>NW_017804531.1:1286849-1362186 GCF_001625305.1 Branchiostoma belcheri
AAGTAGATGGTTAAATGGTTAAATGCAGTCTACATGTATGTCCTAGTTGTCGCATGTTTTAGCGGCCATGTGAAGTTTAACGGACCATGTTACTTCCACTTTAATTAACAAAACAGTATGATTGTTTGTTGCCATGCTGTTCAGAGAATCAGACAGTTACTATCAACTTCAGTGCAAGTACTTACGCAACATGCTTTGTTACCATGCTGGCTGCATTAGATGGTTGAATGGTTTTACGATATGCAGTCTACATGTATGTCTCAGTTGTCGCATGTTTTTAGCGGTTATGTGAACTTTAACGTACCATGTTACTTCCACTTTAACTTAAAGTTTAAGAAACAAAACAGCATGATTGTTTGTTGCCATGCTGTTCAGAGAATCTTGTAAAATGATCTGTTGCCAGTTGCAATGCTGACAAAAGAAACAATTCTAAAGTGTAAAGTTGTAAACTATATTTATTGTAAAATGATCTCCATATTTATTTTAAAGTACAAACCATTATTATAATATTTTGGAATGTATTGTTATGTAAATATTAAAGGTTTAATGTTTTGAACAGGAATTGTGTTGATTCATTGTGTCAGTTTGGATAGGCTATATGATAATAACGTTAATGCACCGCCTTTTCCTCGGTGTATATGGTGTCATAAATGCATGGTCAGCTGCTATAACCACCTCATAAACCACCTCGTTCGCTTCGCTCACTCGGTGGTTTATTCGGTGGTTATAGCAGCTGACCATGCATTTATGACACCATATACACCTCGGGGCGGTGCATTAACCCTTTAATAGAGCACGGTGTCATTTCTGATTCTAATGTGAGGTAGACTAGCTTTTTTTTATATTCTACCAGTATAAACTACAACGCTTTTTTTTCTTTTATTTTGAGAGAATGGAGTAAACTCCGTGAAGCAAGCTCCGTGTAAAATCAATGAGATATAGTGAAAAGTTAAAAACACAGTATACCAAATGCACCAACACTATATATATTTTACTATATATCAAAATACTATACTATATATGTTAGTCTGGTCCACATACTTTGTGGCTATTCACTTGACACAGAACGTTAATGATTTGGAAGTCGTTTTGCTACACGACAAACGACATGTAAGTCAGCCAAAATCTCTCCAACAGCTTACCTGATGTACCAAGTTCAACCAACGTCAACATCACCAGAAAGACACTCAGCCAACGGGTCGCCATATCGGTTGTTTCTGCTCCTTTTACGTCGACCTCCTTTTAAGATTTCAGGAGTTTCTCCTTGTGTCAAAACACCTTCAGTCCGGGTCGCCTATTTCGTCTCTCTGATCTGAACCAGTTTTTCTGCTTTCGTTGCTTTGATGACGTACTGTGACCTTCTCTACTCTCCTATCTACAACGCAACAGGCTATATATGGACATAAGTTCTTACGTATGTAATGATTATTCAAATGAACGTTTTAAGAATTGCCTCTGCTGATACGTTGGTTGATATTTGAAGTGCCAAACTGTGCTTGCATAATTTAAATGAAAAACAACAACAGTAGAAGCAGCAATCGCCATCTTCCAGATTGTACAAGAATTGCAATGAGGAGCTGAATACTAAAAAAAGATGTGTGTTATAAGTAACCTGTTGAGCGGGTTTTCAATGGAGGTCAGAGATCGCCAAGTCCCGGGTGATTTAGAACCGAGATAAAAACAAAAAATCTGTGAATCTGTATATTTGCTTAAATACTGAACATTGATTGATTCAAGGTAAAACTAAAAAAAATCAAGTGTCTGAGTAAAATAGTCTTTGTTGGAGTAATGTGACTAACAAAAAAGCACGGATTTGAGAGCCACGCCGTCCGACAACACTTGTTATTGTTCACATTTGTTGGAGCGTAAAGATGCACACCCAGCCTTTTAGTAATTGCTTTAAGCCGTACTACAGGTAACGCGCCATGCATGTTGCCTGTTACGCTAATGTGTACCGCCAGGCGTCTCTAACTCTTCAGTGTAAGAAAAAACAACTACTTGCCCGGAGGTAAGGCTTTGAAAAGATTATAGTCCGGGTCTGCTTTCTTGATTTACTTTTCTATTTATCCAACTCTTTGTAATCTCTATAATCCAGGCTTCTTCTAGTCAACGAACAAGAAGAATGCCTCCTTCATTTAATCTTAAAACAGCTGGGTAGCCCATTCAAGTTTGTCAAATTGATTTTCAATGGGGCCCACCACAGTAACAGTAAAATCATCAATATAAAGTTAAGAAATAATTTATTCTTTAGAAAATAAAGTTAAGCCTTGGGTCTTAAAGGTTAAGTAGGACCTTGAGAAAATGACCTGAATACCTTCCACACGGGTAATGAAGGCAACGAATGACCCTTGACTTTTTCAGGCTTGGCAGCGCACGTGTTTATACAACTGTACATCTATTTTTACACGTTGTTTGTGGTGAGACGTGTTTTCAGCGGACGTACCTTACATAACCTGACAACAGTATTGGAACCACCGATGAGTTCCAAAACACTAAGAAAACAGATCTAGAAGGAAAGATGACACTAAGAAAACAGATCTAGAAGGAAAGATGCCACACTTTATTTCCCGTAAATTTTATTCCTTCCGCTTAATTGCTTTAAAGTGACAGTGAACTTGCATTGTCAGTAAGAGGAAACCAGCCTCAATACAGTACCCATATACTCCTTATACATAAATATTACGTATATCACCTTACGGCTCTTCCTTAATACATAATTGCATTGTTAGATTTGCAAGAGACTTAAAGTATATCTAGCATTGCTTAGTAAAGATAATTAATTGCATTGGTACAAAGAGGGAATGCCATTGCATTCGGTAGAAAAAAAAGCAATTTCTAACAACCCATAATACTGATTTTCACTATCATTAGCAGAAAGGCTCTGAAATAATATAGCCTGGGTACCATCCTGGTTGGTTTACGTCCGCTCTCACAGTCGAATGTGGGAGCGGACGTAAACTAACCAGGATGGTCCCCAGGCTAGAAATAATATGGTTTAAACTTCAAAAGACAGATCTATCTTGCCTAATGCGCATGCAAAGACCATTGAGCGTGGTATGTTTTTTTAACGTGATTAAATAACATGAAAAGCATGGCATCCTGAAATGTTACCTTTGCCCATAACCCCGAAACGGTTCTGAATACTCGTAAAAGTTAGAAACGTCGTTGTCTGACGTTTCAGGTCACAATATTTTTCATATCAGGACCTACGCGGATCTGAATCATTCTGTTGAAATTGAAATGTGAAAGGAAAACTAGAAGTAGTACACAAAACTGGTTTGACGCTCCCAAGCCTCTAGTGGAACGTTCGGCGTTGTTAAAGTGGTTTAAACGTGGTTAAAGCGGTTTGAAAAGTCTTGCCATGGTCAGCCTGCCGAGTGGTAAGTTATGCGTTGAAGTTACAAAATTGTTAAAGTGGTTTTAAAAGTAATGCTTGACATGGCTTTATGGAGTGAAATATGATGAAACTACAGTTTTGTCTCCACCAGACTCCTTTGCAGGGTGCCAGGGTGAACAAATAGTAGAATTCAGCCTAAAAATGAACTGTAACTGTTAAAAGGACGTGTTTTAAAAGTGATGCTTTAGGAAGTGAAATACTGATTTAGTCTCCATCAGACTCCTCTGAAACAAACGTTGAGTAGACCAGCCAAGAAGGAAATGTAAATGTTAAAAGGAAATGTTTTATGCCGTGAAATATGCTGAAAGTGGTTTAGGGCTTCCATGGTTTCCCGCGCTTCAGGTCAGCCTGCCTCTGGGTGGCCTTCATGTGCTTGAGGTTGACTGACAGGCCGGACAGAGCGTTGATCAGCGTGCGGATAAACTTGGTAAGTTCGGCGTTGAAGTTACAGTGAATTGTGAAATCGTTCTTAAACGATTAGAGCAATGTTTGGCAGTGTTTGAGGGGGTGAAAGATGCAATAGATGATGACAAAACTAGTTTAGGACTTCCAGGGCTTTCTGTTGCCAGTCTGCCGGGTGGTAAGTTATGCGTTGAAGTTACAGTGGTTTGAAAATTGTTAAAGATATTTATAGGGCGTTGAGTGCGATAGATGATGATGCAATAGATGATGATGAAATTGGTTTTAAGGCTTCCACGGTTTCCCGCGCTTCAGGTCAGCCTGCCTCTGTGTGGCCTTCATGTGCTTGAGGTTGACTGACAGGCCGGACAGAGCGTTGATCAGGGTGCGGATAAACTTCCGGGTGGTCTTCACGTAGTCCGTGCTCTCCCCGTCAAGCGGCGGCTCCAGCACGAACCCAGGCGGCAGGGGCTCTCCCGGCTGGTCACCCACGGTGTCCTTGTGGTGGTGGCCGTGCCTGGTGCTCTGGAGAGCCTGGCCTGGAAATCACGGGTATCTTACAAATAAGCCTCTGGTATCCTGTCGAAGATTTAGGATACCTGCGTCCTACATAAGATGGCCTAGCCTTTACCAGGCTTTGGAAGTGGCTGGGAAGAGTAGAAATCGGCTAAGTAGACAGATAACATATCAGGGGAGTTGGTTAGCTAAAGGAGTATATTGTAGAGAGGCAAATGCACTCCAGTGGACTAACTCTCCTGGCATGTTATCTGTTTATTTTGCCGATTTCTGCTCTTCCCAGCGGCTTCCAAAGCCTGGTAGAGGGCAGGGCATCTTATCTAGTACACAGGTTTCTTTCTTAAATCTTCGAGAAAATGCTAGAGGCTTACTTTTAAGAACAAGGAGTCAATCAGACTGAACATTACTGCTTTCCCCAAGGAAAAGGGTGCTAGTGCTAGGAGAAAGATATTTTGAACAGACTGCCCTAGAGATGGTCAACGTTTTGTTAGTAGGCAGGTTTCCTTGACTTTTTTGAGCAGATGTTTAAAAAATCACGAGGCATTCAACCGCGAACATCCTCTAGAAGATTCTCTGAATTCTTTTGTCTTAGAAATTCTTCTCAAATATCTTCTGCGAGCAGTTGTTTTTTGCTCCCAAAGCAGCATTATATTTGTGTATAGCTGTGCAATAAGGATATTATACATGTACGTCGATGAAGGTTAAATTAGTATAGCCATCCAGATAAGCAACTGCAAAAATACATATTAGATTCTTAAAAGTCTACCCAGTTACTTGCGCAACAGTTTCTTGTGGTCTGACATAAAAAAGTTCCCACACTTTTGCGAACGAGAAGCACGCCATACGAACAGAGACTGTCGCTGCACTAGAAGTCTATTAATGTGGGAAAAAGATCCCCATCCCTTTAAGATCAGAGCATGTAGTATGACTACGTTACTCACGACAGTCGTCGATGATGTCCTGCGGCATGTCCTTCCAGCGGCCGTTCTTCACCTCGGACAGGATGGCCCTGCAGGCTGGGGATGGGAAAGAAAAGTTTTGAAACATTTGGCATTTCCTGTAACGAAATGGTCACTCTAAATACTTCAAATATGACTACAACTAAATGCTGCATCTAGAAACGTATTGACAAAAATCAAGGCGCTATCGTATTATGGAACGCGTGTTCTTCAAACTATCATATTTATTTTATTTATTTATTACAATTCACCACATACACATGTACATGGAAGGCATGGTGGAACAGGTGGACCTAAGTACACCTTTTCAAGGCCACCATGCCATCATATGAGTTTCATGAACCTAATACACTTAGAAACAAGTTAAAAGTAATCCCCAATGTTGATTTTGTTTTTGGTTAGCTTTACAAATTTAAGCGCAAGGACTTGTTTGTTTATTTGTTTGTCTGTTTGTTCAATAGGATCTTCATTAGAAGGACCTAAGATGTCTAGCAGAACTTAACGTCTAGTAGAGAAGAACGCCAGTGAAACACAAGTCTAACTGGCTAGCCTGGCGCTACACGAGTAGTTAAACACGTTCTCTCATGTTTCGTGCCAGAGTTAACTGTGGCTTCCTGTTTTACCCAAAACCGTTTGCAGGAACACGCATGCAGCTAGTCAGCGCACAGGAATGACTTTCCGCTGGGTTTCATGTGTGTGGGAACTAAAGTCCCGGTCACATACACAACGTACAATGGTTCTTCTGTATCATCTGTATCCTGTATGTTTTTTCCTAGAACTATCGCAGAGTGGAACTCGCTGTCACCAAATACAGTAGGGGCATTGTCATTAGATAGCTTTAAACAATGCCTCGAGTTAGATATGCAACTTGCAAGGGTTAGGAGTAACAAGTCGATCGGTGTAATGTAGCCAACTTCCGCCAGCTATACAGATCGTGTATCTGTATAGCCGACATAACCGTCCTTTGGCGTAACATACCAGCTTCTGTGTCTGTAACGTTATATAGCCGGTATAACCGCTCTTCGGCGTAACAAACCAGCTTCTCAGGCACGCGGTGCAGCGGCAGCTCTCTATATTACACCGAACGACCTGTTACACCCAATCTTTGCACATGTAACTACTGGAATAATTGTTTAAAGCTTTCTAGTTATGATGCCCCAACTGTCGTTGGCTTCAACGAGTTCGACTCTGTGCTCTACGACAGTTCACTCTTTATACCATTCTTGCCGTACGTCGTTTAACTTAGTTTCTACCAGACTAATTATAACAACGCGGGTTCAAAAGCAGTGAAATGTAGGCAGCCAAATGGGTAGACTAATTGGCCATGAGAGTGCGGCCATTGTAGATTTAATTTACCCAAGCGTAGATTTAATTAACCCTTCCATGGACTGACTCTCCTGGCCAATTATTTCTCCCCTTCTTTTGCCGAATTCTACGATCTGTACCCCCGTAGGAAGGCCTGGTATAGGCTCATACGTCGTAGATTTTAAAATAAACATGTAGTTAGAATATTGAATGAATAAAAGACCTATATTGTACGTTTGTGCTCTAACAAGCTAAGTACAGGTCATGAAATGATGAATAAACAGGGGAAAAGAATACAGCAATATATTACTTAAACTATACATACTAATGCAGTCTACTATTTACGGGTTCAACTTCTTCTCGTTTCTTTAGGCAGTTCATATTGAACTATGCTATCCGCCTTTGCTTCTTAAAACTACGACATATGGCACACAACCGCCGCGGAAAAAATAAAACATCTTAGTTGCATATTACATTTCACGTGGGCGTCAGGTAACCTTAGCCTCCACCAGGCCTTTCTACATACGGATCGTAGAATTCGGCAAAACAGAGAATCAAATGGGCCAAGGGAGTCCGGCCGCGGGGAGGTAGTTTCTTTCCTCCGTCAAACCTACAAGGCGGCCAAACTCCTAGGCCATTATTCTCCTATATATATAGCCAGCGTAGTTAGTCTGGTAGAGACTAAGGTAACCTATGCTGTGCGTAACCTTTCGCACAGTTTCAGTATGTCAGACGCCAGACGCATCTGCCTCGTGGGAAACACCTGAGACCTACTGCACGTTCTAGAGGCCGTTCACACTGTAACTGTATATCACAACCCTATGAAAATGTTTGCAATACTCATTGAGCATAAGTACTACTTATGCCTTTTCTGAACTATTCTTAGCAGACGCATCTGCTTCGCTCTTGTACTATACGCTCTAGAGGGCGTTCACACTGTAACTGTATATCACAATTCTACGAAAATGCTCAATATTCATCGAGTATAAGTACTGCTTCTGGCTTGTCTGAACTATTATTAGCAGACGATTCAACGGCCTAAGAATGCTAATGAGAGTTGAATGGGTATGTTTCAGTACGTCGATGAAGGTTAGACATCCAGCAATACGATACGCCAAAAAGCAGTATCAATAGTTTGTGCTTATAGACCTGCATTTCTCCTCTGGTCTCTCAGTCACTGACGAAAGCTAGTGGATACTAGCTGAAACGTCTGACCGTTTCCAAAATCTTATCCAGTTGCTTGAGTAACTGCTTTTTGGCGTATGTATCAGTAACTTGAACTCATGGCAGGGACATAAAAATAACATGAACGTTGCGAAACATGTTGTGAAACATATCTCCTAAAGTGTCATTGCATGTTTCCAGCAAAAACATCCTCTACATTCTTGTTCTGGACATAGTGATTGCCAAAGATATAGAACTACTAGAGTTGCACATCTGATTTCTACAGAATTATTTTCAAAGAAGACTACTGTATGAAATGTTTAGCCACGGTCAGAGAAGAAACAATTGGTAGAAATTTGTGAAACTTAGGCCTTGAACAGTGTGAAATACTATTTACATTAAACAGTGCCTCGGCTATTCCAGCTATGTGTTATTGCATGGGGCACAAGGACATACAACGGTGTTATGTAATTATGTCAGAAATGACATTAATTCGTGTTCCTAACAGCAGCGAAACTAATAAATCAGCACATGTCACAACATACAGATACATTCTAGAAGTCTTGGGTGAAAGGAAATGTCCTCACGAGGACAAAACCAGCCACGAAACCGAACGATTTCCAGTCCTCGTGTACTATTCTGTAGTTGAAACGTATCATAGTACGCTACGGTACAAGATAAAAATGAACGAGCAAATGATATGTTACAGATAAACTAATGACCGAGGTAAATGCTGTGGGCAATTGAATGAAACCTACCTGCAGCTTTAGGCCTGGCTTGTACAAGGCACACTCCAACCACCAGAGTCGACAGCAACAGCACAAATCTCATCTTCGGTTCAACCTTAGCACACTTTCGGGACGATTTCGCGCCAAGGGAATTACTAGCAGACGAAATACGTCGCGGTACGAACAGATTGCTTTTGCCCGTTGCCGTATTGTGGGTGTAAGCCTGGTCCCTGGGACAGATAACACACCAGATAAGATAGTATCTTCGCTCCGGGCGTTTTTAGAGTTGGGAAAACAGCTATATCCACTGACTCGGAGAGACCTTTCGTGCCAACAAACCTTTCACAGCGAATAAGTCGAGTTGTGGAGTAAACTCTCAGTCATACCCATCCGTGGGTGTTCACGCGTTGTTCACGTGAACAACAAATCAAGCAGAAACGTTTAGAATTGGGCTGCCAACTTGAAGATGATTCTGGAAACAGTGTGGTTGCAGTTCAGTGGATTGTCGCTATGTATATCCGTTTAGAAACAAACTTGTTAACAAAACATAATTCTTTTACCTTTTAGGAAGTCGGCAAATGACTCATGCCAACGACGATAATGGTAGTGTGATCCACGTTTTTAAACTATCATATTTAATGAGCATATCATTTACCCGTGTATGTTTAACACGTAGTTAAACAGGATGATTATGATATAGACTAGGTCACACCTTTGACAGATCTTTAGTGTAATCTACAATGACAGGAGTGTCAATTAAGAACCAATGAAACCGTTGTTTACACCAGGCTCAGTCGGCCGTGTTACATGCCCATGCTTGGGGGTTAAGAGAGGGCATGTGGCATCCAATGTAATTTCAGGGCCGCAAAACATCGTATATGCAAAGAAACACGTGCAACAAGTGGTTAGAAAATTGAACTCTGGTATTCGCCTTTTCTTCTTAAAGGGATTCGATGAAGTTTTTAGGGCTTGGAAACACGATTTTTCAAAGTCAATATTCTAGTCACTTATCTACATACTGAGTTGAAACAACACTATCCAAGTGTATAGTGACCCTCATGGAGCAAAATACCCAAAATTCTGACGGAAAATGGTTACTGGAATGGCCCTTGGCTGATTTTTAGGGTACCACCCATAAAATAAAAGACTCATCTCGGGGCTTGTTTCTGCAGTTTTAAAAGCCCAAAGTATGAAATACTGATTTAAATGTGCTATTGTGTAGCAGTTTGTGTAAATATGAAAAAGGTTGCCTTATTCAGAATATTTCCAGTTTTGCTGCTCTGAAATCGCATTGGAAACCGTTGTTTACACAAGGAGCAACCATGTGTGTTACATGCCTATGCTCGGGGTTACTAGAGGGCATGAAGGCATCTCATGAAATTTCAAGGCGGCTAAACAGCAGATATTCTGGATGAAGAACTCTAATATTGACATTTGCTGCCTTTTCTTAGCACAATTTGTCACCGTTTTATACTTCCAGTCAATACTTTTAACTTAACAAACACATAAAGGTTGCAGAAAGAGTATCCAGTTCACCGTGTTTTATTTTTTGCCAAGCAATGCTCTCTACTCCAGTTGCAATCACTAATTTGGAATGGGTTGAAATCGAAAAAAACTTTATCATTATTATGTGCGTTAATGCAACAATTAACTACAATTGCAATTTGCTATGCCGTGACAAGCTTCTAGTTCAGTGATGATCCTATAACATTCAAACAGGCAATAAAAATTATCAAACCATAAAACTTGCTCCTAACACCTGACACCACAATAAACGACAAGGAAATGACCAATCATAAGATTCCTTGAAATTCCACTTATCTACTTATTATCCTGAGCTACTTATAATCAAATTCTTCGATTCTACCTAGTACTTTCTTTTAACTTTCCCTTTGGCTATTTTTGGCTGCAGCTTTGCCCCTTAGCTCGAGCTGAAACTATATATTTTGTATCTCATTCTATGCTGATAGCAAACATTTAAAGGACCTTCAAGCTAAATATCCTCTTTGGTTTCCACCGACTGGGCTACAAATAATCAATTCTAACTACTTAAGGCTAATTGCCAGTAAGCTTGGGCTGCAACTGACAAGCAAGCACTATTGTATCTCATTCTGTGCTGATAGTAAAAATCTGATGACCCCTAGCTAAAGCTAACCGTCATTTAAGCCTTCCTCGCCTTACTTCCTGCTTATATATGTAATCGAATTCCTAAAATCTTACTACTATGCTTTCCTTTAGACTTTGCTGCAACTGGTTAGCATGTGATAGTGTGCCTCATTTTCTACTGATAGTAAAAATCTGATGAGCTTTCTAGTATAACATGGCAACTCCTTTTGCTCAGTAAACATCTGACGAACCCTTAAGCTTAGTATCCTTTAATGCTTCCACCCCTTTACTTTCTTCTTGTGTAAGCAAATTCCTTAATTCTTACTACTTTCTGTCCCTAAGCTTTGCTGCAACTGGTAAGCATGTAATATTGTATCTCATTCTGTACTGCTAGCAAACATCTGAAGAACACTCTAGTACACCATTGTATCTCACTTTGTTCAGTAAACATCTTATGAACCTAAAGTTGAGCATCCTTTAAGGCTCCCACTCTTTGACTTTCTGCTTCCTATCGTAGCGGACCAGCCGATCGGCCAGATCCTCCATGTTCTTAGCCGTGTCCCTCACGAACTGTTGCACCGCCAGGACAAGGTCATCGTCGGTCTTACCCTTGTCGATAAAGTCTGCAAGGATTGAGAAAAAAGTTGTTGCTTAGTGAGAATGATGATATTTTTATATCACATCAAGTAGACACGCATAACTATTTCTACATGTATCTTCTGTTTGAGGTACTGACTCTTCTATGAAACCCACTAAGTATATGGCTATTGCCTTCCCACGCACATACAAGATATTACCGATTGCAGCTTTCCATTCATGACAACAAGTAGTGCTGAATACGATTAACTTCACATTTCCATGATATCTAAATCAACTTCAATTTGAAAAAAAAAACCCCAGAGATTAAGACTCATACGATGCAGCTTGTGCATGGCCCTAGCCCTAGCCCTGTGAACACTATGTCATCAGCTATTCTCGAATGTTAAGGTTGAACTTACCCAGTTTCCCTCGGGTCTCTTCATCATGATCAGGCTCAACCTCCCGAGACTCCTTCTCATCCTCCCCCTCTTCTTCTTCAGCTGCTCCTCTGGTCTCCTCCTTCTCATCATCCTCATCTTCCTCCTCAGCTGTCCCTCTGGTCTCTTCCTTCTCATCCTCTCCATCTTCCTCCTCAGCTGTCCCCCTGGTCTCCTCTTTCTCATCATCCTCCCCATCTTCCTCCTCAGCTGTCCCTCTGGTGTCCTCCTTCTCATCCTCCTCCTCTTCTTCCTCGGCTGTCCCCCTGGTCTCCTCTTTCTCATCCTCTCCATCTTCTTCCTCAGCTGTCCCTCTGGTCTCCTCTTTCTCATCCTCCCCATCTTCCTCCTCAGCTGTCCCTCTGGTCTCCTCCTTCTCATCCTCTCCATCTTCTTCCTCAGCTGTCCCTCTGGTCTCCTCTTTCTCATCCTCCCCATCTTCTTCCTCAGCTGTCCCTCTGGTGTCCTCCTTCTCATCCTCCTCATCTTCCTCCTCAGCTGTCCCCCTGGTCTCTTCCTTCTCATCCTCCCCATCTTCCTCCTCAGCTGTTCCCCTGGTTTCTTCCTTCTCATCCTCCTCATCTTCCTCCTCAGCTGTCCCTCTGGTCTCCTCCTTCTCATCATCCTCATCTTCCTCCTCGGCTGTCCCCCTGGCGTCCTCGTCCTTTTCATCTTTCCCATCCTCCTCCTCCTCCTCTTCTGCTTATTAAGGAGGTAGAAATGTAGCAATGTATTGGCTCTCATTGATCCATTAGTAGCGGACCATGACAGTATAAAAGATTGGTAACCTTACTCCCATTCTTAAATACATTCTTAAAAGTTGGAGCATATGTCATTTCTGTAAAGTTTCTACGGACAGAGAGCAACAGGAGAGAGAGAGATACACACACAGAGAGAGAGAGAGAGAGAGAGACAGACAGACACAGAGAAACAGAGAGAGGGAGAGAGACAGAGAGACAGAGAGAGAAAGAACCAGAGACAGAGAAAGTTAGATGGATAGATAAAGATGTATACATTTTGTTCTCCATAGAATCTTATTTGGAAGTCACATTTGCAGAATTCAGCTATTTCTGGTGCTACAGTCTTACTGAGGATAATACCAGTCCTTTCATTGAAAAAAAAAGATTCCAAAGAACATACCGTCGAGTTCACAGTGGTCCCCGAAGATCTCAGGATGGACCCTCCTAAACATCCCGTTGTCACACAGAGCTGTGGACATAAAACATGAGAAAACAATGTTAATGCCTTAATTAATATAAACGTTCTTCATTCACAACTGTTTACAATGCTTTGTAAGCCACTAGTTTGTCAGTTGCAAGACCTTGCTGAAGTGTCAAAGTTTGAAATGCCATTGGTACTCTCAGGATAGTTATTAGATGAAGGTTAGACACCCAGGCAATGGGATACACAAGGAAACTGTTCCTCAAGCAACTGGATAGAGTTTGAAAACTGCCAGATGTTCCAAACAGCATCCACAGCGTTTCGACAGTCACTCACGAATATTAGTGGATGTTACTTGAAATGTCCTGACAGTTTTCAAACTCTACCCAGTTGCTTGAGTACGTTTCCTTGAATGAGTATCAGTACGGTTCTCTTACCGCATGCTTTGACGAGTTGCTCCTCCTTGAAGCTGTACAGGAGGTTCTCCCATCCGGCAGGGTTAAAGCAGATGGGGGGAAATCCTGTAACGATATTGAAGAATAACTTTCCTTCACTGCCATGACATCTTGTGTTTTTAGTTTTACAGGAATGGCAATTTGGGAGATTCCTACACTGACGTCGTTGTTACTGATAATGATTCTGTTGTTTGCAGTGCTTCACGTATTTTGCTTTCCCTGAATTTTTCTAATGTCTCCCTAAAGCCCTGCACAGTTAGATCATATGATCCTAGACTTACCCCCTTTGCCGTAACCGCAGTGCTTCTCAAACAGTTCCATGTGCATCTTCAGAAACTCGTCGTCAGAGCAGAGGCCTGCAACGATTCAAATTCCAGTCATGTATTTAAAACTTTGATACGACACAGCAAAGTCTTAAGTGATAACTACGATACGTTTATGAACAAGTCAATGCCGGTGGTTATCTGTAAAATATCAAAACATGTCAAAACATGTATTATGACTATATTGCTATGATCAGTTACACTGTAGATTTATGCTACATTCCAAATAACTTGCAAAAAGGTACATTGGGTGACTGTTGAGATTTCCTCCTCAGTTCAATTATAGTTACGTTTAAAATTAGTTGAGTTTTAAATGTTTGTCAAGATTTTGGCAAAGCTATAGATTACAAATGCAAGGATTCTGTTGAGGTTAAGTGAGTCAGTAATCTACCTGTTGAGTGAGTTACGTCTCTAATCTACCCGAAGAAATTACAAGGTTACTGACCGCATGTCTTGATGGTACGCTCTTGGTTCTCTTCCTCCTGCAGCAGTGCATCCCACACCAGGATGTTGTCACAGTCGACTGTTTTTAGGTAAACAACACACACCAGTCATTCCGGATAGTCTTTATATAAGCTTACATGTATGTAAAAATAATATCGTGAATCTGAACTGTCGATTTGAAAGTTCCCTATACCCCATGATGGTTTGATCAAACTGTGCTGTAGTCGTGCTACTTTGACGCAGAAGGAATATGGCCTCAAACAACAATCACGTTGGCATGCAAATTTGGGGTAAGTCCCAATTCATTCCAGTATTGGCAGAGACAGTTTAGTCTTTATTCAATAATACCAACACAGATGAACGTTTAGGCTAACAATCACATGTAGTAATAGTAGCATGCAGAATTGTTTAATATTCATTTCAAAATCAATGGCAGGTGCCATGGCAACGTTGAGGCTGAACTGGTAGACTCATTTACAAAGTGCCTAGCTATGACATAACGCTCTCAAAATGTTCGGACAGGGAAACTATGTTTTAAAAGAAAACGGAATCTGCTTACTGTATCCGGACCCCCTGTTCTTCACGAGTTGTTTGGCCAGGTCCTTCAGTCCGTTATCATCTTGCACATCTTCCACGGCGCCACGCTTACTGAGAACTGTAGGTAGGGAAACAGGTGGGAGGGGGCGATGGAAAATATATATGAATATGAATAAAATCAAGCTATTACTTCGTTTGTTGACCTACGCCGGTCAACAAACCAGCCTCTAGTCTCCAGAAGATTCGAGCTGCCCGCCTCCGACTCTTCGGCCACCTCGCCAGATCATCTCCGCCCTCAGAACCAGCCAGACTACTGCTGGAACCCACACCTACAAACTGGACCCGACCCAGGGGCAGGCCCAGACAGAAGTGGCTGGATGTCCTGTCGTCAGACCTGAGAGCAGTAGGCCACAACCTAACTACAGCGGCACAGAACAGAAGTGCTTGGAGGACAGTTTGCCGGGGCGCTACGCTCCTAGGAGCATGCGGACTTGAGTGAGTGAGTGAGTATTACTTCAGCTACAAAACAGGTTTGGTTACCGTTACAAAGATGGCAGCTCAGTCGGCATCTTTCCCTGACTTCCTTCGAGATGCGACATCTCCCTTCTGCGGCCCAATCCGGGCACCTCTCATCCTGGTCCTCACAGCCACTTACTGGAATAAAATCCACCAAAGACAATATATCTACCTCACTATCCTCATTCTCTAAACGAAAACTCATCCATCCAACTTTTCCTTCATTATCATCATAATGTCGGGCGACTTGCCCGGACCAAGGCAACTCTCTCCCTCCAGACAGTTCTGTCCTCCATATATTACTTACTTTCAACTTATCTTCTAACATTCCTTATTCAACATGTGCAACTCTAAAATCTGTAATGATATTTGGTAGGTATGCAGCGGTTATGGAAACAACTTTCAAGTTCGAACATGGTTGCTAGTATCCTACGTTGCTGCAGAGAGTTGTGTATTTTGGGGACAACGTATACGTCGAGGAAACGCGGGTGGTTGTTAATGATATCTAGTGAGTGGGTAGGGTAGGGGCAGGCCAAACGAAGATAAAGTTCGATAATGGGCCTCCTAGCGGATACCTAGGGCACTGCAACTTATTCAGATTAATACTCATTTGCATAATGTATGCAAGGAGGAAATGTTGTAATGAATTTCCTTGCTAATGATACTGTCATTGGATGGAGAATATGATCAACTGATAAAACATCGGTTTGGCGAAGGCATGACGTCGTGGAACAAATTGTAATGGTTACAAATTAGCACCTGAAGATGTGTAACTTAATGGCCGCCTAACCCCTATGTTCCTGCTATATTCCCCCTTTGCCTGGTATCGGCCCTGTTGAACTGGTAGAAATCAGCAGTAAATTACCATTGATAGACGATACCGCCCACAACTGAAGTCGTCACGCATCAACGATTTCTTTTTGTCATTCTTATCTTTCCGTGAGTCACAGTTGTAGCAAGATGTTACATACCAAAGATTTAGGCAGGCAAGAGGCAAAAAGTGTTGCGTGACATTTCTAAATCCACTGTGGTAACGCTTGGCTGTGTAAGATAATGTCTGAACAAGCAACAATTGTCACGTGTATATTTTGCATTGGTACTAAGATTATGTGAAGAACACGCTTGTCCAGACGGAGTATAATTTGTAACTGGTTGCTTCGGAGTCTAACAACATGCACAAACGAATCTCTTGAGATATCAAGTCGAGATGTGTTAGGATTATCTAACTATTAACGTTTGGGTCTCAAATGTTTGCTATGTTTCTATTACCAACAGTCACATGCTACATGTTAACTGCACGTGTGACCTCCGTGCTCGACCCATGACGTCATTCAACCCAGATTCTCAGGGTAGCTTTTCCCGTCGTCCATATAGAATTTGTATCTTGTTGAACATCTCTAAGTTGACCACAAGCTCTCCCGATATCGAAGTGTTATAAGAAGTCATCATAGTATGCAAATATATGTAAGTTAAGACACTCTAAATAGCAACCTAGTCACGTATCACCAGATACTTTCTGGAGCAGCTCAAAGTCAGTTTCTGATTTACTTGCAATCATTAAAAACTTTCGAGCCTGTAACAGCAAGTCTATATCAACACAAAAATCAGAATTAGTTTATAAAATAGGTGTAGAAAAATCAGATTTCTTAGTGACCCCCCTCCCCACAATTAGCATATTCACCCATGTGTATCTGATACATGTACTTACGTGACTTGGATGTTGCTGTGTACAGCTCAAGTAGCAGCAAAACAAGGATAGGTGCGACTTTCTTCATGCTGACCGCTCTCCTAGGACGTTCAGCCAAGAAAATTTAAGCTTGTACAGCGCAGAGATTGGCACTGGAACGTTCTGGTCCTCAAACCGTTCCGTGGGATAATTCTGACCCCCGCTGTCCTGAAGCTATCACGAAGTTGTCAGACAGGTTTTTATGGTAATTGTGGCGCACCTACAGATTTGTGAGCTGTGTGAAGCTTGAATTAACATCTTCTCATAACTATTCTACTAGCTTAAGATTTTACTGTTTGTTGTGTTCTTACACTATTAACCGTGATAGTGATTACTTAAGATAGTGGGCTTTTTTACAGTATTTTGAAGTGGTCCATAGACGAAATGTGTGTGTCAATGTGATGTTTCCATAATGGTGAAATGGTCTTCCAGGGTCTTATTTCTTAATAGCCTGCAGGTTTGACAAAGTCCGCTAGTGGTCAGTATTGATCAACAGATTACACTGTATTGTACTTTTGTAGTAAGACGCCTGGCATGATGATGATGATGATGATATAGCTAAAACCAAGTGTTCCTGGCACGGTTCCACTGCTGTATACACAATATCTTTATCTTTATTTTAGTCCTTTGATCCACACACGTGTCTCTGACAATATCTAACCCACATAATTTAAGGCAAGCGACATCCAACTCCTGCTGAATCTGTACATGTTCGGACGTCTGCCAGAATTACTACAATAGCGTATATGTGGTAGACGTAAAAAGTATTGCTGGTATTGAAGTTTTAGTCTGAGGTAGGACAGGTAATACTACTCTTATCGACAAGTGTGTTGGCTTCTTTAAAACGCCTGGCGCTTGACGGCTTAACATCCCCCTTTAAAGGGTAAAACCCCACCAGACTAATAATACGGGTTCAAAAACAGTGAAAATAGCCAAATAGGGTGAATAATTAACCAGGTGATTTTGGCCATCGTATAGTTCATTTCACTTCCTCAAGGACTGACTCTCATGGCCTATTAGTCTACCCTTTTTTTTGCCGAATTTTACGGTCGGTATGTACACTCGTAGGAAGGCCTGGTAGAGGCTAGCGAAACTCAGCGTATATATAAAGTGATATATATATGGCAAGATATATATATATATATACTGGTAAGTGACATGAAACAGGAAAGGGAACACCACAGAAATCTGTCTTGTACAAACAGTGACTTTAATCACAGTTCACCGGACAGACACGGACGCGTTTCACGGTACGTGGCGTAAAGGCGCTATATGGCAGTGGTGAGGCTAGATCTATAGAGATGTACCTATGGTAGGCATCTGCCATTGCAGCTACATATGCATGGATGATACAAAAGTTAGTGATCACACAAAAGACATCTTAAAAACAATTCATAGGTTTTGAAACAGTTTTCTTGCTTCGTAGGGCATTGCCACAATGTTACTAGTACCATAAATGAATTTGTATTCACCAGTGGATTATTAACATGTTTTCGCCACAGTGGATGAAATAATTGACATATAGAAACTTATAAGTCTGTTACTAAGTTACTGGTCTTAGAGCAGACCTGTTCTGGTAAATGTATGAAGATGTTATACATGTATTTATGTTTAATACCACTCATAAGAGGCGAGTTATTCTCTGACATGGTTCTAGTCAATGCACATGGGTGTGTGACGTAATATGGAGTCCATACAGAATAAACAGAGAACTTTAACATGCACCAATTCCATGTACTTCAATATTGGAAAATGTTGTTTTCCTAAAACCAGAATCATTTTCAAATTTGTAAACATCTCTTTTATGCAGTATCAATGATCAACATCATGCATATAGTGGTCCAAAGTTCACAAAATATACGATGAAGCCATTCTGTAAGATACTAGTACCGAACCGTACAAAATAGTGGACGTGAAGGCCAATATATGTGCTTAGTGGGTACAAGATTAAACCTCACCTCATAAGCAATTTGACGACAACGAAGCATTAAGACCACATTAATACGTATTAATGTAAGTATTGTACCAACTCCTAGCTAACAAGGAAGAAAATTGAATTTAGAGATACCTCTTCATTGTCACCTAAACGAAGAAACAAGTAGTGGAAGATAACACACATGCATCGTTATGAAGCAAGTTTAAACTGAAATTTCCAACACAAGAAATTGGACTCACCCAAATTGTCGACTGTACAACTCCAGTCTTTGTCAAGGAATGAGTTTAAACTTATCAGGGAAACAGTTTAAACTTGCTTCATAATGATTTCTACCAACACAGATGAACTTTCAAGATAACACACATACATCGTAGCTTTACTTTCTACAAAAGCTCCATTGCCAAGTAGAGCAGCCAGGCTATACAGTACGTATGTGCCTTGCAACAGTGAAGCCAGCACCATTAAGAAGTACCCTAACCACCTTAATTTGCCGTTAATTACTGCTAACCGTAGCACATCACCAAAAATAATGGTTAAACAAGTTGTAGGTATTTACGCATTAGAAAAAAATAACATTCAATCTAATTGATACCTAGTGGTGGAGTTAACATTAACCGTGTTAACTTATAGTTATTATAGCTGCGAAAAGTTTCCTCCCAAGACAAAACATACGTACATTATTTTAACGGAAAGACTTGAATTTCTAATCTATAATGATATCTAAAACTACATGAGGAGCATACGCTCTCCCTTATCAAAAGAAAAAAAAATAACCCACAAACAAATCTAGCATTCATCAATTTCAGACTGCCTTAGAAAAATAACTCGCGTGGTGGCTTTCTAACTATTCCATTTTATTAGCCCCTGGTATATCCTACCCTTCCCGAAAGATCGACGTTTTCTATTTCTTTTTAAATAGACTTTTGAAAAATCCCCCGATGCCCCCCTTCCCTCCTCCCATAGCTCCCAAGTCCGGGCCGCCTAGTTGCGTGGCGAGTCCCGCTAGTAGCGCGGGGTTGAAGCCGCCACCACCGCCGCTGCCGCCGCTGTCTCCACCGCCTCCCCCTCCAAGCATCCCGCCCAGACCTCCAAGATTCTTGAGCATCCCGGTGTTCAGACCAGGCATTCCTCCCCCACCTCCTCCGGACCCTCCCTTGGAGTTGGACTTCACCAGCATCTTGAGCAGGCCGCCGAGGGGACCAAGCTTCTTTAAGATGCCCATCTTCTCCAGGACCTGCAGGTTCTTGGGCGTGGCGAGTGCCATGAGCTTGTCCATGATTCCGTGGGGATCCTCGTCTTCATCATCATCGTCGTCTTTCGCTAGATACAGAAAGATAAAATAGGATATTTGAGTTTTCTTTCTCCACAACCAGGCAAGTCTTGGCCTCCACAGCATGCCAAAAACTGGGGGTGTTGTGGGTGTTTCTGATAGACAACATAGCCGGCCTGGTTGAATTACCCCCGTTTTTTGAACCGGGCTAAGACCACCAAACCCCCAGTTCTATAAGCCTACTACGGAGGCTATCAAGTCTCTCATTCCTCCAATGCTTGTCATGCATCTTTCTCAGAGTTCTACCAACCTCATCATCGTCTGTCGCTAAACGTAGGAACAAAAAATAGGACATTGGAGTTGGATAAAGAGACTCTTTTCACACAACCAAACCCCAAACAGAAAATACGTTAATAAGGGTTAGACATCCAGGCAAACAATATCCAACGGCACTTCAAACTCTGCTACTGGGTATATTACGTAGATTATTCCAGAATTACTACTGGATAAATTTTGGAAATAATCTCCGTAATTTATCCAGTAGTAGAGTTGGAATTATTTTTGAATAAATCTTTATTGACACAACAAAAATACATCGACTTTGTTAAGGTCTTCCTCAACTGTGTAATTATACCAACCCTCGTCATCGTCGTCTTTTGCTAAACACAGAAACACAGAAAATAGGACATTGGAGTGGATTAAAGAGATTCTTTTTACACAACCGAATCCTTAGGTTGTGTAAAAACCCTGTCTTTATTCAACCTGATGAAATTATTTCTTTTATTTACAACAAGGTTGTAGTTACAAATTTACACACAGTAAGGCAGTTAATACAGCTAATTTCAACCTACAGCCTTTACGCGTGCCTTAAAGTGTGTTCAAAGAATGGATTTTGTTCAGTGATAGCTTGATGATGAGGAGACGATACTTACGTGGTTTTCCTTCCTCTTCTCTCTTCTTTTGTCTGTCCTGTTTCCTCTTCTCGTAGTCTTCGTCTTTCACTGTAAAAAGGACAAAATTCACATACGTTAATGAGATGATGATGATGGTATATGAAAATTGTTCACATTTGTTGTGTTTACAATGATGGGAATATTTCTGTCTTGCCCTAGGGTCAAATGTCACACAGTCGAACCAGTTGCGGCTAGTTTTGTTCTTCAACACTTGGGTTGGAATGCACTGCATGCACTTGTGTCGTATTCGAAGGTCTAGATTCTGTAAGAACCTCCCCACACATTGTCTGATGATCTACTCATTATACAAACTATTATTTTGCTTCAGCCATCTCTGAGATATAAGTGGTGAGGTTTGCATGCTAATTAGAAAGAAAATTGATAAAATTGCTGTTCTTGGTTGTGTCATAATGCTTGTTTATGACCTAAGTACATTTCTTTCCCTGTTGGACAAAGAATCTGGCGAAGCCATATTTTCTTGGAAAACACGCACCTATAGATTTTTTAAAGTCTGGATAAATCGTTCGACCATAAAAGTCGTACTGCTGACACAGTTCACTCTTGAGGTAAAAGGTTCCGAATCACTGACTTGTTCCTTTTACAGTGGCAGAAACTACAGTCTACTGTTCACGCACAGAGGCACCAGAGCACATGAATAATAGAAACGCCGTATATTCTAGTGTCAAACGTGTCACAGCCGTCACGTACTAGTGATTTTACGACACGCTACCGTGTGCTGCAAAAGCTGCATCTGCAATCTCCGGGCTCTGAATTGTAGCCCGAATTTTAATCTTCAAGCAGATCATACGGTGGCAAGGCAGTGTCCATTGGCCAGAAGAGTGTCCATTAGCCACTGAAATGGACACTCCTCTGGCCAATGGATACTGCCTTGCCACCGTATGATCTGCTTGGAGATAAGCCCGAATTATAATCTCCAAGCAGATTCATTCGGGGGTAGGGGACGATCAATTTGGTCACTCCAGTTGGTCACTCATCTGCCCCAACTCTATTTGATAATGGCTGGCAAATTTGACGCAGTATTGCTGCCACTAAAAGATCTGCTTGGAGATTACCCAAATGAACACTGGTGCAGATTCTTGACAGTCCAACAGAAGTAGAAGCCTGTTGTCTTTTTGGCAAAAAAACCCACTCATTTCGGGGTGGGGGTGCTCATCGTGAACTTGTCAAAAACCACATATACCATTTTTGTGTTGAAGGTACATGTATAAGAAATAGAAGACTTCATAGAGAAGGGTTTCTGTGCCTTTTTCAGACCAGATATTGTGATTATCAGTGAGTTTGGCAGACCTGTACTACAGGCTGTAATTTGTGTTGGCCCGCGGCCAGAAGGTTACTGAGGCCACACGTGCCCCTTGGCGATGGAAACTGCGCCATGTTCCAAACAAATTGGTCGGCATGTCATATAGTAACCTGAGCGTTGGTACAGTCTATCTAACTGGCGTATTAGCTAGCATTTATAGTCAAACATAAAGATGGACTTACCTGGTTCCTCTGTTGTGTACAACACAGCAGTAGCGAGGACGGCAGACGGTGGTGGCCGCGGGAAAGGGAGAGAAAAAACAAACACACAGTAAGCATATTTGCTATGAATATTAATGACACAAAATATGAAATACAAAAGGAAAATCTTAATATATCAGGAGACCCATTTGGCATGAGGGCCTTCTATTTAAAATCTTATCAAAAGGCATTTCTGGTAGATTTTTCGATATAATATAAAGCTTATACAGTCAATATCCATAGTATGTACAATACTCTTTGTCCCTGATCTCTAACTGTATATGATATAGTCTTAATGTTTATATTGTAGTCTTTTAAAAGTTAGATTTTTCTACGGCGTTGGTCAACTGGCTTTATGCCAACATCGTATTTCCATTCCTACAATTTTTGTGGCCCCTGTACATCACAGCTCAAGTTTCCCCGTAAACCCCATGTCTAGCCCCGATAAAGATGGCGATCGCCACGCAATTATGCAAATGAAATCAATGCAGCGAAGTCGTCCCAGCGGGAGTTATGTCTACCTCAGGCGCATTTTAACAGCGCGCCTCGCTTAAATATTCCTCAAATTCCTCATCAGTGTTCTAGCCAGGCCTTTTGAGCACAGGGGCCCCATATGCTGTGATTTGGACCCCCTATGCTGTCTTTCAACCAGGATAGGGATGTTTCTTTGGGGGAGAACCTTCATAAATCTTGCAGAAAATGAAAATTAATATAACTTTAGATTGAAGCTATAGCAAGGGGAAAACCTTTAGTTAACTTCACAAAATCTGACCCTCAATAAGCAAGAAATAGTGTCTCGGGGGGTTGAGTTTCAAATTTTTTCCGCTCATTGCGCGACTTGTGCCACGAATGTTGTCCCTCTGCACCTGACCCCTATACTGTGAAAAATCCTGGTGAGAACCTTGCTCATCACGTATAGACATTGCCCTTACAGGTATCCAATGCAATTGCAGGGCGGCAAAACTGGGTGATTTTCAAAGTCAATTTTCTGGTCATTCTTTTAAATGTAGTAAGCTGAATCAACCCTATCCCAAAGCATACTGATATCTGTGAAGCAAAATTGCGATGTCATTGACGGAAAATGCTGGCTTGTTTTGGATCGTAGGCCACATCTACTAGTAGATATTCATGGGAGGTGTCCACAAATTACAAGACTCCTGTGGATTGTTTGAGGCAAACGCTTCAAGTATTAAATGATGATAACAATGTGCTAAGAAGAAATGGTAGTAAATCTCAATATCAGACAAATTTCCTCACCCAGAATATTTTTGTTTCACCACCCTGAAATGGCATTTGAAGCCTTTTGGGCACGGTACCGTGAACGACATTCCTTTATAATGACAGCGACTCAAGGAATAAGACTCAAATCAAAGCTCAACTCCCCTGGCGTTTGGACTACAACATGTCAACACAACTGAGGGTCTTTCCGCTATTACAAGCTATTGTGTGTACTAACTACGAAAACATAGGAACAAAAGACACACTGCGTGTGTTTGTGTGGGGAGTAAAAGGCCATGTCAAATTATCCATGTCGCCTCAAGCAGGTGACTCAATCGGCTTGCTTTAATAGGAGGTAAGGAAATGGTTTTGGATTACTGATTATACTACAATAGGTTTGGGGTAGGATATTTTAGATTTAGTGACACAAATCCGTGGCCTTAGTATCGGCATGTTTTCCTTTTGTCGTATTGTCTTACGTTTGATAGTGTAGCATTTTAGTTAAGTTTCTAAAATGGCTCTAAATTAAGTATTAGTTAATACTTTGCTCAATGCGTCAAAAAAGATAAGTTCTTTCACCATTCTGTTTTTGCTGTCTTTAATGTAATGTTGCATTGTTATTGTTTCATTTAAAGGATATTCCATCTAACGGCTTGTATTATTCTACTAAGCTCACGATTCCAAACTCCATTACTATACGTTGCACATTTTGGCACACCCTGGACATGTCAACTTGCATAGGTTTTGTGGCCAACCCTAAAACACAGTCCAAGCATACTTTTGGTCTTTCGTACAAATACTACATGTATAGTGAGCAATGAAAACATATTATACCGCCTGCCACAGGTCATAGCCGGTCGTCTTGTTTGATATAACAAGGAGGGAATCATCATCATGCGACGTTCGTCCTTTTCCTACGTGACCGCCATAATTTCAGGCCAATACGCCCTGAATACTACACAGTATACAATGTACTAGTCAGCACCAGAATATTTGCTTATGGAATAAAAACATTATAATTTGGTCAAGTGTGGTAAATAATTTGCAAAAGGAGTCAGCAGGCCATATACTGTAGTTACAAAAGCCATTGTGACTTTTGTGTCGGATTTCCTGAAAGCAGGAAAATTGTTCATCTGTTTCAGCAAATTTCTAGTGGATTCTGGTAGAGACTACTATCATGTTCGTGAATTTTATACTGCCTTGCAGACACTGAAAGATCTGCTTTGAGATTGATAAAAACCCGAAGACAGTCCCTGTCGTAAAGCTAGCCTCTACCAGGCTTCGGGAGCGGCTGGAAAGAGTAGAAATTGGTCAAATACTGAAATAGAGAGATAACATGCGGGTGCGGCAAGCTGTACTCTCTAAGACCAACTCCCCTTTTATGTTATCTCTTTCTAATCTCCAAGCAGATCCCTCTCGGTGGCAAAAAGACAGTATCAAATTGGCCAGACAGTATCCATTAGCCAGAGAAGGTCAGGACAAAAAAAAACTAACGATCATTCATCATTCCCCCACAACCTCTGTTTGGAGAGTAATCTCTTTCTATCTGACCGACTTCTACTCCCAATAGCCGCCTCCCGAAGCCTGGTAGAGGCTATGGTGCAGCCTGGTAACGAGGCTACAGCCAGACGATGAGTCAATACCGGTGGGAAATCTGCCGTGCAGCGCGCTGGGCAGAACCAACTGTCAGGAGTCATCTATCTACAAGCGGAGGTTTATATATTAGGCTTTAATATTTTTGCGTATTTTTAGGCTTTTTATCTGCCTTTCTTTCTTGCACTGAGCTGGCACAAAAAAGATGCCAAAGAAAACCCGTTAAAAAAGCCTAAAACACACCAAAAATAAGCCTTTACTTGGAGAGTAGTGTCAGTAGTGATTTATCTCCAATCAGAGGTTCAGGCTTCGGCTTTAATATTTTTGGCGTATTTTATGCCTTTTTATCGTGCTCTTTGTACTGGTACCTTTTCCATTGCATTGTCTCTCGAAACAGAATGCCAATAATCCCTTTTACGCCAGCCTAACTTGGGGTGGCAAATGGTAACTGCCAGGCAAATGGATTCTGTCTTTTTTTGTAGCAACCAAAAGATCTGCTTGGAGATTATACATTTTGTTAGCCAGTGTCCTCACTATGAGACCGAAAAAAAAACAGATTATTTCAGACAGTTACAACAATTTCTCCATCCTTTCGTCATTTAGTAGATCACCAAAAAACTGCATTTCTACTAAGATCACAAAACGCACTAATTATGCAGAATGTGGGACTATTCATTATCCACTGCCTTCAAAGAAGAAGTCGAACCCCATAATAGCTAGCGTAGTAGTAGAAGTAGAAGTTTTTTCCAGACAGTTGTTACCTGTCTCCTGTTACTGTATTGCAATGTGTATTATATTTGATTGTAAAAGCAATTAGCTTTCGGGCATGATTTTGCGAATAAGGTTTCTATAATTTAATCCCACAGTGCGGCTGGGTGCAGTATACAGGACTGGTTAATCGTGTGTGTTTATTTCTGTCTCATCTCGTAATTTAGACAATTTAGTACCGATCTTAATGAGATCAATGAACTGCAAACTGTATTTGGCATTTCGGTCTTTTAGATCAGATTATTATCATAACACAGACATACTGTGTATGTACAGATTAATATATATTACAGCTCATATTCTACATTATATTGTATTTGACGAACGCAGATTTCATATGTCGTTATATATCTATTTTATTTTACTTTGTTTGGCATTTCAGTCTTTTTGAATAGAAATAATCATATCACACAGGCTGTATATGTGCAAATTAGGATATATGACAACTCACGATATTATATTCAAAGAATACTGATTGATATTGGTCCTAACACTTCGTTATGTCTCGGCCATCAATATTATGTAATGATATTTCAGGGGGTCTATAGCAAGGCCGCAGGATAATAATAGATGTTATTCGATATTACGGCGAATCGAAAGTTATTCAAACGTCATTAGAATGCAATAGAGTTGGTTAGTTGGAGAAGAGCGAAAATGCTGGGGTCGTCAATATTTTGGCTTCTTTTATTTTTGCAGGTCGTCCGTTTATGTGGAGAAGAAATACCTTTATTTGGCTAAATTTACATTGGATTATGATTGTGCATTTTTACAGACCCTACGGCCTTTTTAACATCTCAATCACCATGTAGGCACGCCGGTGGTTACGCTACTTTACCTAAACACTCTCCGGGGGGCAAGTCCATGTTTTTCTTACAGATTTTGAAAACCCGCGTGAAGTCTACGTAGATTAGGCATTCGTGATGAGCAGAAAACCTTTCAAAATCAACAAAGCAAGGTCGTCCAACAAAATAGATCAATTAAAAAATGTAATTTTTTGACTACCCAAATATTAACGAATTTCATCAAAGGACGTGACCTCATCAGGTTCGAACGAACGAGGTCAAAAGTCAGGTCAATCTGACCCGTGACCTCACAGTCTGGGAAGTAAGTCTGTCACCAGGGAGTCGCCGTGTTTATCGTCTGCTACCATGGCAACGTCTGCTACCATGGCAACGGCTAACAGTGCGTGGTGCGCTGCGGAAGGCGAGATTACAGTCGGGGGTTGATCCTTTCTAAAGCTGGGTGTTAAGATAACTTGGAACTACATTCTTCTGGTACCGGCATCTGTTTAATGCATTGCCAGCGCCTTTGAACAATTTTCACTACTTGGCCATAAGAATTCCATGTTAATCCTCTTTTGTTTTCAATCGATATATGTATAAGTATAGAACAAGGAATACATAAGTATAAAAGTGTCTTCCTACCAATATACACCTTCGACGCCAGGAGGCGAAAGCTGACGCACTATTTTGCGGCTCGCCTCCTGGCGACGGGTAACGACATCATCAGTATGCTCTTACGCTCTGATGCCTTCCCCAGAAGTCAGTTCTGGCGTCGATACTGCCAGTTGGTATGAAGACCTTAAATATGCCCTCGCTCAGTTTCTTTTATCCTAGACATTGTATTTTTAAATTTATGTATTTTGTGTTGTCTATGTTGTCTATGGGCTCTGCCTGATTCAAACAATAAATAAATAAATAAATATAACAGACACGTTCAGACATAATCTCCAAACATTTTTTTCTGAAGATGGTCAGTCTACTGACCAAGTCTGTCTATTGAGCTAATTTCTGCTCTTTCAGCCTCCTCTGAAGCCTGGTAGAGGCTAACATTGACCTACTGACCAGGTCAATGACCCACTGACCAGGTCAATGACCTACTGACCAGGTCAATGACCTCCTGCCCAGGTGAATGACCTCCCGTGACCCACCTCCTTTCTCTGCCCGCTCCAGTGAGTCCTGTAGGATCTTGAGTTTGGCCAGCGCCTCCGCCTCGTCTGGTTTGGGCTTGGCGTCCTTCTTACCGGTCGCACTGCTCATAACTGTGAACAAAGAACCGGAAAATTAGTTTTTCTCTAACATAACTAAATTATGATTTTTATTAACTTTATCTTGTTCAGGTTCGTGAAAAAAGGCCCGTAACTCTGCTCATAAGTGTCTTAGGACGGAACAGGAAATAATTTTACTAAATTCTGTGTTTCATTAATTCGTGTCAGGCTCATGACCACAGACACTGATAAAATATTTGAAAATTAAATACTATATCTATCTTTAATTCTAAATATCTTACTTAAAATACATTTTTATAAAACTTTATTCAAAACATGCATTATTTTCATATAGTTTTCCCAGTCGGGTGTAAAATCATACACCGTTACTTTAATGATACTCTTAACGTATTTCTGTTTCTTCAATACTGCTTAGCCGGTACACAAAAATTAATACCCCCCCCCTCTTAAGATGGACTGACCCCAGACGAACACCAGGAAGTGTTTGAAGTCCCGCCATGCCTTATACGGGCGGCCAAGGTTACAGTACAGGCCCGGAAGTGGGCAGACTTTCCGTGCGGGGATCTGATGAATTATTCACAGCCTAGTGCGGTATCCTGTCAGGTGGCAGCACGCCAGAAGGTTTTGATGCGGGAAAAGCTTAAAGGCATCCAATGCGATTTCAGGGCAGCAAAAATGGAAATATTCTGAATAAGGCAATCTTTGTGATATTGACACATACTGCTTCACATTAGCACATTTCAATCAGTATGTCATACTTTGAGCAATTAAAACTGCAGAAACAAGCCCCAAGATGAGTCCTTTATTGTCTGGGAGGCACCCTAAAAATCAGCCAAGGGGGAAGGGCCCTTCTAGTAACCATTTTCCGTCAGAATTTTGGGAATTTCTGCTCCATGAGGGTCAATATACATTGTCAGGTGGCATCAGGCCAACAGTTTTTAATGCGAATCTCTTTGGGAAGCCATGGCATGGGAATACTAGTATCCACGTCTCTATATTCTCTACCGTATATCTACGGTAGTATACAGACTTCTGTAAACCCCCTATCGACTAGGATTTCTGTAACCCCTGAATCTATGATTACAATATTATCTTCCAATCATAGAATCAAATATTTTGGTTGCTCAGCGGTAGCAGTCTTTAGTTAAAAGGGAATATCTACCGTACTTTATCGTCTCTGTCGTATATCTATAGCCCCTTTCTTGGTTTTACGATTGGAATATTATCCACAGCGCAAAAGATTGAAAACAAAACATCAGACTGGTGCGGTATCCTGTCAGGTGGCAGCACGCCAACATGCAGCTTTTTAATGCGAGTCTCTTTGGGAAGCCATGGGAATATCTGCTGTACTTTATAGTCTCTACTGTACCTCTACGGTAGAAGAGACACTCCTGTAGGCCCCTTTCACTGCTAAGATAATTACGCGACCAAAATGAAATCAAGGGTTTGCAACCCTTGATTTCATGATTAGAATATTATCCGCAACGCAGAAGATTGAAAAAAAAGTGTTTTACTATAAAAATCGCTCTATTGTCTTTGAAAGTCGCTAAACGATCTGCCAAATATTTGGTTGCTTTAATAGCGGTAGCAGCATCTAGTTGAAAGGGGATGTAAGGTACTAAAAAACTAGTACAAATTGGCAAATTATTGACACTATTTCACCAATTTCTATTACATGTATTTTCCAGCAACCCCATGGGTCTGGTATCAACATAAGACTGTCAACATTGTCCCAACTTGACTTCAGTTTGAGCAAAACGTTCGCATGAAATTTGCCAGTATTTTGCCAAGAGCGTCCACGTGCAGGGTTCAGAAACACACTCGACCTTTTCTGGCTGGTATAACCCCTCTGGCAAATCATCCAACCTACATTCAGGGCTCGAAATACTGCGTGCATGTGCACTCAATTTTTTTCTGTGGGAGCACCCGTATAGTTTTGTAGGTATTTTGTACATATTAACTGTATAAAAGTATGCAGGATATTCTTGGCATCTAAGAGTCATAAAAGAATAAAATCTTTGTTGTAGTACTTGTTTAAGATTTTGAAATTAGCTCCCATTTCAGATTCAAGCTCAGAAGAGGAGTAGTAAGATCTGTAAGTAGGTTTTGTTTTATATGGTGCAGCCCCAAAAAATTTTGTGCACCTAATTTTTAGGTTGGAGGCACCAGTGCACCTATTTCCAAAAATGAATTTCGAGCCCTGTTACATCTATCTGGCAACATTTCCAACTATTTTCCCGTCCCCAAAGGACCCTGCAGGAGACCGGTATCTCTGCCGGGCGCCATCTTGTCTCATATCCAGGACAATCAAAGTACAGTTTAGCGGAAAGAAGTTTTGACTTTAGGAGATAAAAGTCAACCCTGCCCCGTGACCCAACCCCCCGCCTGGCCAACTTAAGGGCAGACGAACACAACAGACAATGGAAGTTTAAGATGTTATTTTTAGCCACTTTGAAAAGACGTGGGCTACACAGAGATAAGATATTGAATATTTTAAAGTAAAGGAATATTTTGATGATAACACTAGCAATATTTTATGTTTGACATAAACAGATTTTTTGTCGGTTGTTGTTGACACCAAAAATCAATCCGTTAGAGTTCATTTATGTTGAGTTTTACCTACTGAGAGTGCGTAAAAATATCGATTTTCATATTCAATTATTCATAAACTGCTTTGTAATAAGTGTGTTGTATGGTAGTTATGGTCTTTTCTTTTTTTCACAACAAAGATCATAGCATGCAAATGCTGATGTAGTTTTCCAAGGACGTCAACATTTTGTCGCATTGCTTTAAACCTCCCGGTTGTTTTTTTGTCTGTGTAAAAATCGAATTTGACAAATTTTCAATACCCCTCCCCACTCCGACAATCCATCCTGGTCGACGCCCTAAAATTATCTGCTCTGATATCGTAAACCCCTAGGGGACCCTCTAAATGACGGTGAGTTGTTGCTAAGCGTGTATCTGTGTGTGTATGCACGTTGCTCACAGTTAAGCTTCACAATTAATTACGCAAATCACGCTTGGCAAATTAAGATATCCTCAGTGACAAAACGTAAGACAATATTCATCAATATCTTGTAATGCACACAAAATTCGGCGTATAGACAACGATTGGTTTGAAGTTGAAGATTATCGAAAATAGTTCAAGATAATTTAACATTCTACAATATATTTCAGAGGCAATGGAGAAATTAACTTAAAGGTTGAATGAAGTAATGCTATGCAATATGGCAAATGACGCTCCTTTTCCAACTCTGAGTGACCACAAATTTCTAGCTCAACTAATTCCATACAATAAGATGTACATACATTTTTTTGCGTTTTCTGTATTTACTGTTTGAAAATAATATTACTGCATTGTGCATATATTCCAATGACAAAACCTATCGGGCACACAAATTCAATTTTGGTCTCTCAGGATCGGCCTCCAGTTGAGAGGGCCCATAACACACCATATCTAGTGCGGACAGGGTCACGCATACTGGGTCAGCTATTTGATAATTGGAAGTTTGGGGTCAACTGTCAAAGTCATTCGCGCTGCAGACTCTATCCACAAACTCCCCACGGAGGAGTGTGGGGGAAGTGGGAATGCTGCTCGTGTATTTTGCGTAAAATTGAAATCAACCTCTTTCAGGCTCTTTCTCTTCACACACACACACACACACACACACACACACACACACACACACACACACACACACACACACACACACACACACACACACACACACACACACACACACACACACACACACACACACACATACACAAACACACACACACACACACACACACACACACACATACACGTACACGCACAAAACACACATAGAGAGAAAGAAGAAGACTCAGAGAAATATCTGTTTATCAGATGACAGATAGAAAGAAGTCAGGTAGACAGTTTCGTAGATAGCTTTTGATAGCGAGAAAGAGAGATAGATAGATACATCATACATACATGCATACATACATACATGTATATGTGTATGAACAGACGCAAAGTTAAACGCATGTGTACAGATAAAGGCACACAATAGCTGTACGCCAACCCGGCAGCATTTATCTCCACTAAACTCCCATTCCGACCCCGCGGTACAGAACAGAACGTGCTGTGAGTCCATTATCCCAGCGTTACGTGCGGGTTTACGCGTGGAGAGACATCGGTGGAGAATTGTTTATCGATTTACGCCAAATCAGAATCGCAGCACATGGCCAGTGCAACAGTCGGTGTGCGAGTTTTCAGGAAAACACCTCCTTTACGTGAAATGAAAATTCATGAATCACTCGCAGAATTCATTTATATAACTAGTATTTGTTTACACTGTTGAATACCTAATCATCTATTATCAATAATAAAATAATGCCACGATCTAAATGTACAAGCGATATCGCAGCACGTGGCGGTACATAACAGCAGACAGTTTTTTTAACATCTTAATTAACGAGAAATGAAAATTCATGAAAAAAACTCGCAGGATTCATTTACAATTAGTATTTGCTTCCACTGTTAAATACCTAATCCTATATTATCATCATGACAAGATAAAGGCATGTAGATTCACGATGTACATGTACGGGCGATACAAACTGCATATGATATGTACAATTCATAGAACACTAGCAGAATTTATTTACAATTAATACTGTAACGTTATTTGTTTCTTTGTTGAATACCTAATCCTATATTAGTATCAGAACGAGATAATACCATGTAGATTCACGATATACATGTGCGAGCGATACAAACTGCAGATGATAATTACAATTCATGAAACACTCGCAGAATTCATTTATATAACTAGTGTTTGTTTCATCTTTTGAATACCTAATCCTGTATTATTTTCTTAACAAGATAATACCATGTAGATTCACGATATACATGTAGAAGCGAGATACAGACTGCATATATACAATGCTTGAGTTGTCACATGTCAATATGTATGTCCTTAAATTTGCAATCTGAATCCATTGACAGAAATCCAGTCTGTGTGTAGAACCAAGGACATTATTGTATTACTAAAAGTTCTTGATAGAATGTATAGAATTTGACAGACTTGTATATGGCAAATCACGCATGGCAAAAATATCTGGGACAAACAATAAGAATTCTAGTTATTCGTGGTTTCACGAGAATTTTTCCGCAGGTTTTACGAGAATGTTTTGACATGCAGGTAAACATTGTTGTCTAATCGCGAAGCCCAGGGGAAGGTGGGAGAAATGCTTGGAATGCCAACAGACAACCTGCCATTGTTGGGGCTAATTGTTACTCTCCAAGCAGAGGTTGTGGGGAATGATCGTTAGCTTTTTATATATGGCCGTTTTTTTTTGTCCTGATCCCCACCGTCGGTGGCCGCGGAGCTTCTCTGGCTAATGGATACTGCCTGGCCAATTTGATACTGTCTTTTTGCCACCGAAAGGGATCTGCTTGGAGATTAGCTAATTGTTGAAGCTATAGGTACCAGCCTGGCAACCATACTAAACGCACAAAGCTGTTCAACCTTCTCTCTGCTTGCTCAACGGAATTTGTTACATTTCGAATTCATGCTAGCTATAGATAAATTCAATCTCATTCTAGAGGGTAATAACCCTCACTGTGTACAAATAGGTAAATATATCAAAGAATGTTTAGCCTTAGAACAAGTAGTTTAAGTTGATTCAGTAATTGAAAAGATTGACTTGAAAGATTAGTCCATGCTTAGTAGGACTGGCACCGGCAAAACACCCCATTCAGTAGGTACAATATATATATTAGATCAGATTTGTTGTGATTTGCAGGGGCTGATTCTATTCCAAATATGTCTCGCTATGTGTTATCTGCCATATTGCTTATTTTTGTGGGTCACTGCACCAGGAATATTTGTCTGTGTCCCACGTGTCTTGCATTGCTACAATTCTAATAAAATAAAAAAAATCAGATTTTTCTGCATCATATACCGGAATTTTCCACAGAAAGTATTTCCATGTCGTTCTAAATACATTCACACAGTACAACCGTCACAGCTGCGCTATGTAACTTGTAAACCGTCAAGCAGCAAGGAGAATCGTAAAACCTCCCACGCAAAAATTTAAGACTTTGTAACATGTGGGCTTTGTCGTGTACTGAGCGCACCACAACATGCAGTTGGTTTATTGATCTAGCTGAAATGATTTCGTGAAAGCATTGACAGAAACACAGACAAAGAACAGGAAGCGCGTTGTTCATACATATACAACTCCAAGATAAAACTACTATATATATTGTAACACATGTTGTGTTATTGTTACACCGATAAGCCATGAGACTGAGTGCTGACAACACTGATGCTTGAAACGTCTGGCCGTTTCCAAAATCATATCCGGTTTGCTCGATTAACTGTTTTTTGGCGTATCTTATTGGCTGGATGTCTAACCTTCATCGACGTAACACTGATGCTTGGTTGGTGCATTGATTTTTAGATAATTGTTTTCTACAGATTTCCGAGCCAACCTCATATCGACGATTGAGAGATATCATTGGATTTGGTATATAGATATGGAAGGCAATATCAGGACTGAATGCGAAGAGCCCAATATCTATATGTCCTTCATACATAAATTGTAGAAACTGGAAGTCACCCGAAGGTAGCAATTAGAAAATAGTTCATAAGCAGCAAACGAAGTCAAAGATGAACTAGGGTGCCAAAAATCTAATCATTTCTAGGTCATCAAGATCTAAGCACATGTCAAAAATCAAGACAATCCATGTAAGCGCCTTGTCGAGTTATCGTGTTGCCAGACGGACACACACAGACACAGACACACAAACACACACACACACACAGAGAGAGAGAGAGAGAGAGAGAGAAAGACACACACACACACACACACACACACACACACACACACACACACACACACAAACAAACAAACAAACACGACCGAAAACATAACCTTCTTAGCCAAGATGATAAAAATACAAAACACCCTACAGCATGCACGAAACCAGCGCGCACGTAGCCTACATATTAGGGACTAGACTCCCTCCCCTAGTCTCCACCAGACTCCTTTTGCAGGCTGAATAAATCGTAGAAATCGGCATAAAAAAAGGTGTTTAAATTGGCCAGAGAAGGTAGCCTGCAGGCCGCTGGACTCTCTATGGCCGGCTATACTTATTTGACCAATTTAAATACCCTTTTTACGCCGATTTCTACGATTTATTCGACCTGCAAAAGGAGTCTGGTGGAGACTACATATAGCTACCCTCCCCACTAGCTACGCTGGGAGAAAGCCAAAGCAGGTGATTCAACATTAATGCGAGGATAACGCCCATAGCCTGGCGATCTGATCAGTTCCGTGACCCCGTAAGCCTCACCCTACAATCCAGGACGGGGGAAAACTCAGTGCCCTACTTAGATCAAACCCAGGTGCAATACATCTGCAGACAATTTCTCGGACGCTATAAACTCGGACGCTGTGTAGGCATTTTGTCGGACGTTAGAAATAAATTAAAGCGTTGTCTTTAGTATGTTTTCCAGTGCCGATATATATTTTCGATGGTCTCACACCCTACAATCCAGGACAGGGAGAAACTCTGCCCTACCGTAAATCACATCCAGGTGCAACACATCTACAGACAATTTCTCGGACGCTATGTAGGTTATTTTGTCGGACGTTAAAAACGATTTCAAGCGTGCTTTACAATGTTTTCAAGCGCCGATATGCATTTTCGATGGTCTCACAACCTACAATGCAGGACAGGGTGAAACTCTACTTAGATCAAATCCAGGTGCATGTAATACATCTACAGACAATTTCTCGGACACTACTAGTATGTAGGTTATTTTTTGCCTGACGTTAGAAACGATTTCTAGCATGCTTTACGATGTTTTTCATAAACGCCGGTATGGATTTTTTGATAGCGCAGCGCCGAATACCACTATGTAGATCTAGATCGCTAATCTCCAAGCAGATCCCTTTCGGTGGCAAAAAGACAGTATCAAATTGGCCAGGCAGTTATCCATTAGCCAGAGAAGGTCGCCGGTTACCGACGTGTAGCGACAAAAAACGGCCATATATAAAAAGGTAACGATCATTCCCTCACAACCTCTGCTTGGAGAATAATGTAGATCTAGATCGCCAGGAATTTTCGGCCGGCACACAAATAAAAGCCCAACCCGGCACAGCTAGCACACCAGACTGTGCCGGTAACTAGCCTCCGTAGCAGGCTTATAGAACTGGGGGTTTTGTGATCTTCGGCTGTTTTCTGATCAGCCCAGTTCTAACGGGGGTAATTCAACCAGGCCGGCTATGTTGTCTAATAGTATATGCAATCAGAAAAAAACACATAAAAGATCCCAAAGATCCTAAAGACCCCCTAAACCCCCAGTTTTTGGCATGCTATGGAGGCTAGCCGTTAACCTTCAACCTATCACGTAACCAGCCTAAGGTGTTGTTGTTCTTCGAGCTCACGAATCCTCGGAGCGTTACTAAGTGTATCACAAAGGCAAGCGGCGTGGGTTATGGCCAGACGTTGCATGCCCCAAAACAGAAGCAACGCTGCGCTAAATCTCATTTTTTAAAAGGCCGGTTCGAATTCGCGATTTCCCCTGGTGAACCCGCAACATCACTGCCAGAATTCTAATTTCCAAGAGCTACAGACGCAGCTTCTTGTTTTTGACAAAGCAAGCTGAAATTCTCGGTACAGTGTGGCACCAATCGCGATGATTTTTTGCCGTCCCCGTACATGGATTTTTACGGCATACCATCCTAGCATTCCTAGCGCCCAAATTGGCGTCCCTCCCTGCAAAATTGTAGCCGCCAGCAGCGCGTATCAGCCACTCGTGAAAGTGGCACAGCGAAAAAAAACACACACCAGGTACTACTTACACTGCGCGATATCGTCATAATTCAGTTCCTTCGCCATCTTGGCTGCTCCTTGGTAAGGATGACGTTGTAGTCTCCAGTTCTGAAGGATTCGTAAGGAAAGAGGAGTCAAGACCGCGCTCGCTCGACCTTTGTGCCAAAAAGGTAAGCAACAATGGCGTCTCCTATGGACGCGAAAGGGGTGACGCGCTGACAGGCTGCTCCAAAACTGGTTCTTCTGCTGTCAGACAAAGTAGGCGGTGCCCCGATCAGACGTACGGAAGCGCCATGGGCCGTCACCACGTGACGTCACCGGGGGCCGACATGGGGGTTACGGGAATACCGGGTTTGATGATTCTTTTATCTGTATTAAACGACGTTTTGATGAGTCACATTTATAAACAGTTACCGGTGCAATATTCCTCATTGTAGACAGAGGGGACACTCGATGTACATTCAGTAGGTACAATGTATTTCTTGGTTTCTTAGTTTTAGGTGCCTTTGATGAAAATCTCACATCTTAATCGAACAAACCGTCAAAAGACAGAAGGAGAGAATAGGAGAAAGAGACAAGTTACTAGCACAATGGTAATATTTTAAGATTAAAACTCGAATGCCGTTCAATTAAACGAAGAAGGCGGTCTCATTGTACGGCCCTTGCCTTGTCAACTGCTTTCACACGATAGAACGCAAGAAAGCACGGTCTAACTCTTCCCGTCGTTTAAACATTCCAGCGTTTCCTTTTTCTTTCACTTTTAGGCATTATGTTCTTTCATATCGATCTACCGTGCTCGCCACCCCTCCCTTGCACAATGGCACAGTCTGCCAGCCTGATTAACCTTGCATAGCCCGTCTGGCCTGGGGCTGTGCTGATTTCTGTCGTCACACGGAATCATGGGGGTATGGCAGGTAACCTCTGACCCCTCGTGACCTTACATCGCTCCGGCACGGGAAACCTGCCAAGATGATAGCCTCGTACGCAGACATTTTCTTGCGGCTACCGTTTGTTTCTTCTTTGTTTTTCCTTTCCGGTTTGGGCTTTGGCTTGTTTTTGGTGTGTTTTTAGACTTTTTTCATCGGGCTCTAACTTGTCTATCTTTACGCCAACCCAACGCGTATAAAATAATACCAATACAAAAAAGAAATCCCGTTAAAAAAGCCCATAAACACACAAAATAAACCTAAGCCCAAAGCCCCAAACCACTGCTTAGACAGTAGCTACAGCCAAAGCCATTCTCCAATACAGCTCTCTCCCAGATCAGAAAAGAAACCGCAGCAAAATAGCGCTCATTGAACTGAAACGGAAGCCGCTAGAAAAGGTCTGCTTACGAGGCTCCTAAGACCTGACGTCACACGATTGGGTGAAGATGAGTCCGTCGCCAGGGTGATCGCAGGGGGTGATGGGATTGTGTTCGAATTCAGAGCGCGGGACCTTGAAGTTCAGTAAACCACCTGTCAATGTGATACAACAGTCCCTACTAGAACCTCTACCACACTTCAAAAGGGACAAAGAATTGGCTAAATAAACAGATAACATGCTATAGGGAAGCGGTCAACTGTGCTCCTTTAGCGGACCCGCTCCCCTGGCATGTTATTTGGCCAATTTCTACTTTTTTTCAACGTGTCTGATGCCTGGTAGAGGCTATTTGGGTAAAAAGTTAAAGAAGTGTCGCAGTTTTCCACCCATTTTCAGCATAAAAGTATATTTTTTTTACAAAAAGTGACACTTTGTGGTTTCCGCTACACTAACTAATAACTAATTGACACTCTCGGGGTGTGAAAGATCATAATAAAGGTCACTGCTGGATCTAGGCCTTATCAGAGACTGTTTCAATATCTGGTAACATGTACTACCGGCCCAAGGACGAGATACACAGGTTGTTAGTCGCGTTGTGCTTATTATAGTCTATAGATACGTCACTCTACAGTTCGGTGGCCTGCCGTCAGTGCCAATTATAGTGACAGGGCGGGCTCCTTACATCCACCCTTGCTGGGAATCAAGGATGTAAATGATAGCAAACCACGGTTATCATCAAAAGGAAAACACATCTTACTCCCCAAGAAAGGGAACATCATTCGTCTTCCTCGACTCAGTTGTAGAACAGTGGTGACGGCACCACCTGCACTCAGGGTTCTAGAGATATACTAGTAGCTGGCCAACGCTAAGGGTCAACTCCCTGGGGGTCACCCACTTAAAACCCCGGCTACCCGCTACAATTTGGAACTCAATATTCGGCTAGATTGATACAATTCCAATTCTGTTTACCCTTTTGCTGGATTTATAAACTTACTGAGATTCTAGATAACGAAAAAAAATACCTTGGTGGGTCTACTCCATTGGATTTGTGGCACATACCTCTTCAGCCTATCTTGGGAACGGTAACGGCTATTTGTATTCTATCCACATGTTAATGTCCACACATACACACTCATTCAAGTCCTTGGATACCTTTCAGCAGTAGGGGTACTTCCCAGCGGGGAATGCTACAAGTTCAGGCCGCCGTTCCAGAGGCTCGTCCCAACCGACGAAGTACGTGCCCATGCCTCAGTGTAGGACGTCGTGTTTGTTCCCGTTGAGTTCGATCAGTTTGTCCCGGACTAGTACAACCAGAACTAGCCTTCTGGTCGCGTACAACCAGAACTGAGCCTTGCTATGCCATCCCACGCACTTGCACAACCGGTATCCAGATCCAGTTCCACCGGCCGGACCTTCATCCACACTGGAGTTCAGATCTGGAACCAACTCCCAGAAACCGTTGTGGGTACCATCAACAACAGCCTGCAGTCCTTCAAAGTCGGAGTCCACCGACATCTCCTTCATTGTAATTGAGAACACTTGGCAGCTGTGAGCCATTGACTGCCCACTAAACTGTATTCTTACCATAAAGGATGTACCATGTACATTCAGTGGGTATTGCTCACTATAGCACATTATATATATATATAAAAAGTTGAGTAGACACGATCGTCTGTAGATGGCCGACCCGCCACCGCAGGCCCATGATCGCCTGCACAATGTCGAAGCGGGGATGCACGCGACATGACGACACGAAGGCTTCCATAATGGGTGGGACCTGGGATCCGGCTCGAATACTAGCTTTGATACTGGGTTCGAATACCCAGTTCGAATACTAGGTTCGAATACTGGGTTCGAATACTGGGTTCGAATACTGGGTTCGAATACTAGGTTCGATACTGGGTTCGGAACAGGGCGGTCTCGGCGTCCCGGGCCGTACTCCCACAGGTAGTTGTGTAGGTCCTTTGTCTCCGGTTCTCCTTCCTGCTCCTTCTCCAATATTTCGGCGACGCGGCGAAGGCTCCATCGGACGGGACCTGGGATCCGGCTCCAGAACAGGGCTGTCCCGGGCCGTGCGTCCACAGGTAGTTGTGTAGCTCTTTTGTCTCCAGGGCTCCTTCCTGCTCCTTCTCCAATATTTTGACGACGCGGCGAAGGCTCGAAGCAGGAATGCTCCCGACATGACGAGACGAAGGCCTCCATCGGGTGGGACCTGGGGTCCGGGTTCGGAACAGGGCTGTCTCGGCGTCCCGTGCTGTACGTTCCCAGGTAGTTGTGTAGGTCTTATGTCCCCAGGGCTCCGTTCTGCTCCTTCTCCAATATTTCGACGACTCGGCGAAGGCCTCACCCCGCTCCAACTCCCCCTTCTTGCAACGACAGTTATAGTGATAGGGCGACCTCCTTACACGTAGACCGACTCGACCTTGTGTTCACGTACTTGAAGCAGGACTGTGGGTTGAAATATTGAGGCCAGACAAGTGCCACCTGTTTCGGGCGTCAGGTCAGTCAAGTATCTGGGACACGTGGTGAGCGCCCAAGGCTAGTGGTCACCACATAGTGATAAGCCCTAATCTCCAAGCAGATCCTAGAGTGGCAAAAGACAGTATCAAATTGGCCAGGCATGTGCAGTGTCCAAGGGTGGCGCATTGGACCCTTTCTGGCCAATGGATACTGCCTGGCAAATTTGATACTGTCTTTTGCCACCCTAGGACCTGCTTGGAGATTACCAAGACAGCTGAACCTTCGCGATTGGCCCGTTCCCACTACAGATAAGCAAGTCCGGCAGTTCTGGGCCTCGCGTCGTATTACCGGCGGACCCGAAGATAAGACTAGGTCCAGTAACCAGCTACAGACGTACAGACCTAGAACTGTAAGATTTACAGAGCTCCATCTGCTAGTATTATACGACTAAGTTGTTTACTGATGAAAGCCTGTACGTTTTCAGACCTTGAGTTGTATACATGTAACATACCAGATGTTATACTGGACGATCAGTTTTACTGTACCGTTGATTTTTTAATATGTATATTGTATTGTAAATCGATAGTCTGAATTCAAAATATTCTTAAAGCTTCTAAGTTGTAAGAAGTCTACGTATACAATTCAGCCGTAAGGCTGCCAAGACTTTTAACCTGTATAAAATATTTTGTTTATGAATAAACCAGCCATCATCATCATCAAACAAGGAAGACAGAAACACAGTTTTTTCCATCCCCACATTTTATTTGGTACCACAGTCTTACAGTCAAGATTTTATCAACTCATTATGTTTGCAACTCATCCTCAGTTCTTTTGTTAGTACTGCCTACTTTTCTCATTCCATGCCTTGCCAAATAATAAAAAGAAACTGAACATAACAACGTTGTGGTATATCAGTCCTTGTTACACACGTCCTATGGGCATACACACAGTCTATTTGTGCAAACCTACATTTCCTTCTGTGACACCTTATTTTCACCAAACTATGTAAAACTTATTTCTAACTAGAGAAGTTAAGCTATAGTGACAAAGTACTACCGTCCTAATGGCATGCTATAGTTTAATGCTAATGTTCATAAAGCACCTTTCGTCCGGCTATCATTTTAAATATATGTAAGATCAGTTCTGTACTACTCTGAAACCTATCCCTATATGCAGCGAAAATCAGAAGACACTTATATTCCGAATCGAAGCTTAAGTCAAGAAGCCACAAGTACAGAACAGCATATTTAATAAGTTAGAATTATTTATGACGAATGACAAGACGCTGCATATCATCTTAAAGATAAAAGAATCTTAAAGATGAAAGGATCTTAAAGATACACTGTTTCTCGCATTGTCAATATTGTTCTTAAATCTTTATTACTTAAACTAGAAAAAAATACATATTCACCGAATACTTAAACAAATCGTATTAAAGTTGCTTTTTCAACTTGAGTGACAGCATTGCACTATTAGATAGGTAATGGTGCGGTGCAATATCAAGTCGCCAGGTGGCGCTACATGCCGACCACTCCGCGAGCTCGCTGGAGGAGCTGCTGCAGGGTGCTCCTCATGCTGCTGATCTTGTTCAGAAGCCCCAGTTTCTCCTCCAGTTCTTCATCCACGTCGTCCACAGTAGCCGTCAGGCCCTCGCTGTCGGCTTCTAGCTCCACCTCTTCCTGAACACGCTTACCTGGGAGAAGACATGCAAGGAGGAATCAGTCTTCAAGAAAAAGAATTGTTCAAGCCGGTGATTGCATAATTACTTGCCCAACTACTAACCTCTTACGATGCAGCGGAGGTGGCGGTTGAACCTGTGCGGCATTTGGTGCAGAACCCATTGATAGTGGGTTGGAATACTGGGTTCGAATACTGGGTTCTATACTAGGTTCGAACTTCGAATACTAGGTTCAATACTGGGTTCGAATTAATACCCAGTTCGAATACTGGGTTCGAATACCCAGTTCGAATACTGTCTTCGAATGCCGAGTTCGAATGCTGGGTTAGAATACCGGGTTCGAATACCCAGTTCGAATACTCAGTTCGAATACTGGGTTCGAGTCCCTTGATATGCTCCGATTAATGTGACAGATTGCATAACAGTTGTACAGGGTACAAAGTATGGCATCTACTAAGTACATAATATCTACATTTTCATAATGCTTAACCTAATTAATTAATTGTTGTGGGGATATATTTTGTTTGACTTACTCTTGCAGTATGTTGCGGCCAGCTCAGTTTTCAGGAAGGCAGCGTCCTTGCAGGTCAGCGCTGAGAACGAAAACAAAACAAAGTTTAACGGGAACGAACTGAAACAGAAACTTATAATGTTATTGTGTGGATGGCGTTCAGCACCAAGGACAGGCATGTTTGCACAAAAACATGTAGTGCACGAAGATAGCCGTGGCGACTAAGGAAGCCGCATTTGCGAATGTCTATGTATACACTGGATTCCTCTGTATATATATGTAACGTTACACATAGTGAAATGGTGTATTTTTCTCTATCATATAAAATACCTTTGTGAATATGATATAGTAAAGATGATGTTCTTACGTGCACACGTTTTCATGATCACTGCAAACTGAGGGTGGGCCTTCATGGCCTCCAGCCAGGTGGACCATTGTGCACAATCAAGCTCTGTGGCACAAGAAGTGAAATACTCAGTCAGAAAACAGGAAGCACACTGCACATATGCATATTTAAATTGTGTAAAACTGGGATTTCAAACTTTCGTCTAGTTTACAATACATAATATTCACAATGTCTGTAGACATGTTTTCAGAAATCACAGTAACAGCAATGTTGCAACTTACGTTACGTTACTTAAAAAGATGGATGGTATCGCAATTATAATACAAAATACAGGCTCATAACCCCCCCGGGAAAGTAGTATGGTATAGCCCATTAGTTCCACTATACAGTGGACAAAAGCTGTTAATAGTAGACGATACCACATCACACACAGGCGGGGGTGCCAAATGGTTTTAATTCAATACCTTCAAATACATATACAACTTCGGAAAAAAACTCCACCTGTGCCCTAATAAATAACCACATGTAACCATATACCGAGAACCAAACAAATTTGCCAAACGTGAATTATATGCGAACGCACATACATGGTTAAAACATACCTTTTCGCGAAGACCTATAAAAATGCCAATAGTGACTTACGTTTGGATGAGGACTTAGTCTTGGTCTGTGTCTGGCTGACTTGGAAGGTTGGTCTGTAGCTTGCGGCTGCAGCTGGAGAGACAGATATGAACCCACAGGTTAACCATCAACCTAGTAACAATGCAGTCATATACACTGGCAATGATAAAGGAAAGGTTTAATGCCCCACCCCGAGGTGTCCATGGTGAAATAATCCCGTTATTGGTAAGGTCGTTAATGGTAAGGTCGAAACAGTGGTCGGTTATTCTAATAACTGACCACGTTTTTCATTATTCACCTATAAGAACTATAACTCCAAACAGAGGTTGATGGGGGAAGATTGTTACCTTTTATATATGGCCCTTTTTTGTCGCTACTCCCACCTTGGGTGGCCAATTGAACCCACTCTGGCCAATGGATTCTGCCTGGCCAGTTTGATATTGTCTTTTTGCCACTCTAGGATCTGCTTGGAGATTACTATAAGCCCTTACCTGCAGTGATGTAGACCTCCAGCCTGAGCCCGATGCCGCCCTCCCCCCAGGTGACAGGGATGATGCGGAGGTACTGAGCAGTGATGGGCTGGGGAAGCTGCATGGTCACCACCGCAGAGGCGTCCTTGTTTCCTTCAATAACCTGCGTGGTCACAATTTTAAGGGCATAAGTATAAGATAAATCCTATCAAGACATGCTAAAAGTGCCCGCGCCAACTTTGATGTCAGATAGCGTCGGAACGGCGTGCGCTAGAACCACCAAACTTGGTGACTTGGCGTAAAGTTGGGGACAATTTCGTATCATAGCCGTGATGGGCCGGCTGGGTAACCACCGCAGAGGCGTCTGTGTTCCCTTCAATAACCTGTGTGGTCACAATGTTCAGGCCGTATAATAAGTAAGTTAATTTCCAAGCAGATCATACGATGGCAAGACCTAGTATCCAATCTGGCCAGAGGACTGTCCATTATTAGCCAATGGATACAGCCTGTCTTGGATTCTGCCTGGCCAATTTGAAAATGTCTTTTGCGGCCGCCGAAAGCTCTACTTGGAGATTATAAGTAAGCTAGCACCAAGAATTGTTGACAAGTATAGAGTACTTAAAGTTCAGAAAGCTGCAGTTTCGAGGCTTATGCCAAAAATGGAATCCGACTGCATCGGTAAAAGAAACATTGACAGAAAGTAGTAAATGCATCAGCATGCTCGTTGTCCTAACCTAAATTTCACTGAGTCAAGTGTCCCTTCATGTGTCTTTCAGTCACTACTATTAAATTTAAAACTTACAGGACATCGGTGTTACCAGATGTTATGTAAATACAATCTATAACTAGAGTTCCATGATCTCAAACCTTCAACAAATGATGCGAACACTTACGACTGAAGAAAATATTTTATTGTTTAACTGAAACAGAAGAGCGACTCACCACGGCCGCCTCTTTGCCGGCCTTGTAGTCGGTCCACGTCTCTCCGTCCGCGCTGAACTGGATCTTGAAAGTCGCCACCCAGCGGCCTTCTCCGCCCTGCAGGCCCAGAGCAGCGATCTGTGTGCTCTGGCCGAGGTTGACCTAATAAAAGAATAAAAATAATTTATAAGATTGATGCGGTCCTAAACAAACTAGCCTCCATCAGGCGTCCTAATGGGGTTTGGATAGGAGACTTAGGCCAAAATATTAACCAATACTGCTTTTGAAATCGTGGTATTAGTCTAGCTGGTGGAGATTACTGAAAACTCAGCCATCCTTGCTTTAGTAATTAGTCCAAATTTTTATGGTGCAAAACTGAAATATAAATACATCGTACCTTCAAATATTGGTCTTTGTCTTAGTAAATCAGTAAAAAGTTTCTATTTTGTTGATCCCAATAATGTCTTAGACCTGGCTACAACATATCGTACTTAGATTCTGTATGTTAATACAGTATAGTTAGCTTTAATGCCATCAAACTGAAATGACGAAAAACAACAAATGAATCGTACCTGCAAGTACTGCTCTTGGTCATTAGTAGCCGAGGCCCAGAAAGACCCGCTGCTGAGCCGGGCCTTGATGGCGGCGTGTTCGGCGTCCAGCTCTGAGGAGGCCTTCAGCACGATCGGCAGGGCCTGGGGCGGGATGGCCGCAAGGATCGCTGCCAGTTCTGTTAAAAAAGAAATGCACAAGGAATTAGAAATTTCTACATCAACACTGGGTCAAATCCAAAGGTATCTTGTAGACAATGTCGGCCCCCGTCGCGGTTGAGTGACGACACGTGATGGGACCTGATGTAAATAGCCAGTGTTGACCTCACACTTCAAAGAAGCCACGTGACAAGTCTCATTGGAGAAACAGCAAACAAAGAAACAAACAAACAAGCCACAAACATTACCTCAGTACATGTAACAAGCAAATTAAACTTGGGGAAGGGACAAACACCACCAGCTAGACCGTGGTAACACTTAAGGTGACAGCAGTTTATGATACTATTCATGCGAGGAAAATAGTTTTGAGGTAATCTAATCATATTCAGGCTTAAAACAATAAATATAATAATGCAACTTACGTGTGGTTTTGGTCTGGGTCTGGGTCTGTGTCTTGCTGATTTGGAAGGTTGGTCTGTAGCTTGCGGCTGCAGCTGGAGAGACAGATATGAATTTGCAGGTTAACCATCAATCTGTACCTGTATCAAGTCTGCTCTAACTGCATAGCCAGTATAACCGCCATTCGGTGTAACACACAAGCTTTGCAGGCACGCGGCTTGGTGGCAGCTAGCTATATTACACCGAACGACCTGTTACACTTAATATCTGCACATCTAACTGCAAGGGGTTCTTTCTAGTGATGATGCCCCAACTGTGTGTGTGTCACAGTGGTAAGTATATAGCTTGGCTGGAATAGTATGATAGAATAGAACAGCAGTTACCATGTTTCTCTTGCCTGTTTATGTATTGCATATCCACTCTTTATCCTGTATACCAAAGTTATTAATTTTAAGTAGAGATAGTAAGTTAACTAAGTAGATCGTATACGTATAACTTCATGTTATTAGCATATAGTTGTATATCACTACATTCTGTACCCATTGTCAATGTCTGTTTGCAATTAGCCCTCGGGCATGAACTTGCCATAAAGAACTCAGTATAAGTGTAGTAGATTGGTATCCTTACCTGCATACGTAGACCTCCGGCCTGAGGCCGATGCCTCCCTCCCTCCAGGTGACAGGGATGATGTGGTCGCAAAAGTGGTCGGTTATTCTAATAACCGACCACCTTTTTTATTATTCACCTATAAGAACTATAGATGCATACCTGCAGTGATGTAGACCTCCAGCCTGAGCCCGATGCCGCCCTCCCCCCAGGTGACAGGGATGATGCGGAGGTACTGAGCAGTGATGGGCTGGGGAAGCTGCATGGTCACCACCGCAGAGGCGTCCTTGTTTCCTTCAATAACCTGTGTGGTCACAGTTTTATTTATTATGCATAAGTATAAAATAAACCAACTTTGATGTCAGATAGCGTCTGAACGGCTAGTGCTAGAACCACCAAACCGTTACAGAATAGTGCATGTAACTCACCACGGCCGCCTCTTTGCCGGCCTTGTAGTCGGTCCAGGTCTCTCCGTCAGCGCTAAACTGGATCTTGAAAGTCGCCACCCAGCGGCCTTCTCCGCCCTGCAGGCCCAGGGCAGCGATCTGTGTGCTCTGGCCGAGGTTGATCTAAAAACAAAATGAACATAATCATTTCTTAGTACTTAAACAAAGATCCTTTCTTAATAGTAAATCAGAAAAAGGTTTTTATTTGGTTGATACTAAGATTGTCTTGAACTGGGTACAACCATTTCTATGTCTAATTACATTCTGTGTGTTAAATATAGTATGTTACATTTTACGTTATCGATTTGAAATAAGGAAAAAAACAAAACAAGTAAAGAATAAGTTTATGGCAAGGTAATTGTACACAATGTGTGACAACAACTATTGAACATAGAAAAAACGACGTATAGAATCAAACTTGATATCCAAATCATATTTAATGAATATAATAAGACAAGAAAGGCTAGCATAGGTCTTTAATGATATAGTGTTTTTTTTATTCATCAAAACATAAAGACATAATAAGGACAGTGTGACGCTGCACTCAAGTTAACAACTTATATTAACAGCGCCACACAACAAAAAAAGGTACAATTAACATTTAAATATACAAAGTTGACATATCTGTGCGCCGTAGTCCCACCACCCCAAGACATTAAAATGTTAAATGAAATGCTAACAGAGCTATTTGAAAGTGTAAGTTACAATCGGTTGGGGCTAATCATGAGTTTCGGTCTTACCTGCAGGTACTGTTCTTGGTCATTAGTAGCCGAGGCCCAGAAAGACCCGCTGCTGAGCCGGGCCTTGATGGCGGCGTGTTCGGCGTCCAGCTCTGAGGAGGCCTTCAGCACGATCGGCAGGGCCTGGGGCGGGATGGCCGCAAGGATCGCTGCCAGTTCTGGCAAAATTAAACATTTTTTAAACGTTTTTATGCTGTAACTAAAAGGTCTTAGTCTTACGAGCAGTAATATACTTCCCTGCAAACAAGTATTCGTAACCTAAGGATTCAGAATTATGTGCAATATTATATGTCTTTGTGAGCGTTTTAAAAACAAATTGTCTGTAAATTGACTGCAATTCAGTGATATTTTCACTGCGATAGCTCAATTATCTTGAATCTTGAATCTTGAAAAAGGAAACGCAGACAAGCAGTTAGAGATTTCATCGTCAACACTAGGTCAAAGGTATCTGGTAGACAATGTCGACCCCCGTCGCGGTGGAGTGACGACAGGGGATGGGCCCTGATGTAAATAGCCAGTGTTGACCTCACACTTCAAACAAACAAACAAACAAACAAAGAAACAAACAAGCCACAGACATTACCTCAGTATAGGTAACAAGCAAATTAAACTTGGAGGAAAAATAGTTTTGAGGCAATCTAATCAAATTCAGGCTTAAAACAACAAATATAATAATGCAACTTACGTGTGGTTTTGGTTTGGGTTTGTGCTGTATAAGGGGAGAAAATAATTGTGTAAAAAGTATGAAGATACTATTATTAATATCGTATCAACGTGACATGTAGTTAAGGGTTCGTCTCAAGCATCCCAGGAAAGGACATTCTTTAGAAATTGCATGCTAAGGCAGTGCCTCAATTAATCTAGCTATCCTGGTAGTGCAGATAAGCTTCAAGTAAGAGTGAGGTGCATTCAAGAGATTTGTCTAAGGTTTGCTATAACATCTTTAAGCGTTAAGCCATTGTTAAGAAATGGGGAGGAATACAACAAGACACGTTTAAATCTCTATTATCTCTTTATGGTGATTCCAGTGTCAAATAAGCTACTCACTCGACTTCTGGACGATTTTAAATGTCGGCCTGTAGCTTGCAGCAGCAGCTGGAAATATAAAAAAAAGATAAGATGCCATCTTACGTATCTTACTCAAGCCTGCCTTCTTATTAGTGGCATTTCATATTATTTTCTGGTCATTAAATATAAACAAGTCTCACACAAGATGTCTTCTGTTTGTACTGTGCAAACTAAAAGTACAGAGGGATTAGTGTGCTGCGATCTGTGACCCGGAGACTAGGTGTTTTATTCTATGATATTAAAGTAGGTCTTGTAAGTGGTAATACAGTGAACGGTATGCTGACAATGGCCAACTCGATATCCTGATGAGCTGTGGCTTTTTATGAATCGTCTCCTTCTAAGTTGTAGACATATGCAACAACAACTACTGACCACGAAGTGTGTCGACAATGACGAGAGTGCAAAAATGTATTGTACTTACCGGCAGTGATGTAGACCTCGGTCCTGAGCCCGATGCCGCCGGTGCCCCAGCTGACGGGGATGATGCGGATGTACTGCCCGGTGATGGCTTTAGGCAGCTGGAGAGTTGTGACTGCCGTGCCGTCCTTACTGCCCTGTAACACCTGTAACGTGTAACGTACGGGTTAGCGAGAGTCATTAGATAACAAGGTTTGATCTTCTCTAGACACACGCTCCAAGACGCACCAAAATGCTAAGGGCACATTTGCGGGGCCCGGATGGGCTTTTTGTGCGAAAAATATCAAATACACAAATCGTGCTTTTTCAACTTTTGTGCCGCTGTGTTTGTTGTCTTTGATATCATAATTTCGTGGCACAAACTGAGACAGGAGGGAGAGAGAGAGAGACAGAGAGAGACAGAGAGACAGACAGAGACAGAGAGAGAGAGAGACACACACAGAGAGCGACAGAGACAGAGGCAGACAGACAAAGACACTTTCGGACAGACAGACAGACAACTATGGCTGAAGAGATATGCAAGGGATGCATGCACATCAGAATATCTTTGTATGTGAGGTCCAAAAATTAAATGTAACTGAAGTCACTCACCAGAGCGGTGCCATCTTCCCCGGCGTAGTCCGTCCACTTCTCCCCGTCCACACTGTACTGCAGCTTGAAGGTGGCGACGTAACGCTCCCCGGACCCCTGCAGGCCTAGAGCAGCAATAGTGGTGGACTGGCCAAGGTTGATCTGAAATTTAAAAAAAAAAAGTTGTGTTGTTGAGTCAAAGGCTTAACAGTTATCATATTTACACATACGTTACTGCTTAACACGTAGACAAGCACTGTATGTATGTAATGTAATCTTATGAATCTGTACGTTGATCTATTCCTCTGTCCTCCCCTGGAAGAATAGTTGTCACGTATGCGCAGGCAGCTAGAGGAGAGTTTAAACCACAATAGACAAATGTAGTATCCTCTTGCAGAGATTGATCGTGGTTTCCGTTTCCAAAGATGTTTTTGATGAAAGGCATATGGCCATTCGCATTCAAAATTACAGATCATACCTGTAGGTACTGGTTTGCATCGTCAGTCTTTGGTTGCCAGAAGGACTCGGAGCCCAGACGGGCCGTGGTGGCAGCGTGCTCCGCGTCCAGCTCGGAGGAGGCCTTCAGGACGATGGTCAGGGCCTGGGGCGGGATGGCCGCCAGGATGGCCGCGAATTCTGAAAGGGAAAAGAAAAATGCAGCATTTTGTAAGACAATCAAAATCTCTCTATAGTTGCAATGGACTAGCCTGGTTACCAGACGTATTTTAGCTCCCTCTACTTGTGGAGAGGATAAAGACTCGGGAGCTAAAATAGGTCTGGTAACCGGGCTAACAGTGGGCCACCTTGATAGATTTTTATAGGTGTTAAAGATCGTTCTTATCATGTACATACGTCTACAAATGCCGCGAAATCGTCAATGATTCGGGAACTGGTGGTAAGACATATTCTCTCTGTATATGTGTACAGGGAATTAAGGTGGAACATTTTGCTCCATTTTCGGAACTAGAAGAGGCATTTTGACATACGTTTATAATCTATACATGATATAACTTGGGGAATTAAGCAGATCTAGGAATCAAATATAAGCGATATCCTGGGCTCATTTATCAATGACGCATCTTGGTTAGGGATCAGAGTTAGCCGGTTTGTTACAGCCAGACTTACGCTTGGTGACTGTCTTCGTCTTCGTCTGTATTATCTTTGTGACGATCGTCTGGAGTTTAGAGGTGAAGCTGGCGGCAAGAGCTGTAAAAGAAAGTAAACGTTACATTTTTGTATCTCTTAGGAGGAAGGCAGGAGAATAATACAGATCCAACGCGAGCATGTGAAGGACTTGTGTGAATGTGTCGTTTCTGTCTGTATTGGGTTGATGGGTTACTCATCTTTTTCCTCTAAGTCTCCGTACCGATGAAAAGTTGAAAAGGACAATAGTTAAAACCCTTGTTTCTCCAAGCTAGTTTCCTTCTTTTTTTATTTAGTTGTACCCCAATTAAAAACGGATGGGAAATCGACTTTTGAAGGGTTTCATTAGACCGCCATACACTGGCAAACTGATATTAAGTGTAATCTCTTTTATCTAGATAGCGCAAGGACCACTAAAGTGAGAGGTGACACCCGATACACATAGCGTTTACAGTAGTAACTGGGTAACTGTATCCAGCGTTAGCCAGTATATACTGTCTTCGTCTGCGTCTGTATTATCTTTGTAACGATCGTCTGGAGGTTATTAGGTCCTCCCCACATCCTGAGAGAAATGCTGGTGACAGTGTAACTGTGTTTGTGTGTGTGTGTGTGGGGGGGGGTATAGGCGCTACCAACTGACACGGCCGACGGGTCTAGACCTTTTAGCCGAATCGTTAGAGCGTGGAAGATTCGGCTACAAGGTCTAGACCCATCGGCCTGAATGGTTTTATTGTCCAAACAGTACCCGTGCAGTCGCAACCTTTATACGGCTGAATTAATGCAGGGTATCACATAATAATCAATACAAATCACAACAATTACAACAATCAAATAATACACATGATACACATATTTGTTCCACAATTATATTTTGAGAACCCCGGTCTCCCCGGTTCATAGTCGATTGCTCTAACCACTACACCACCCGACGCCACTATACCACCCGACGCCACTAGGCCTGGTCAGTTGGTAGCGCCTATGAGCCCTAACAGTTTTACTGTGGCCAAGAGTAGAGTAGAGGTAGAGGTGGTACTCACCAGCCGAGATGTAGACCTCAGTCTTGAGCCCGATGCCGCCCGGTCCCCAGGTCAGGGGCACGATCCGGATGTACTGGGCGGTGATGGGCGTGGTGAGCTGCACTGTGGTCACCGCCGTGCCGTCCTTACTTCCCGTTAGAGTCTGAAATATGCAGATACGATTTTGACTTAATTGTGGGTTTGTTATGGAACAACTCTCCTCAAGCTGTCCAATCATGTGTGGCAGCTATTCTTCCGGGAGAGGGTGGAGTGCAAAAGAACATAGTATTACAGTTATTTAAAAGAGACAAATGTGTAGCCTCGTATGTGATTTACTTTTTTATGTCCCTCGTTTGCTAATGAACTGAAACTTTTCCAGTCATCAACCACAAGAAGACCTGAATATCTCAATCCAGGACCTTCACAGTGTGTATTTTACATTACTGCAGATAATGGTAAACAACGCAAAGAAGCAAACAAGCAAACTAGGGAGAGACTGAACATCAGCACACTTTGGTTTGGTTTCTACTCACCTCCTTGTATTCAGTCCATGTTTCGCCGTCCACGCTGTGGAGTAGCTTGAAGGTTTTGACGAAACTGTCGCCTGAGCCTTGGAGAGCGATGGCGGCAAGCGTGGTGGTCTGCAGCAGGTTTATCTGCGGGAAAAAGTCACAGATCGTTTCAATGAATGTCTTCTTTACAGCATCTTTAATGAGCTATGTTAAGGCTGAACAGTAATATAATAAAAGTAATATAATGTTGATGCTGAGTACTGGAGAGTAGTTATAACCATTGGAATCTTGTACATCATCATTGTACAAAAATCTGATAAAAAGACACAGAGGACAATAGACGCATACACTGACTTAACTGGGCTAGAAAAAAAATCTACACCAGTAGATTTTAGACACGTTTTAGACATGTTTGTGACCAAAACTTGTGGCCAACCTCATGTGACAAGGAGACAAAGTTTATTATATACTAATGACGGTTGTTGAAATTACAACGAGGGCATTATTGTTGACAAAAAAAGAAGCTTTTACTAGCAAATGACCTGCCAATAGTTACCTTTTAACGGATCACCAAGACTGTTGTTTTTTTTTGCAAAGCTTAGCCGTGCTATCAAACGACTTACGAAGCTTAATTATTACCCTTTTACAGATCACTAAGACTGTAGTGTACTTCAAAGCTTGACCGTACCTGCATGTACTGGTTGACGTCGTTGGTAGCCGGGGCCCAGTAAGACTGGCTTCCCAGGCGGCCCATCAGCACGGAATGGGCCTCATCTAACTGAGACGAGCCCTTAAACATCAACTTCAACACCTGCATCGGCAGAGCTCCCAGGATGGAAGCCAGTTCTGAAACAAGTTTTTTTTTCATTAAAGGATATATTGTAATAAGAAAAGAAATACACGAGACTGATTTTGACGCCCTCAAGATAATAAAACCTATATAAGCGCCACCATCGAGCATAAAATAATAATACCACTACATAAAAAACAGATAAATTACACGATCTAAGGGAACAATATAAAGCAGGCAAAATGGGGTCAAATTAGATATAACTAAAAGCACAGGTCCCATCCACACCCCCTCCCGCCAAAAATTTCTGAGGGAGGAAGCTATTGCACGAACTTACCATGGGAAGCGTTTGACGCTATATCGGAATGAAGTATAGACATAACTATAGCAAAAGTTACTATTGACATTGTAGTATTATGATCATGGACTGAGACCCCCAAAATGACTACCTTCTGTAGTTTACAGTTCTGTATCTGTATCTGTATAGCCGGTATAACCGCCTTTCGGCGTAACACACCAGCCTGACAATACACACAGTTGTGTTGTATTGTCGATTTTCCACTAGACCACAGACTTCAAATGGATTCAAATGCCAACAACCAACAAAGATTCCGATGTCTAGACAATTGAATTCTTTCAAACATTAGACCCCATTCTCATGTGCATATTATCACTCGACTTACAAGACGACAGTGATAAAAATTTGTTTTGTGGATTCAAAATCATTAACAATTCGGTGGCAATATAGTACCCATACTTACGCGTAGTCTTAGTAGTAGTCTTGCTCGAGCTTGATAGTGCTGGAAGAAACCAGAACAAAAGATCGCTATCAATTAAAATTTTACACTATACAATTGTCAACGTTTTAGATATAGTGATTTAAGGAAAAAGCACATCATTACTATTCTGGTATTGCATTTAAGACATAAGGCATAAGACACAAGAAAGCTAAATCTGAATTAGCGCTAATTTACAAAAAAACATTATCGAATTACACAGAGGATTAAAAACCTTAAGAGAACCATTTCTTTACATTACAAATAGCAGCATTCAAATTATACATTGTATAAATTATATACATTGTAGATTTGGTCCCAAGATTGTTCCATGCCTTTTCCCTCTTCATAGAAACGGTCAGAAGTATACTTAAAGACACTTAAAGACTTTTATCCAGTTTGAAAAGTCTAAAATACTATCTTACTATCCTTCAAGACTTACTTAGCAAGAAGGAGGCGCACTCGATGGTGTTGAAGACATCTGCGTATGTTTCTTTAAACGCAGGATCCTTGCAGACAGCCGCTGAAACACAATGGGTGTCACAATCTAAGATGTTGTCACCATTGTTTTTTCGGCCCAAGGACTGCAGTGCAGAGCTACAATTGAAACACGCTGTTCATAGTTAACGATATGTATGACAATACGTACGCAATAGCGTTAATGTGGTTTACAGATACTACAGCTACACATGTCTGCTCTTATATATAGAGACCGGCGGAGAGTATAGATAAACATCATTAAGGTTCGACTTAGTTGATCTGTGCGTGCAGAATAAGTGAGTGCAAGCAAGTGGTAAGAAATCACATCAACACGCTCCAAATAAGACACGTCTTCTAGGAGAGGCTAACATGAAACTAGAAAGGTAACATTTGCAAAGCATCATGTTTACCGTTCACATGGCTTTGTTTATTCTTACTCAAAGATACTGAATGTAAATGTATATTGTGACATGCAACATTATGTAACCCAACACCAGTTACCATGGTGACAGACGTCTGGTCATGGACCTTATTTGGTAAGAAGAGGAAGAACAAACAGAGCAAAACAATTTGTTTTCCTTCTAAAATCGACTTGTTACATGGGGGGCTCAAAGACTAAACAAACGACTGAACATACGTCGACAGGTCCTCAGAACATTCTGGAAATGCGCTGCGTCCAGTTTTTCTTTCACTGTGGTGTACCAATCCTGCCACTCTGCACAGTCCAGTTTCATTTCTGTGGATTAAGAATGTAAATCACCTTTGTTAATAACTGAAACGTATCAGTATAACGTATTGGTGAAGAGTTTGGAAAAAACTGGCGTGGTGAAAGGAATAGTAAATTGCTAATATGAAATGATGGTAGGTTATGGTACGCACCTTGAGTCTCGGTCTTGCTGCTGAGGGCTGTGAAAATAATTAGAATGTACTTGATTAGGTTTCGTTGATAGAATCATATCAACATCATGTACATATTAGCAAGGTTTTGTTTGTCCAGCAACATAAAATAAAATAACAATAATAATAATAGTTACTTTTAGCAATAATGATAATAGATAAAACATACAAATTATGCTGAAATTATGACAAACTTGAAACAAAATCAGCACAGAGAAATAAAACTCAATTGGTTTTAAAACAACAGAAACGAAGAATTAATCAGTAATTGTTGTCGTGCAAAGGAAAGTGTTCTTAACAGCATCAAAGCAATTCTGAGATTGCAGCATCATTGAAGGCATCTTAGAACGCTTACTGAGGAGATAAGAAGCACAGTCGATGGTTGTGAACATGTCTGCATAAGTCGTCTTGAAGGCTGCATCCCGGCAGACGACCGGCCGACATGTTTGCATGATTGTCTTGAACGCGGCGTCTCCGACCTTGGTCTTGATGTCGCTGTACCAGGTCTGCCACTTGGCACAGTCGATTTCCAACTCTGCCAGAACAATAACAAACAAGAAGCCATAGGCAACAATTATCCGTGAAGTATTATATATTGCAACAAAAAGAAGTAGCCATTGGCGACAATTCTCTGTGAAGTGTGATAAATCGAACAAAGAAAAATTGTTTAAACGCGCGTCGGCTCAGTCATCTTAAGACGCAACAACCAATCAGAGATGCGAAATGCCGACACGTGACGCGGGATTTGCATACAGTCTAAACAACGGGGAAGGGCGCGCGATGCCCGAAATATTTTTGCGTCAATATTCAGCGCCGTGATTCAAGAGATTAATACCCGGAAACTTCTTGTTTTGAACGCATAAACATGCATTTACGCTAATCTAGTATGATTCAGGGTTACTTTTTTTTAACCTGCCATGGCCAGATTATCTAAAGATGTGTGTATTGTGTGTACAATCTACAGAAAGGGAAATGTACATCAGGTCCGATCATCCGATTTTCACGTTTCGGTTTTTTGAACTCGGTTCATGAACGTATTTTGGTTTGGCTCCTGGAATGTGCGAAAAAATGACTCCCGGGACTGTCTACAGGGAACACTCGCACATTCGCGGTGTATCAGGACAGCGCGACTGGTCGGCATATTAGCGCAGTCCCTGCAATTAGTAACAGTTGCACATCAATCCGGCCGAAAGCATGGCTACTTCTTCATATACCGGCTCATACTACAAGACGCCTTTACAACTAGCAAATCATAAAATTACCCGATCTACTAGTATGTGCGGTTTACCAGCCCCAGACCACATCCGACCACGAGGCAGAACACATTGATGGGTTGCTCAAAAATATTGTCCATGTTTACAAAGAGCTGCTCCACAATACACGCCGCCACTAGGTCGCCACAGCCGACCAGTTCGAAATCGACAGGATTACGTCATCGGTATTTACATTTCGTAATGCTGAACATTTCCGTCCCCATCACCCAACATAAACGGACGAAAACATTTCAAAGAAATGGGGATGTTTCGAAAATAACCATTTACTCCAATATCAAAACAGCTACGGTAAAAATAAAAAGACGTGCATCATCCAGGACATAATTCAACACCACGTGCGAAATTACACAGAAATGCGACGTACGGAAAAATGCGTTTTGGCTGCGAACATCTTCCAAAAAACTTGGCATCTCTTAACCATGGGCAAAAACATCTGGAACCACTTATAAAAACCACCCCGTATCTGAATGAACTTTTACCCCCCCCCCCACTGCTATTCCAAACAACGCGTTTTTCTGGACCATTCCAATTCGCCTCGTAATTGTAGGGGTGCGTCTGCGATATTACATTGACCGCGAAAGCAGCAACGGCAAAAATACTCATTCGTGCATCAACACGGGCATGCCCGCAGACGGCGTATAAAATTGCGTGCCGATTACACAAAGAGAACCCAGTGTTTTGACTGCGAACATGAAAAATCAGCCGATTACAACACTCCGTCCGGAGGTCCTGACCTCCTTCACGGAGTAACAATTGGACAGGCAGAAAGTCTTTTGGAACAGCATCTCACTATTGTTGTCACAATACATCTACTAGTCTGTATGTTACGTTTGGGACTGCATTGTTAGCGGCTTCAGTGCACTAGTGGTCAGTGAATCAGTCATTATAGCCCCTTAAAGAAGATGACAGACGATGGCCATCGAAATATCTGCTCTTGTTTAACAAGTGGTTGTGAATATAAGAACTGTACTGTTCAATCATTCTTCATTGTAATCTTTCAAACCTATGGATCAATACCATCGTTTGTCTACAATAGAAATAAGATATAAAATCCACGTTTGAATTTGACCAATTTCCATCCTATTCAGCAGCCTGTAAAGACGATATACTCACGTTCAGTTGTAGATGACGTTTGTGATGAGCTTGAAACCTCTGCAAAACAATGGCATGTATTAATCACTACAGTCAACATTTACGTACCATGGACGAAAATGCAAACATCGTTTTGTATTGACAACTTTCCACTACGTCACAAACGTCAAACAAACTCAAACGCCAAGAACCATTATCAAAGATTGCAAAGTTTAGAAAATTCAATTCTTTCAAACAAGGGGCCACATTTTCATATATTTACTGCCACTACCCTTCTTACTATACTCGACAAACAGGACGACAGTAATGATATTGCTGAAACTTCGGTATACAGCGTCAGACTCACCTCCAGACACCTGCTGAGTCTCACTGGATTGCACCTGAGTCTCGGATTGCACCTGAGTCTCGGATTGCATCTGCGTCTCGGATTGCACCTGCTGAGTCTCTTCGGATTGCACCTGCTGAGTCTGCTCGGATTGCACCTGCTGAGTCTGCTCGGATTGCACCTGCTGAGTCTCTTCGGATTGCACCTGCTGAGTCTGCTTCGGATTGCACCTGCTGAGTCTGCTCGGATTGCACCTGCTGGGTCTCTTCGGATTGCACCTGCTGGGTCTCTTCGGATTGCACCACAGTCTCAGACTGGGTCTGACTGGAGCTCTCAACCGCTGTATAAACAGTTGCGTGTATATCAATGAGTCATTGTCATCAGACAAACAGGGCAACTGCAGCTACCATAGTTTAATTTTTAAAGCAGCAACATAACACAATCTGAACTCCAATGATTAACAGGAAACACACAAACAGAAAATAAAAATTCGCACAGCTACAGAACTTTGCTCTCTTTCAAACATTTGACAGAAATCACATCGAAGGATCAATGAAACAGCAAGAACAACTTTCAGCCGAAGCAATATCAGTTTAAATACTCACGTGCCGGCTGCTCTACTGGGGCTGGGGCCTCTGTGGAAACAGTAACAGACATACGAATGAGTGATGGCTCTCAGACAAACAATACAATATCTGAAGTCACTATATAGTAGTATACTCCTGTAAATATTAAAAAAAATAAGTTACCACAAGGTTCCACACCCTTTAAGGACTCTTATAAATAACAGACCACAAATATAAAAAAAAAATACCTTCCAATTATTTTGTAGCGTTGTCAACTCTAAACCTTGAGTCCACATTGCCACAGTGTCCCTCCCAAACCCTTCTATCACACAACTAACAGGGCATTAGTCATAAGAGTATCAAAGGATGTATAAACCAGTGACTATAACTTTGATAGGCACAGGGCATACTCACGTGGAGGAGCAGACTGAACTTGGGCCGCACTCTTTGGTTTCGGTGGGAAGACTGCCGAGGCGACAACCGCTGTAAAACAGTTACATCATGCATATCATTGACTTCTTATTCATCAGACCGCACGTACAGAACCAAAGTACAGACGCAACCAAAGCAGCAAACATGTTTAAGCTGCGATATTTACCATCAATAGTGAAGGTTTAAGTGGAGCCAATACGCCAAGACATATAACTTAACTCAAGATGTCATGAAAATTGAGGATAGCAATTTGTTAGTTGGACGTCAACAAAACATTGAAACTTAATGTCCGCTTCAATGTAGCCAAGACGCCACCAAGAGCTGTCGTGTATGTATCAATCCACCGTATAAGCTTTAAGGTGAAAAATTAAAAAAAATTTCTAAAGGGCACAGCATCGGGCATGCTAGGGGATCGAACCCGGGACTTCTTGACTATGACGCCAAGTGATGTTCATATATTGAAATGTAAGGAATATGAGACAAACTTACTCTTTTCACACAGGTCTCCGGTGATACCCTCCGGACAGGTGCATGTGAACCCGTTGACCTTATCTGTGCATGTTCCTTCGTTCTGACACGGGTTGTCCGCACAGTCGTCTACATCTGGTGTGTGGATGAACAGAATATCGTTACGTAACTGTCTCCATTTTTCCTTCCAATGTCATCGAGGTTTTACAACGTATATGCCACCACCCCCACCCCCAAGACCTGAGTAGTACATGTCCTGTGAATACGTACTGAGCATTATCCTATGCAGAGCTATACTGTGGCAATATGCTAGTCTTGGGAGCTTAATCATAAAGCTAGAGTATTGCCCTATGATAGCTCTGCCATAGAAGTATGATGTCGAGTGGCAGTCAAAAGGGTGCATCATGACTTGAAGACAGACATCTGCTTTTTAAGTTTCAACTGAAAATGATTGTTGTAGAAAGAAGAAGAAGGAGCATGTAACGTAATAGTGCCATTGCTGCTTAATGGCTTTATAATAGTAAGCCAAATCAGGTAAATGAACAAGGGACTAGATAGATATATAGGATCTGCTTAAACTCAAACGTTAACTTTTACAGATGTGGAATTCGTACTTACTGAGTTCACACAGGTTTCCGACAAATCCCTCCGCGCATTCGCACTCGAAGGCGTTCACTTTGTCCTTGCACTTCCCTCCGTTCTTGCATGGGTTGTTTTCACAGTCATTCACATCTGTGGCAAAAGACAAGACAGTCTCCGTCAGTTTTAACAGCTTAGAAAGAAGCATATGCTATTATGATGTTGATATGATGTGCAAATGACTGAACCAGCGATTTCTAGATACCACAAGGGTATGAAGACCTTCTCGTCACCGACAACTTCGAAGAAAATACAATATGTAAGTTAAGTTCTTAAAGACATTCCAATTTGGTCTGTAATGTAGTTCATATAAGTGCATATTATAAGTCTCAGACTGAAACCAGTATCCATATTGGAATAACTGTACCCCAAGTCAGAAAGGGGATAACAGTAATTGTTACTCGTCTCACAGATATTGACATCCATATCCTGCTGTACATTCTTCCTTTGAAATAGACCAAATTATGCAGAGGGAGGTTATCTTAATCTCCAAGCAGATGTTTCGGTGGCTGCGGTGTTGGATACTGTCTGGCCAATTTGATACTGTCTGGTCAATTTGATACTGTTTTGCAGCCACCGAAACATCTGCTTGGAGATTAGTTTATCTAATCAACACTGGTCAGCCATAATGTTATTAGTAACTCTTGGGCTTACTTGTTTCGCAGAGTTTGCCGGCGTATCCCGCAGGACAGACGCAGGTGAAGTCGTCCACCAGGGCCGTACAGGCTGCACCGTTATGGCACGGCTGGTCTTTGCAGTCGTCGATATCTGAGCCAGACAAAAATATCAGATTCTTTAATAAACAGTATCAATAGGCAAATAAAAAACTTAGATGACAAAGGGTACATTGAAAAGCACCCTTCAGGGCGATATGTTCCCTGGCTAAACAAACAAACAAAGAAACAAACAAACAAAATTGAATTGATGATGGTTATTTCAAATTCAAGATTACAAAACAACAGTTACCAAGTGGCTAGCTGAATTATGTGTAACGGTTAACTGTTTATACAATAAAGGAACAGAACAGAATGTTGTGAATGTCAATGAAGATTAGATGTCAAGTTAATGGAATACCAAAGGAAAAGTTACTCAATAGACTGGATAAATTTTCAAAACTGTTAGACGTTTTAAGTAGCATCCACTAGTACTGCTTTTCAGTAGTGACTAACAGAACCTGTGGTTGAACAGGTATGCAGATGGCACGTTGTAAAATGTGTCGGTTGGACCAACCTTTGTAAAATAATATGCATAATGACATAGATGGTGTTGGACAACCCACAAGTCGGTGAAGATTAGACATCCAGGTAATAAGATAAGCCAAACACAGTTACTCAAGCAACTGGATATGATTTTGAAACAGTCAGACGTTCCACAACCATATCCAGTTGCTTGAGTAACTGTGTTTTGGCGCATGTACAGCGTAATTGTGCACTTACTGAGTTCACACAGGTTGCCGGAGTATCCCTTCTTACACACACACTCCACGCCGTTCACTTTGTCCACACACTCGCCGTTATTCTGACACGGGTTGTCCTTACAGTCGTCGATGTCTGTGCAGAGAGACAAATTACTTTACCTTAGCGTAATACAACATTCTAAGGGACTTAAGTTTACCAACGATGAAAAGACCAACACATGTTTAAAAGAAGAGCATGTATGTTGTATATTCCATTGCTTCGAATGAAAGCTCATCTGTGTTGGTATATATAATCCACAGTTATAGTCCATTGATTGTTTTGTCAATGATAATATCTGCTGAGCAATATAGATAGCTTGTCATCCATGTTGTGTTCTAGACAAAAAGCATTACTACAAACTACGGTTTCTAGTACAAAAATCTTTCAACTTTAACCAGAATGTCCAATGGAAAACAAACCATTAATTCGGTACCTACTTGTTTCACAGTTAACACCGGCGAATCCCAGTTTGCATGTGCACTTGTACCCGTTCACCTGGTCCTTACACGTGCCTTCGTTTTGACACGGGCTCTCTGCACAGTCGTCAACATCTGCAGCAAAAACAAAGAAAAAGCAATCAGAGATGGCAGACTTATGGTTACACCCTTACCCACGCTTCTTCGCTACCTTTCTAGTTCCTCAGATGAAACGAGCAGCATTGAGGATGTATGGCAATGCTGCTTTGTGTATATTTGGAATTACAGACAGACTTACTCACACATACAGACTGAGAAAAGAGGGAAGTGTGAGACAAGGCAGAAACTAATTAATAAAGGTCTTCATTCATTCATTCATTCCATGATGGCAATGATGTTCCATTATTTACTGAGATGTTAGATTACTTCTATTACTAATATTTACTGGTTTTCTCTACTGCATATAACATAAGAATTCGTATTTGGGAAATCTACCATGCCAACATAACAACGAAGAGGGTACCTATAAGGGAAAATTGGAAAGCAAAGTAACGACGTAGTCTTGCCTGTGCCACAGAGAACTCCAGCGAAGCCCGGGCGGCAGATACAGTCGAACCCGTCCGTCTTGTCTCTACACTCGGCTTCATTTTTACATGGCTTTCCCGCGCAGTCGTCTATGTCTAAATAAGCATCAAAGTTGAAGATTAAGAAATCTCTGAAACAACTGTCCAAAGCCTCCCAACCCCTTGTGGGTAAGCTCTTTAACTCGCGGCTTCTTTATCTTACTCCCCTTCCCATAAAAGCTATTCATTGTCTATATAAATGGTATACATCTAAATAGTCATTACTTTCCTGAAAGCTACCACATCTATAAAATATATATATCTTCAAAAAAATCCGTTCTTTAGTGCACTATGCACCAAGTAATATCTAGTATCAGTGCACAGAAAACCAGTCAGAATTGCCCTGATGAAGATGACAGAACGTCGGCTCGTGAAAAATAAATGGTTGTGATCAAAGAACTTTGCTATTCATTTAAAATATATAGTTTAGACGTCGTGACTATAATCTGCCTACAAAGCAATCTCTGAAAAGAGTTTCGTACTTACTGACTTCACATGCGTTACCGGAGAACCCCTTTGCACATTCGCACTCGTAGCCGTTAATCTTGTCTATACACTTGCCACCGTTCTGACAAGGCTCGTCTTCGCAGTCATTGACATCTGAGAAGGGATATTATCAGCGTTTAACATACGTTAGGATGAAGAGCATCAACATAATACTACCTACAATGTAGATTATAGGTATACTGTATGTGTATTGATATTAAATACTCAATATAGTCATGGATAGTGCAGAGAGAGAGCCAGAGTGTGTTATGTTTCATCTTCCATTTCATGTAGTACAGACTGTAGTACTACAAAAATCGGTATAATATATACCTGGCTAGCTAGCTAGACTGTAGCTATATGTATTGTCTATACGTTGTTGATTTCAATACTTCTAACAAACGTTTCTACTAAGATCACAAAACCCGCTCATTATGCAGAACGTGAGACTGTTCATTATCCACAGCCTTCAAAGAAGAAGTCACACCTTATAATAGCTAGCGTAGTAGTATAAGTTTTTCCAGTAGTTGTCTGTTTCCTACTATTGCATTGTATCTTTGACTGTAAAAGCAATTAGCCTTCGGACATGATTTTGCAAATAAAGTTATTATTATATAAAAAGAAAAGACCCCGTTGATTCGACACTGACCTATTTCGCAGTTGTTTCCGGCGAATCCCAGCTTGCAGGTGCACACGTACCCGCCCACCTTGTCCGTACAGGTGCCCTCGTTCTTACACGGGTTATCGGCGCAGTCATTCACGTCTGTAGTGCAAACAAACAGAGGATCAGCTAACTCACGTTACCAGGATACCCCTTCCTCACCATGCACCTTCGCACAGGCACTTGAAACTGTTGGTCTATTGGTTTATTAATATGCCCTTAAGCCCCATTAGGAGCTAATCTTCCAGGGCTCAGCATCAGACAAACATGCGTACATAAAACAGATATACACAAAAAGACAGATTACATACAATTACAAGACAGTTAAAAATTAGGAATTGAGTTGTTGACTTGATTATTGCACCTTTCACCATATCTTTAGTCTTTAAACCGACAGAGGAAGAAGAATAATGCCCTGACACACATTCTGAACCTTGCTCCAAGCTTCAACCAACGAAAGTTTGCTGAAGTTCGAGAGCTATATCTGACCAGGTTTAGGCCACACCTATCTTTCTATAAGCATCGAATCGGATTTGAGTTAGATTTGAGTCAAAGTTCACTGCCAACCACGGACCGACCACATCTGACCTACTCCCGAACATCAGCCAACCAAGAGCCAACCAACGATGGCTAAGCCCAAATGTTCTGGCTGTAGATATATGCAAATCAACGCCTCTTTTTCGCGCTTTTATTTGAGCAGCATCCACCTCACATTTTGCACTAGATATACAATAAACATGTAAGCTACTCGGTGTCAACGATGATGGTGAGAATACAGTAAAAGTTATATACTCACCCGTTTCGCACAGGTCTCCAGCGAATCCTTTAGTACATCTGCATTCAAACCCGTTCACCTTGTCCACACACTCGGCATCATGCTGGCACGGCTTTCCGGCGCAGTCGTCTACGTCTAAGTCAAGATAAAAGGTTGTGATTTAGTTGGTATGCTATGTATACGTTTCATACCACTAAGGATCTGGGTATTAGTGCACATTTAGTCAACATACAGCTAGCTGGAAGATCTTTTTGGTCATCCTGGTCTTTTGTCTCTTTGGCCTTTTTTAAATCGTAGTAACTCAGTCATCCAATGCTATGATTGCAGCTGGTACAACTTCGGTCAAGACTGCATACTAGTACCCAAATACCCGAACCATCTTAAAAGCAGTAAGCCCCTGTACACATGATGTTTTATCCATTGATCGTAATTTATTCTCCGTTTTACCATTGGCAGGGTATTTGTCATCTTCCAGTAAAAGTAAAAACGGGTTGTTAGTGTTAAGAAATTAGTATCTACGTCATTTGACAAAGGCCACTAGTCTATGCTTATATGTTCTTAGCTGTAATTGCCCATAGTTTGTAAAGAGCTAGCAATGATGTGAAGACATGGAAGCAATCCTCTATAGCTAATAGAGAAGTGTAGTACTTACTGATCTCACAGTTGTTTCCGTGGAATCCCTTTGCACAAATGCACTTGTAGCCATTCACTTGGTCCTCACACTTGCCACCATTCTGACAAGGGTCGTCCTTACAGTCATTGACATCTGTAACAAGAGAGTAAATGGTAGCGAATGTCATTTTAGGTTGAATTGTACACAGAGCACCAACCCACACTGTTATGTCTGTTGTCTCAGCCAGGTATAAAAACTGCAAAATATCCATGGGCACATGTAAAGAACAGTATTGTTCTTGGCATACAGTCGGTTACATGCTCTATGGACGATCCTGTTGTACTAGACTGCGTGCTCACATTTAAGTGAAGGTGGTCTCTTGTAGATGCTTTGTAACTAATGTAGGCTTTGTGTTTTTCTGTGAAAAAATGAACCGTTGATTCAGTACAGCTATTTCTAACATACATATAACTTAAGTTCTAGTATTGTGCCCAGAATCGTGTTCATCTAGTTCTATGCCTGAATGGGTTATGGTTAGGATCTGGTTCTGGATAGTATTCGCGTGTCCAAGAACGTAGATTTGCCTCAGACATGGTTCTGGACACGCGTGGACCATCCCGAACCGTGACTGATCATGATTCTGGGTACAACATGGCACTTTGTGTGATTAAGAATTTTGTTCCAGTTGTATATTATGAAAGGCAAAACGTCAACCTGGAACTTACTTGTTTCGCAGTTATTGCCGGCGAATCCCAGCTTACAGACGCACTGGTACCCGTCCACCTGGTCCTTACATGTGCCTTCGTTCTGACACGGATTGCCAGCGCAGTCATCAACATCTGTAGTACAAACAAAAACATAAACAAACAAACAAACAAACAAACAAACAACAAGATTTTGTTTCATTGCCAGACATCTTATTTTTTTTTTTTTTTGAAAACTTTATTCACATAACAACATCATAACAATACATTGCAAATGAACTAACAGTTGGTTTCATATTCGTGAGCACCAAACTGCTTACGATTTTCCTGAAGTTTTCGGTTTACAAAACATGTAGTATACATTGTTTACAACATGGTAAGCAACGTTTAAATTAAGCCTCTCACGGAACATTCATTTTCATATAATATCCGTATACTACCCTTGTATTCACCATATTTATACTTACAAATTGAGAATTTGCCAAGTAGTATCAGTACATTAATATAGTGATATTTTACAATGTCGTGAAGTTTGTAGCCGAGGATAACATCCTGTACAGACAGCAATAATGTGTTTCCGTATTTGATACAATAAAGCTTTTCTACTTCTGACCAAATGGGTTTTACAATGTCACAATAATAAAAAAAATGTTCAACATAGTCCACAGAGTTACAAAACAAGCATTTGTCATTCTCTGAAATACCTTGTTTATGTAATTTAACTCTGGTCGGATATACATTATGTAACACTTTCCACTGTAGTGAACGAATTCTTGGTTCCTTTATAACAAGAAATAACGATATCCATATTGTCTTCCAGGGTGTGGATTGAAAATCCATCCCCTGTAAACGCTTTTCCCAGAAACTTTGGCCCGTAGGCGTGACTGCTTTCCGAAAAAGAAGAATATTTTTGAAAAAAGAATTAGTCTGTATACAAACATCTTTTCCCTGTAGTCTTATCTTAGGCACTTCACTTTCTATGTGAAGAGTACTTCTCCATTTGGGAGGAATAGCATTAAATAGGGCATTGTATTGAAACAATAAACATGGATAATCTCCAACAATATTTTTCAGCTCCCTTAATGCCATAAAGTGTCCTTGTTTATCTACAATATCATTAATGTACATAATATCTTTTTTGACCCAACTACTGAAATATAACATTTTACCTTTATATGTGATACAGTTGTTGTTCCAAAGAGGTTGCCATGGTACATTTTCATCAGTTATAGCATCTATCGATTCGGGTGCCTTTAAATCATACCAGATTTGTATCAATTTCTGGTAGAAAACAGGTAAGGATTGCATACAGTAGCTAGGTTGAATATGCTGAACACTGCAGTTACATCTAAAGATAAAAAGGTTAGAACCAAATCTATGTAAGTAACTTAACTGAATCTTCTTCCAAGTAGGTAAGTATGCACTACATTGGTATGATAGCTTTTTTATCCATTTCAACATAAACGTTTTATGCATAATTTTTATGTCAGGCATTTTCAACCCACCTGCCGTGTAATCCTGAATTAATACATTACGTTTAACTCGATCCTTCTTCCACAAAAATCTGTAGAACATGAGATTAACATCATTTAAGAACTTGTCAGGTGGTACTAGTACTCTTAACAAGAAAGAAAGTTGTGAAGCGATTAAACTCTTAAGTATTAATATTTTACCCAACAAACTTAAGTTTCGAGGGGCCCAGGAAGAAAGAAGTTTTTTCATTTTAAGAATTTTTCTATTCCAATTGGCTTCAATATTTGAGGCACACACAGAATGTGAAAAACTAACACCTAAACATTTTACCGTATCAGTCCATTTAAGGCCACCAACATGTTCATTACAATTTCTAAAGGAGCCGAGCCACATAGCTTCGGTTTCCCCTATTAAGACTAATCCAGAAAAGGACGAAAAATCATTGATAATATCAAGACTGGCTGAAATGGAAATTTTGTCCCCAAGAGTTAACGTTGTATCATCAGCGTATTGAAAAATACGAGATTCCACTTCACTACTGTCAAAGGAAGGAAGACATATACCTTTAATGTTAGTTGACTGTCTAATTTTCAAAGCAAATACCTCTACTGCGAGTACAAACAGAAGAGCTGACAGAGGGCATCCTTGGCGCACACCTCTTTCTAAATCGATCCAATCAGACAGAAAACCGCAATGATTAATACAACTTTGTGAGTTTCTAGTAAACACATCAATCCAATGTATGAAATCACTACCAAAATTAAATTTCTTCAAAACATGTAGAATCAAGTCTTTAGAAATACTGTCGAAAGCTTTGCTGTAATCTAGAAAGAGTATTGCGCCAGGAGAATTAGATTCTTTCGTAAAAGATATTATATCATCAATGGCCCTCACGTTGTTTGTGATGCTACGTCCTTTAATATATCCAGTCTGATCCTCACTGACAATATTAGGTATCACATTTTGTAACCTGTTTGCCAAGACTTTGGCGCCTAACTTATAATCAGTGTTGGTAATTGATATGGGTCTCCAGTTCGTAAGCTTGTCCCTACACAAGTCATGTTCATCATTACCCTTAAATAACAAAGAGATAACACCTTTCCTTTGAGTAGAAGAGAGTTGACCCTTAACAAAACTTTCGTTCAGTGAATCAACAACTAATGATTTAATTTTACACCAGAAAAATTGATAAAACTCTGTTGTCAGCCCATCTAAACCTGGGCTACAGCTTCGCATATTTTTCAAACAAGCTATGCATTCAGAAATGGTAATTAACCCTTCACATGTTTCTCTTTGCATATCAGTTAACACAGGGGCATTTATATCAGAGGCAAACTCTTCATATTCATTTAACTTAAATGGTGATTCTTCACGGTAAAGGTTCTTAAAGTACTGTGTTTGTTGGTTCAATAATCCTGCTTGATCAGTGATTATTGTACCATCATCCCTCCTAAGACTTGTTATTACATTACGCGCTGCACGCGCCTTCTCCAACCTGAGGAAATATGCTGTGTTTTTCTCACCCTTCTCAATCCAGGTGGTTTTGGAGCGAATTTGTGCTCCACGTGCCTTATAGAGAGCATGCATTTCAAATTCGGCTTTCTTTTTGTACACCTGTTGCTGTAATGTTGCATTATTTGGATCAGTGGCTAGTTGTTTTTCTAGTCTCATTAAATCTTCTTCTAAAACTTTGCTAGTCATGCGTCTTTCATTAGCTTTTTGTTTGCCGTAGTCAATCGAAAAACATCTAACTTTATTTTTACAATAATCCCACATCATTTGTTTGTTCTCGATCGACGAGGCATTTAGGCCATCTTCGATATTCTCAATAATCTGATTAACACTGTCTACATAAAATTTATCATACAATAAAGAGTTATTAAATTTCCAGTATGATGAACCCTTATCCTGTTGGGTCACACACATGTCCATCATGACTGCTCTGTGGTCACTACATGGAAAGGACCAAATCTCACAGCTGGTACTTTTATCAAATAACAAATCATTAACAAAGATATAGTCCAGTCTTCTAGCAATGAATGGATTCTTTTTGGACCAGGTGTACTCTCTTTCAACACCATGAAATGTTCTCCATATATCAACAAGGTCATGTTCATTCAAAATATTATTCAAAATTGTCATTTCTGTGCTGTCGTGGTCCCTTCCCGCTATATTATCGAGAGAGTTGTTAAGGGTCGTATTAAAATCTCCAGCAACTAGTACATGTTCAAAATCAGTACAATATTTTTGTATCATGTTCGATACTTGGGAGAGGAACAGCTTTTTACATGTCACAGCATTTGGGGCATAAATGTTGAAACAAACAAATTTTTCATTTTGAGACGTAAATCGTACACCGATAATACGGTCAGAAATATCAATGAACTCAATGTTTTTACAGTCAAAATGTTTAGATATAAGAATAACTTGCCCCTTACTGTGACGTGTACTGGGATGGGCAAAAAGTTTACCACCCCACTCTTTCGTCCACAATTCAAAAATCATCACTTGTTATATAAGTTTCTTGCATTAGTACAATGTCAATCTTTTTTGACTTAAGAAATTGAAAAACAGTTCGTCGTACCGTTCGTTTCCTTAAACCTCGTGTATTGATGGTGAGCAGTCGTACCATAGGTGTCGGTGGAAGATAGTTCAGCTACAGTAACTATCCATTGTCTTTCTTTCTCCCCTGATCGTCCAAACGACCATCGTCTTTGTGAAGTTTGTCCGGCTTTGCCTTATCAGGTGGAGTAAGAACGTTCTTTCTCTTTCTAGCTGACCTTGTTGACACAGGTTGGCGTCGTAGACCACGCTCCCCAGTGTTCTCGGTGCTGGTCGACGTTGGACGCGATGAGCGCGTTCGTCTCCTCTGATAGGACCCATCAGAGAGCCCTGCTTCCTCTTGTGGGGGTTTTGCTTTTGCCCCTCTTCCAGTGTTTTCGTCTTCGCTGTTTTCCACATCTATAGGGCTTTCTACAGCTTCAGCAGCCTCGTCCGGATCACCGGAAGCCCACTCACCGCTGTGCTCGTCTCCGCTGTGGCTATCATTGCCTGTTTCACGGGTAGATCTAGTCGAGTAAGGGCGGGAGGAAGGGTTGGAAGCTTCCCTTGCAGACTTAAGTCCAGCACTTACTGACTGATCAATATCTTTTCTGCTTTCACGAGATGGAATAGTTTTGTCGGCTCTGCACCACTTTTTCGTGTGTCCTTTCTTTCCACAAATGTAGCAGGTGATGCGGTGAGGGCATTCGTGGAATGCATGGTCCTCGGCTTTGCAGGATTTGCAATTGATAGATTGACCGTCATGGAACACAGTCACTTCTATATCAATTAAAGAATCAGTGTCTGTAGGATCAGGTATACTGTAAGTGGAGTAGCGTGGAAACGGGTTAATGATCTTAGAGACATAGCAAAATCTATGCCCCGAATACAGATGCTGAAAAGGTGAGTCAACATTCCTGTTCTTCTTTTGATGCCTCTTGACCTCTGTTAGCCTTTCAGCACGAGAGTCCACCCACTGAGCTACTTCTTCATCAGACACACTATGTGGGATTCCATGAATTGAAATTCTGGTTTCAGCTTTCCTTAATCCTGTCTTTTGAAAGTCCAGGATACCGTAAGACCCTGTGCCGACGACAACGCGACCGACACTGATCGCTTTAGCTTTAGCATCCAGGCATGAAAAGTTGATTACCCAGGTGCGTTTTTGGCTAAGGTACTGCGCCCCTAATATTTCGTCGGGTTTTATGGCATCCGTCATCTCGTTTCGCACAGTATTGTATAAAGCTTCAACTACATCGAACTCAGAAAGTTTAGGCATACCGACTGCGTCAATTTTTGATCCAAAGGTTGGTGTCTTGGAGCCTTGAAATGTCGTCACGTTCACGAGCCGCCATCTTTGCTGTATGCGTAGCTCGCCCTCCCACTGGTTGCGAAAAGAAGCCACAAAACTCTCACAGGGAAGAAAACGGGTAACTCCAAGGCAGCGACGACAGTCAGTGATCACTTATAAAACTTAGGAATCAAAGTAACTGGAAAATGTGCGGTTTTCACCGCTAATGAGCCACCAGAACGCAAATTCTGGCGAGCTCAAGAAAAAGAACGTCAGGTGACCTCACCTGACCTTTCACCTCCGCCAGACATCTTATTTGAGTTGTTGACCCAACATATGTACCTTACAACAGACTAGAGTCAGCTTACAGATGTGCCCTATGTGGCAGAGACTGTCATTCTTATATAGGACTGTTCGGCCAAATAGCCAAAGCTGTAGGGCCTTTGACAATAAGGATTTTACGGTTTTACCATTGCCAATGTTGACTGAAGATGGCCATAAATGATGCATGTACTATTATTGACCAGTGACATGCTCGTCAACTGTAGAAAACCTAAAACTCTGACGTCTGACCAGATATCAACACTAAAGCAAATGGCCTCAAAGAAAAATGCGATTGTAATTATATAATGTAATTTACCATCAGCAACAATGAAATAACCATATGGATAGTCACCTTTAGGGAGAATATATTTTATTGAACAATGCAGTAGAAGTTGCACTTACTCGTTTCGCAGAGTTCTCCAGCGAATCCCTTCAGACATTTGCATTGAAACCTGTCTACCTTGTCCACACACTCGGCACCGTTTTGGCAAGGTTTTCCGGCGCAGTCATCAACGTCTGAGTGAGAATGTCCCAAAAATGATTTTATCAGGTTGGTAGAACATAAGATTTTGAGCTTTTCTTTTACACAACCAAAAATACTCTAACCTGTTTACGTTTCGATATCTGTCATCAAACATTTAGTCTCACATGGTATTTTATGGAAATGCAACACCCTCACTCACTCACTCAATCACTCACTCGCTCACTCACTCACGCATCCACTCACTCACTCACTCACCCACTCTTTCAATCTCTCACCCACTCACTTGCTCGCTCACTCAACCACTCACTCATTTACGCACTAACTCACTCACTCACTCACTCACTCACTAACTCACTCACACACCCACTCACCCCTCACCCACTTAACCACTCAATCTCTCACCAACTCAGCCACTCACTCACTCTTAAATGCTACTTACCGACTTCACACACGTTGCCGGAATAGCCCTTTGCACATTTACATTTGAAGCCGTTGACCAGATCTTCACATTTCCCGCCATTTTCACAGGGATTCTGGCTGCAGTCGTCAACATCTGGAGAGATGAACATTTGTATTGAAGTCAGTAAAGCTTACTTGGGTATCATCTCATTACATGCATTACAATATCTCATTACAATATAAGCATATGCATACTATTCCATGCATCATGTAAATGAGGTTTTTCAAAGTTGATATACAACTTGCATGAAAATTTTAACAAGATCCAGACTAGCCGTCGACCGCTAACTGTCCCTCCCTACGACACCCCAGACGGTAGAAGTGGACGGATAAAGTAAAGTAAGTAAGTAAGTAAGCTATTCAATGATGTTAATACTCCACTCACTGGTCTCGCAGCGGTCTCCGGTGAATCCCAGCTGACAGACACACTGGTACTTGTCCCCGATGTCCTTACACTTCGCTCCGTTTTGACAAGGGTTCGGAGAACAGTCGTCGATATCTGGAACGTAATTCGAGTAGATATAACAAGCATGGCATGAGTCTACACCCACGAACAAAATAAAGCAGTGTCGACGCTAATGTTTGTATGCAGAATATTTCTGTTTGAACCTCACGAGATACATTACCAATCGAGACCGATTGGAGATACCAAGCGCTTCTAGCTCTGCTTGACTGTTTCTAACAGTCAATTAGATATAGAAGTCCAAAGTGTTAATGGACCTAAATTTCCCTCCTAGCTCTGATTGGCGGGATATAGGAGGTTACCATGTAATCTTATCTTTCAAATAGCTCTGTTAGCATTTAATTTAACATTTTAATGTCTTGGGGTGGTGGGACTACGGCGCACAGATATGTAAAGTTTGTATATTTAAATATTAATTGTACCTTTTTTGTTGTGTGGCGCTGTTAAGTTGTTAACTTGAGTGCAGCGTCACACTGTCTAAAATCGAGGCCGATGGTGTATACTTACAACAATGAAAAATCGCTGAAAACTTTATCATTGTCAAGACGTAAGTATTCGATATAATCATTATGCCTACTGATGATGAAAAGGGGGCAACGCCAGCGTAGCATTATATTTGTATCAACGGCACGGTGTTGGCTGAAGATGCATGAAAAAAAATGCATTTATCACGTAGAATCTATTGTCTATAAAGGGTGTTATAACTGTAAAGCTAAAGCCGAAGGCATTGTTTACCTGGAGCAGGAGGTGCCTTTTGTATAGGGGCAGGGACAGGTACCGGTACTGGAACAGGAACTGGTACGGGGCTTCCCTTGCAGCCTGGAGAATAAAAGGGTCCAAAGTCTTTAAACTATTCAGGTTCGGTTCAAGTTTTATGACAGACTCATTTATGCCAGACATAAAAGCACGGGAGAAGCTCCAAGCATCAGGCAAGTTTCAAGATTTACAGAAAGTCCAAGATTTTACATAAAGACTGTCATCACACCTAGTATGAAGAAGTGATAACTTCATTGCACAACAATTGTACAGGGTACAAGGTATGGCATCTAACTACACTTTCATAAGGCTTCCCTTACTAATACAAGAGTGGGCGGCTACTATGGGATATGTATGAACTTTTACAATCATTGGATGAATATTTTTTTATTCTATTTATTGAGATTTACAGATTTAAAAATATCTATACAGTCTTTAATATATATCCCTATGAATAAATATGGGTTGCCACACATTTGCTTTTTAAGTTCATTGTGGTAAATGCTGGAATAGAGTGTGATAGTCTAGTGTGTAGTCTAGTGAATAGCGTATATCAATATATTTAGGACATTATACATTATAGCATTATGGTGTAGAGCATGTACTAACCGCAAGGAGGCGCGGCGCAGCACTTGTGGCAGCACCCGTCGTCCCCGGCCCCTCCGTACACGGAGATCTGGTTATTGATGACGTTGATTGCACCTTGGCCACTGGTTCCTGAAGAGCGTGTTATGTAGATAGTAGTGGCGAGTGTTATTTCCAACACACACAAACTACCGTTGATGTTTTTAATACCATTTAATGATTTTTCTTAGTAAAAAGATACTTTTAAGTTTTATTATTTCATATGATTCAAATCATAACTCCATCTGCTGCATTAGTTAACCTTAGCCAAACCGTTATGATACTTAATTGTTTCATATGATTCAAATACAAATGCTAATAGTCCTGGAGTTTAAAAAAAAGAAAAAGATAACACAACAGAATAGCTAGTCTTGTAGCTTGTGAAGTGTCGCTTTAGAGATACGGACAGAAAGAGACAGACATAGAGAGAGAGACAGAGAGACACAGAAAAGAGAGAGGAGGAGAGAGAGACACAGACAGACAGACAGAAAGAGACAGAGACAGAGACACAAGAGAGGGAAAGAGAGAGAAAGAGAGGCAGAGAGAGAGAGAAACAGAAATAGAAATAGGGAAATCATGAACAGTACTAGCATGAAAACCATTTGACAGGGGCTGACAAGTGTCAGTATGGATTATTGATGTAGCCTGGTCACCAAACCTATTATAGCTCCCGAGTCT
>NW_017804531.1:1362206-1408515 GCF_001625305.1 Branchiostoma belcheri
ATCCTCTCCTCTATTTGTGGAGAGGATGTAGGACTCGGGAGCTATAATAGGTTTGGTAACCAGGCTAGGATTGATGTACACACCGCTGTTCCCGCCTGATGGGTATCCTCCAGGTCCGCCTATGTTGATGTAAACGCCTCGTTTTGGAGAATCCTCGGCTATTAAAAACAGAAGCATTATCGTCAATAGTCAAACATTCTAATTATTGGATTTCAAAATCGAGAACAATCTGGATATCTAAATAGCTAACACACAAAACGGCATTGGACACGCCTAATCCAACATTACCTCCACCGCTTTGTACATAAAAAGATTTCACTCACCAGGTTGAGCCGAGCCTGGGCAACCATCATTACAGCCTTAAAAATGATAGAAACACAATGAATATACCACGTTTAGGATTGTGTTGATAGTTGATTCTTTAATGATTGACAAATAATAAGTATAGAAACATATGGCAGAAGACAAACAGTCAATCAAGACAAACAAGAATATAAAGTAGAAGGCACACGCTATTTCAAATATGCAACGGTTTTTAACTACTCATAATGGTATGCTGTCCATGTCAAATTCAATTGCAGTGCAATAGCTACAGGTTATAATTAGTTGGGCTGCCCTGACTGTGCGCGTTGAAGTAAATAAATGGATAATATATATTAAAGTAATGTATAATAGTTAGTATAGTAGCCAGTAAACATTGTTCACCTTTCTTTTCATGCTCGTTAAGCTCCTCAGAAGACTCCGGTAGGGAGACGAGCGGGAGAAACTCCGGCAGGGAAACAGATTCGTCTTCTGTTCATAGTTGAGAGGTAAAAAAACAAACAAATGATGTGTTTTAGACTAATTTGGTCAACTTTCAAACACATGACTTTTGCTTTACATCTGTATTCATACTGAGCAAGAGTGTTGCTCAAATTATAGTAATAAGCACACACACACACACACACACACACACACACACACACACACACACTAACTGCAACTTGCTACATAATGTAATCCAAAACCACAGAGTGTCTGTTACAGCATCATGATCAGTTACCATCGTGACAGGCATCTGGTTCAGGTCATTGACCTTTTATGTATGTTTGAAGAAGAAGAAGGATCAGAGCAAACACAATGTGTTTTCCTTCTGTGCAGGTAAACATGAACTACTCACCGGGAAGTCCCCTCAGACCCTGTTCTTCCTCATCATCAGCTTGGTCCAGGTCCGTCAGATGTACGGTTATCGTGTCTCCGAACTCGTCGTGGTCAACCTTGTTCTCACTATCTGCTCGGGCGTGGAACCAACACAAATGAGAGCGTACATGACATGTTTCCATCAGTGTACACATCAAATTACTTTATAAAATCGCCTAAGGTTACAATTAGCAAGTGAATGAGGATAAAATTCTTCTGGATAGTTCATCGATAGCTGAAAGCAAGACCGAACGGTCCTGATGTAAAGACGATTCGAACAAAAGCTGCATCTGCTGAGCTAATTGTAGCATATCGATGGTCATAGCAACATTGACGAATAAGTATTGATATGTTTTGTGAATTATGAAAATGACTTAGTCCTTACTACTAAACATACAACACACAACCGTAGTCTAAGTGTTGGAAATTGACTTGTACCAACACAGATGTTTCATGCTATACAACACTGCTACATTATAGAACAGATGCAATGTTTACTTTCATGTATGACTTACCAGATACGCTGTCTTCTTCATCGGCCCTTCGCTCATGATCGTCCTCGTCGATGGCTTGAAGCAGTGATGCGAAATCTATCATCACCTTGTCATCATCAGTTTCCGCGTCTTGTACACAGGGAATAAATACAGGATCAATACCAGAATAAAAGAGACTATTTTTGTACACAAATAAGTGTTTTTATTCAGCAGACGTTTCGGTGTCCGTTTGTCACATTAAATCCTTAATACTTTCGCGTATGACTTCGACATCGTGTACGGATATGATAAAAACAGTGCTAATACCGTTGTCAATAATAGATAAAGGTTAGTATCAAATTTTATTTTGACTTTAGTTACAAGCTCCTTTTATGGGAAGGTACCAACTTTTGTGTTCACCACTTGTATGCTAAAAATTCAGTGTCAAAGATGGCATTACAAGTAGTACAATAATTTATGGTTTCTACGATTGAAATATTATTGCTAATGCGAAATAAAAAGCCTCAATACGAAGTTAAGAATGATGCCGGTAACTATATGCTACACATACAAACCTAGCCTGCCTTGTCCCGATCCGTACATGTTTACCATGTTCCATGGCATTTACAAGTTATTGAATTTCACATGCTTGCATGTAACGAAAGAATTAACAACAGTGTTACCAGCAGTTTCTTCCTCTTCATTGTCCCTGACTTCCTGGATGTGTTCGTCAGCATCTGCCACGTGATCAGTGAGGCCATTGAGAAGATCCGTGATCTGTTCCATGTACATGTCCTGGTCCATCAGGTCTCTCCGTACTGTTGGGGACAAAAATTATCATGTCAACAAATGAATAGCAAAGTTCTTTCATCACAACCATTTATTTTCTTACGAGCCGACGTTTCGATGACCGTCTGTCATCTTCATCAGGGCAATTCTGACTGGTTTACTGTGCACTGACGCTAGATGTTACTTGGTGCATAGTGCACTAAAGGTGTTACATAACATAAAAATAAATGGTTGTGATCAAAGAACTTTGCCATTCATTCGTTTACCAACCTTATGAAATTATTTACGAATCATGTCAACATTTCTACGAAGTACAACGCTTTCTTTGTTTATTGTTTATTTCAGACTCGACGGTCCATATTTACGAACGTATACACAAGCAAATCTAAAAAAAAAACGTCAAAATATATGCAGTTGTTTAAAATGATTAAGACTACCTAGCTGCCCTGTCACAAGGAGGCCCACTTACGGTGGGCGGACTAATCTACAATAGTTTGATTTAACCTTCGTCAAGAAGCAATATGTCTTTTGGTACAGTTCGTATGCATGTATGTGGATTAGCACGAGAACTCAAGAAGCTATGGATAGATCTTTTTTAGAAACAATCATGAATTTATTATAAACTTTCATCTGTGTTGGTAGTAATCATAGTAAAATATTGAACTCTATTCTAACACAGGGGTATGCAGGGATCAAATTTTCAACGACCACTGTCGGCTTTGTAATCAGGATAATTAATTACCAACCATTTCCGAACGTAAACTCATCAACATTTCTTCGAAGTACAGTGGCAATGGTATTTTCTTTGATTACCTTCCAAAAGAAGGTTATGTTTTTGACAGCCTGTGTATGTATGTATGTATGTATGTATGTATGTCTGTATGTATGTGGTTTAGCTGGTTAACTCAAATAGCCATGGGTGGATTGTCATGAAACTTGGTAGGTGGGTAGGTCTTGATGGGACCTCGAAATGACTCAGGTAAGATTGTGGGGTGAGAAAAGTTGTGTTTTTCCAAGCATATAACCTCTAGCCAGTAATGACAGGAATCGAATCACAGATTTGAATTGAGACACGCTCCTCAAAAATGTTGTCTAAATCGCTTGAGGCCAGAGGCAGACAATTCGCACGCATCAAGTACCACACCACTCTTCTGACTCATAGAGATGGTTGAATGAGAAGGTGATGACTTTGCCTATGTCGATACGTTTATATATGCTTGAATAAGTTTTGTGTGCAGAATGACATACATATTAAAACATATCAAATGCCCGTTGAACAGGGGTTTTAGCTTGGTAGTAACTACTCAACAGGTTACTCTCCAAGCGATTCTTTCCACCAAAGATGCCTAGAATGTGAATCTTATGAGTTAGTTTGTCGATACGTTTTGAACTCTGCTACTCAGTTCTGTGTGTGTAAAACCACAGTGACACATCAAAAGCCGATTTTAGCTTGGTAGTAAGCATAGACAGGTTACTCTTCAAGAAATTGTCTCCAACCAAGATGGCTTCTCACATTTGCCCTGAAGGGAACACCGCCCCCTTCCTTTGTTGCATGCTTAAGAGCGTGACGATTTGATTACAGAAGAAAACACTCTGTCTTTGTTCGCAGGAGATCCAAAATATTGAAATGAAAAGACGACCTAGATCTCATCAACAGATAGACATTTTCGCTGTAATGTAGACTGTTTTGACGGAAAGACTGTGATGCTCACTTAAGCGGATTCTGTAGTTAAGATTCTGTCACTGAATTGGTAACTTAAAATAGGATAATTATCATATCAACACCCTTGTCTCTTTTGTAACTAATTTATTTCTTACTCTTAGTTTCTTTAGTGTGCAGTATCTGTCATCAATGAAGTGATATAATATTGATCAATGGCAAACACCATGTCAGCAGGGTTTTCTTCATTTTTACGTATCTTACGTATACACGACAACGCCGACAACAACATACCAGAACCCAAGCTTGCTGCGTGGCCGGAGGGAGTGGCATGGTCAATAGAGGGGAACCAAACATAAAAATGCAGTGGGTACCACGGGTAAGAATGGACAATGATTAGGTTGAGACAAATTAAGTTATCACTTAATCCATGATTGTTTGCACACTTTCACAGATATGATTCACGCAGAGATTCGGCGTAATTTTGAAGTGTTTTTGTCATTCTTTCTTTTTGTTGTACTGGTATCTTTTTTGGGAGGGGGGATGGATAATGTCCTGTCAATTCAATATTGTCCTACAGCTACCAAAAGATTTACTTATAGATTATCAAAACATAAGTCACAGAGTCGACTGCACCTGTTCCGGGGACAGGATAACAGTAGCTTTTAGTGAATTTAGTCATTGAGTAAATTTTACAGACAGATGTTGTTAGCATGCTAGCAATATGTTGTTCCTCTGAACTATTCAGGGTGATACACAGATTTTACTACCCTTTACACTAGAAGACAATCGCACTGCAACCGTACGGCAGCCATTGGAATCTTTTTGTCCTTGATTTCATACTTGGAATGTGGTCCAAGGTGTAAAAGTACGATTTAAAAAGTCAACAAAACACATGAAACGTAAAAAAAACTTTCGTTCATAAAATTAGTCAAGTAAAGTATAAAAAGTTTGGTCGCCTAGCAGTGGCCGTATACAGTGCAAAAAGTGTGGTACAGGTGCATATCACCTGTACCACACTTTTTAAGATAAAGGTCGTCGACATCGTTGCATCCTACTGTAGTTAGATATAGACAACTCTCGCTTGTAGTCAGACAGGTCTGCCGAACCTCCGATCTGACTCAGAAGAGCAAAAGGTCATCACTGGTCTATTAGACAATAGAGGGACATATGAAATATGATACAGATGACCCCCATTGAGGACTCCATTTGCATAATGTGTTCTTAAAAGTTGAAAGTTATCAAAGGCAAAGAGGGATTCCAAAGCAAATTTAATGTGACTCGACCCTGCCTAACCCTAACCTACAGAACAAACACAGAAGTTGTCCACGTTAGCTTGTTCGCCTATGTTAACTTTCTGTCTGTACCGCCGATCTTTCTTAAGGTGTGACATGCCTTAAGGGGACACTTTGCTCTTTATACAGACACCGGTGTTGTCTAAACTTTGTTCACGCCCCTTCTTGAGTCAGTAGGGTTTGGTGTTGTCTGATTGAGCTTCAGTAAAGTTAAAGTACGAATTTATATCTAAACTCGACAGGGTTACACACTATATCACACCTGTAACACGACTCATATTCAACATAATCGTCCACTTTGCAGTCATTTGATCAATCGATTAATGTCAATGTCCGGTGTTGCTGTGTTTGAGTTTTTATCACTTTTTATCAGGAGGGCCACATGGTCACTCTTCATCTTATATAAAGCACAGACCACATAAAAAACTTTTTAAGACATCTGTGCGGATCTTTTCTAGCTACATCTACATTGTATATGACTCCGATTTTATGCTCGAACACTCGAACCCCCGTATATATAGCAACGACGAAAGTTGGTCGAAGTCTGCGGATTCGTACTGGTTTGTGATAACATACGGTGCGGCAAAATTCGTCATAGGACATCTTACGATTTAAATCTGAGAGCATTTTGAAGCATACAATTACAGAACCAACCGAGGACAGAGATGGAACTAAGAAAGCCGGTTTTCTGTGTTCAGGGAACAGCTGTAATTTGTAAGACACACGCAGGATTGTACCAAAAATCCCGTCAGTTTGCAAACGTACGACAATGGCATAATGTACGTATATAACCAGGCCGATATGAAAACCAATAAAGGAGAGCCCTACCTGGTCCTGAACAGACGCAGACGGCGACCGCGGCCAGCATCACCAGCCGTGCGACAAGCTGCATCCCTGCGGCGCCTTCCTACTGTCGCAGTGTGTCAAAATAGTCCTCGCTGTCACAGCGCGCGACAACTGACGTCTCTACCGCGGCAATGCCCAGGAAAAGTTCCCAGCTTTCCCGACGACTCTAGCGCAGCACCTCACACGAACTCCGACCGTCTCCCAGCGCAACAGCTGCCCAAGAGCGCCCGATCGTACGGAGTCAACCTGTTCTCACCGCCTCTGATGGAAGACTGAACGCGCCGAAGACTGGAAAGACCGGACAGACTTCAGACACTGTCCTGGTTATTGGTACTCAGTCCTAGCTAGCTGGGAATCCCTTAAAGCTATATACCAGTAGCACTGTGCCATAGGGTGCTACTTTTAGGACATGGCACGTTTTGTATTGCGTCTCCCACTGTTACCATGTTCCCTGATAGAACTTAAAGAAAACTAGATCTGCAGCTGTAGGTGCTTTGTGTCTCTTCACTTTTACTTAAAGTAATAATATAATCAAATCAATTTTGAAAGGCCTATACTTTACGATTTAGATCTGATTGACAGCCCGTATGGTAAAGAATAGATGTACTACTTTTAGTACAAGGTTTTATCATCTTAGCCTTTGTTTGAGTCTCCTTGGCTAAGATTCGGTAACATACAGACGACCCAAATACGAATTGGGGGGCGTTCCCATTGTTCTTGTTCAATATTAAGTTTCCTTCTTTTTAGTTATCTTTTACTTCCAGAGCTACCTAAAACAATAAGTATAAGGGAGTGACTGATCAATGGCTTAAGAGATCTGGCCTTTTTTTCCGGTTAAGCAAAGTTGATCAACAAAATTTACCCTGCCTTTCTTATTATTCATAATTGCCTTCTGGCTATGTCTAACCTTTTACGCTTATTTAAGCTATTGTCTCTTTTCACCAGTTTGCTTTCGTTGTTTTTTTTAGGTCATGGTGTTGCACACACACACACACACACACATTTAGAACAGTCAGACCTGATTATAGTAGACGAGGAAAAACAGTTATGAGAGACATAGAGGAGATGGGTTTCACTTGGGACGGAGTAACAAGACAGGCGATGGACAGGGGAGAAAGGGAAAGCTGCGGAGACCCGCATCATCCACAGATCCATGAGACGATGATGATTGTAACCAGCATTGGGACTTGAGGAAGATGGTTACAGTAGACAGATGTTCCCTACAGAGATGATTCGTAATGCTGACCAAAACTGACCAAAATGGCCAAGTCCTTGTGCAAAAGCGGTCACTAATACAGGTTTAAATCTGTTGATGTTGTTGTTCGGTATAGATATTAGCGGTTAACTACAATAGGCATAAGGGACTAACTACGGCGCAGCCTGTAAATTGGTGGACAGAAGGTAATTGGTGAAGCATAAAGAAACACAACATATAATGTATTTTTCTAACCTTTATTTTCAACCGCAAACACAACAAAATGTTACTTATCCATAACCACCCCCCCATAGTGATTATCGATTACTTATCTCAAATAGACAAAGAGTTATTTGGTTAAATACGTCGATCGTCCTAGAATCATTTATTGGTTAAAATCAATTGAATTGGTAACGTAGCAGTTTTGAGATTCTCCTAAATCTTGTTTGGTGCCATGTAGATCTGTTGTAATGTAATACGTCAGTGGCAGTTGCCTGTGACAGAAATACTGCAATACCTGAATATAAAACTCACCCTAAATGTAAAACTTACTGTAAATTACGTTAATGGAAAATCAACCAAATTTTGAAATTTCGTAACCCATATTCCAAGCTTAGAAGTAGTTGCTGATTGACAGCCTGAATATAAATGAATATAAAAGCTACTTTTACTAGAAGGCTGTACCAAATAGACCGCACCATTTACTTACATATATATATATTTATCATATCATCAGGGCGATGGGTGTGGGAGTGTGGGGATGAGTCTTTAGATGATTCGGTTGGTGAATGATTTGAATAGCAAAGTTCTTTATTCTAAACCTTGTTTAACAAGAGTCGACGTTTGGATGACCGTCTGCTATCTTCATCATAAAAAAAATTAATGGCAAAATCAAATCAACATATCTAAACGTTACCAGTAGTTAGACCAGTCAGAATTGTTCTGATAATGATGATAGACGTCAAAACGTCATCGAAACGTCGGTTCTTGTGAACCGGTTCTCAATAAAGAAGGTACTACTTGATGACCAAAGCTATTAAACTGCCGAGTCTCTTTCGTTCTCTCCTATTTTTTTTTATTTATTTCAACTTTTTAAGGCCCCTTGTCCCTACTTGCGGCAGCAAAAATAGCTTTGGTAACCAGGCTAATTTCAGAGAGGTTAAGAACTGGCCACAGGGCACTTCATCATCACTATATGTAATTACCTTCGCCAAGAAGGTTATGTTTTCAGGGGCGTTATTTGGTAGGTGGGTAGGTGCTGATGAAACCCCTTAGCGGCTTACTGCAGCAAAACTTCCGGTTTTAATATCTCGTGATCTAGACATGCTAGAATTACGAAATTTACATGGTAGATAGCTCTTGGGCTGGGGATGAATTGACAGGAGTTTGAACTGCAGGGGCATTTGATGAAATGTTAACATCATTCGGCGTAAGGTATGAGATCGTGGAACTCTTAAGTTTTCTGCTCAGTCGAGTGAAGACTTGAGCAGACGGAGCAGCTCCCTGACACGGCTCATCTTCTCCTCCGCCACGTCTGCCTCTGTCAACTCTCTCTCATTGGTCAGGGAATCCAGGTCAAAGGTCATGTTCTCCACCTCTTCTTCTTCTTCTACCTCAGAACGCTTGCCTGTCAGAGAGCAAACAGAGAGCAAATGGTTCATTTCATAAACAAAGCTGGCATTTTCAGAGCTTTGATCAAGATTCATTTGGCATTTGGCACCAGGCTACACTTTCTGGATCGCATAACATAATCTGCTTTTGACTAAATAAGTCTTCGTTGTCATCAAATATCTAGAAGAATATAGAAGAAGCCTATTGGTCTCCAGTAAAATAAATCAAATGAGAATGAAATGGTACCAACACATAAGAGACTTAAAGAAATTAAAAATATTGGAATAAGGCAGTAAGAGCTATCTGCTACCCAGACCTTATGACCCTAGCATGTCCAGAACACGAAATATGGAAACAGGAAAGACTATATATATATGAATGGTTTATTTCGATACAAACTACACATCGTACAAAACATACATTAGCAGCCATTATCCGCTGAAATGATGTATGATTTACATTGCATTGTTAAAAAGCTCCACTCAGTGATACTTACTAAATAGGTAACGTAGCATTAGGCAAACAATCACAAGGGACAACTGTTAAAATCAACGCAAGATAACGACATTAATTCTAACTCCAACGCTATAAATCATATTATATAAGAAAAACAAGTCATGCATAAACATTAGTATAGACTTTGTACTTACTCGTGCAATACTTTGAGTGAAGCTCATTCGCCTCGAAAGCCGGATCCTTGCATGTTACCGCTGAAAAAACAACAGAATTTTGGTCCCCAAATCATCTAATCATGGCACTATTTTGATGCAGTATGCAGTACACAAAGAGCAAATTACTTCTAGATATTATATCAATCAGTCTGTTATACTATCATCTATCTCAATTCACCTTTTAGACACAACGTAACTTAAGATTCTAGGTTATCTCCTAGGGTACTTCTACTAGCACACACACACACACACACACACACACACACACACACACACACACACATATATATATATATATAAGCTAGTAGAAATAGTTTATAGTTATTAACTGTTATTTGCCATACATTGTAACCAATGTAATTGTTGTGCAATGAATTGACTTTGCTTCACTTCACTTGTCTATAATCATAAACTTAAGGTTTCTTACGTGAACATGTCTTCATGATCGTGTCAAACTGAGGGTGTTTCGTCAATTGACCGATCCAACTCGCCCAGGCACCGCAATCCAGGGCTGAAAACAACATTAATCGCATGATGTTAACAGTAGATGATAGGTAGTATATAGTATTGTAGTTGTAATATATAGATTCCTAGCACTTAGCATTAGAATATAGCGTCCCAGTATGCAATACTCATGTTTTTTCTTTATTAAAACATTTAGCAGCAAAGTGGACAGGATGACGACACACTCAAGCCGAAGCTTATGTTCATGTCGCCATCTAACATTACAAAAATACAAAAGCAAATGCAAAAACAGACATGCAAAGCTTAATAATAACAGAATAGAATAAATAAGGTTACAATGTGTAAAGTACTCCAGGCAAAACTTACAAAATTGGTAGGAAAGAATTACTCAAATCTTTTAGTTTCCTTTATAAACAAGAGTTCTGAGATCTCATACCTCCATGAAATATGAGCTTGATATGTAAATGTAAATTTCTTCTTTAATTACGCAAATGACCTCTGCATTAACATAATATATGCGTCGTGATGTTAACTTTTGATTAACTTAAAGATGTCCCAAGTATGACATTCCCATCATTCACCATTGAGAAATCATTGATTTTTTGCATTAATTATGCAAATTAGGTCATCATTTGCATAATTAGTATCTGTTAATGTTTCATCTGCCATAGATTACATACATTACATGTATGAAGGTTCTATAATGTAAAACACTGTAATTATAGAATTTCCTCATTAATTATGCAAATAAAGTCCTCATTTGCATAATTTGCAGTTAATTATGTACATCTCTCTGTCAGATACCTACACACCAAAAATGATGAAAATACGCTGTTCCTATCTGGACTTATTGGCTTTCAAAGATTTCGCCCGAAAGTTCCCTGCAGTTCCTGAACAAGCTGCTAGGGGGACCAAACCCACACCACTTATTCCTGACAGGAAAAGCTATCTGTCACCAAAAATTCAAGACCATAGCATGTTCAGGACCAAAGATAGAAAAACCGGAAGTTCTGCTGCAGTACCAAGGTCATCCACCAGGAGGCCCATATTTGACCTTGACCTTTGTCTTCCTAAGACTTATCATCATACCAAATATCATCACAATCCATAAAGGCGTCATGAAGTTATGCTGACTACAAAGTTGCGGAAACACACACAGACACACAGACACACAGACACACAGACACACAGACACACACACAGACACACAGACAGACGCCGCCAAAAACAATACCTCCATTTTTCATGGAGGTAATGATTGAACATAAAGTAAAAATTTTAAGTTATTTGGATATGATAGTGATACAGAACCTCTAAGGAATAAATGAACTAAAACATCATCAGAGAGATCATTGAGGTTAATGTGAAATCCTACCAACTTAGCTAAATTGCTAAAAAGGGAGGCACGATATTGTGTATATTTAGGGCAGTACAAAAAATAATGCTGGATACTTTCAATGGGATGGCCACAGGTACATGCAGGGCTGGTTGTCAGACAATACTCATGTTGTTATTCTATCGACCACACTTGATCACATTTGTACATTTAGCCCATCTGGACAAGAACATGCAATAAAGATTCATATCATTTATCATTTACATCAACACTCCCAGAGCCCTGATGCCACTGATAAAAGTGACTACACCACTATACGGCAACTGAAATTGTAAAAAGGATGCAACTAGAATTATGGCCGCTTACTTTGAGATGAACTCTTAGACGTAGTCTTAGACGTAGTTTGCGTCTTGCTGGCGAATCCTGGAACAAGAAGGGTAGAAATTGTTATTTTTCTGTGGTCTAGCATCCGCATAGCAGAAACCGTTAGGTAAACCTTTCAGCTATACTTAAAACATAAGCTTGTACCCTATCATTTCAGTATGCTATGAATGTTGGCCACGGCATATTAGATATATGCCTAATTGTCTTCAAACCTGGAGAAAAAGCGATGTCAACAGTACATGAGGCAAAAAAGCGTACCAACGTAGAGACATTCTTCATTAAGGAAGCTATGTTTTAGGACATTACCCTCTTGCTAGACCCTCATACATGGTAACAGTATATCATCACCATATCATACATTAGTTCAAGTTAGAGGCAATGATAAAATACCTTTGCAGTAAGTCTCGAATAGCTTGGGCTTCCCTGTCTTGAAGGCCGCGGCCTTACATATTTGTGCTGTGGAACGAAAGAACAACTTAGAACCCAGCCCTACGTACATTGATAAAACACGGTTCATATTTAAGAATCCCCAATGTATCTCGCTTGCCACTTAACTATCCACACTATAATTTTATACGATATATTTCTAATTCATATATATACGTGTATAATATGAATAAGCCAGGAAGTTTAATGTCTCAAAAAATAATTTAAAACAATTAGTGCCTTACGTCTGCACGCGTTCATAATCTGGCCGAACTGTGGATGTTTTCTCATGGACTGGATCCACGTCTTCCAGGCTCCGCAGTCAAGAGCTAGAACGTGAAACAATTTATAAGTACACCAAAACAAATAAACAAATAAACAAACAAAAAACAGAGGTTAAGAACATGTAAATAAATTAATTTGGAAAGCTCTAATGACTGATGATCAACAATGTGCCCATGGTAAAATTAACCACTGTCATACTGACGTTTTTGACATTGTTCGACAAAAATATTATTGGATGCACAAGGATCTTACGAATTTAATTTAAAAGTAGAAACATACATTCAGCAAACAGACATCTAATAACACTTACTCTTCGATGAAGACGACGTCTGAGTCTGGCTAGAAATCGCTGTAATAACAAACACAAATTTTAAACGTTATTTAGTTTTATTATAATGTAAAACATTATCAAAGGAAGACACTTTTAAATATATCATATCATGTACAAATATAGACATCATCAATGAAGTATGTAAGTATATTTCAAAATGTTTCAAAAAGAGAGAAGAAGCCATTAGAGCTTAGATTGATACCACTTTATATACATATATTTCTTTTTTAGCATTGTATACCTTAGACCTGATGTTAGCCTTTCTTTATTATTGTTGTTGTAATTTCTCTCTAGTACATTGTACTTTGCACATCCGTGCATTTATCCCCCCGGGGAATGAACATGCAATAAAGTTTCATATATATAATCACTGTGGAAATGATCATTTGTAAAAAAAAAATTGCTATTTGTTTTGTTTGATGATCACTTTGCAACACTGCAGATCTGAAAAACATGTGTGTGTGTTTTTTACATGTTGTTGAAATTATACTATGCAATCCGTACAATTGTTGGTGAGTGTGAAATGATTTATAAACACCTATAATCTCTCACTTACATTGTAAGTAAGCCGCACAGCCGAGGGTTCCAAACATGTCTGGGTAGGTCGTCTTGAAGGCAGCGTCGCGACATGTATTCGCTGTAAATAAAAAGACAGTTTGAATCACATAATTATACATTGTTTGTGATGAAATGATCATGAATACCAAAATCTGATGATATCTATTTGCTTACTGTACATTTGTGTATTTTACATGGTGAGGATTTTGAAAATAGTATATATTTACCAAGAAGATTTGCCAATTAACCAACCCAAACCATTGGAATCTCTGTTCTATAAACACGGAGCAGCATTTAACCCTTGTCCTGCTGACAATTTTTACACAATATTTTCAAATAATTTCATGTCTTAATCAGGTTACAGACCCTTGACTTTTTTTTGCCCTACGGCGGTGTAGTTACTTCCGCATTCGTTGCGTTTCGCTGCGGTGTGATGCGTTGCACGAGAAATACCCCCAAATCGTACCTATACAGGGTGCTATATAGATGGTACTGTATGTGCCGCGCGACATATGTTGCGCACAGCTTAAGAAAATGTCTATCTAGTAAATGTCAATGATATGACACTGTTCCCCTAGAGCATGTAAAAACAGGTGGGAAAATTGCGAAATAAACCAACAGTAAAATAACTCATACGTTTGCATGAGTTCATGATGCTCTGGAACTGGGCAGCAGGAAGTTTCTTCTTCATGTCTCCGTACCAGGTCTGCCATTTGGCGCAGTCTAGCTGGACCTCTGAGTATGGAATGTACAACAAAAAATGAACGCTTCATCTGAAATAAAATCTTCATCTTAATTCTGATAGTTTAGATATTGACACTAAAGGTAGGTACTTTAAAACTCTAGGCAAATTGTGAACTTTAAGGTACTGTATGAAGTTGCCCTTTTTTAGAAGAACTGTTACTTACGTTGTGTCTGAGACTGCACCTGACTTTGTATAGCTGTAAAACAGAAAACTTTAGTTGAGACAAGCGTTTGGCAAATACAACTAATTTCACGTGTAGGTATCATTGATGATATTTTCGTAATTTGATTTGATAAAGGCGATTTGGCAAAGATAAACTACAATATCAAATTGAATATGTTTTGTACTTTTCTACTTACACAGTAAGTAAGCTGCACAGCCGAGGGTTCCAAACATGTCGGGGTAGGTCGTCTTGAAGGCAGCGTCGCGACATGTATTCGCTGAAAACAATACGTTTGAATCACACAATTATACATGGTTTGTGATGAAATGATCATAAATACCAAAATCTGATGATATCTATTTACTTACTGCACATCTGTGTATTTTGCATAGTGAGGATTTTGGTAATAGTATTTACCAAGAGGATTTGTCAATTAACTAGCCCAGACCATTGGAAACTCTATAAACACAAAGCAGCATTTAAGGAAATGTCTATCTAGGAAATATCAATGGTATGAACAATGTTCCCCAAAAACAGGTGGGAAAACTGCGAAGTAAATAAACAGTAAAACAGCTCTTACGTTTGCATGAGTTCATGATGCTCTGGAACTGGGCAGCAGGAAGTTTTTTCTTCATGTCTGCGTACCAAGTCTGCCATTTGGCGCAGTCTAGCTGGACCTCTGGGTATGGAATGCACAACAAAAATGAACGCTTCATATTGAACAAAATCTTCTTCTTAATCTTGATAGTTTAAATTTTGACACTTAAGATAGGCACTTTGAAACTCTAGGCAAATTGTGACCTTTCAGCTACTGTATGAAGTTGCCCTTTACTAATTTAATGATTATTCACCAAAGAAGGACGGTTACTTACGCTGTGTCTGTGACTGCACCTGACTTTTTATAGCTGTAAAATATAAAACGTAATTGAGACAAGCGTTTGTCAAATACACCTAACTTTACGTGTAGGTATCATTGGTGATTGTTTTGTAATTAGAATTGATAAAGGCGATTTGATAAAGTTAACCTGCAATGTCAGTACTTTTTGTACTTTTCTACTTACACAGTAAGTAAGCTGCACAATCGACAGCCTTAAACATGTCTGGGTAGGTCTCCTTGAAGGCAGCGTCTCGACAAGTATTGGCTGGAATCAAAACAAACGGTTTTGTCAGTACATTGTGACTAGAATTAATTAGCAAAAATGTCAAATGAAATGCTGTTCATCTACGAATGGCCATTGAAGGCAACATTAAGAATGTTGGTATGTATAGTGGAAGTTGTATTAAAGTTACGTTTGCATGAGTTCATGATGCTCTGGAACTGGGCAGCAGGAAGTTTCTTCTTCATGTCTGCGTACCAGGTCTGCCATTTGGCGCAGTCTAGCTGGACCTCTGGGTAGGAAATGCACAACAATAATGAACGCTTCATCTGAAACAAAATCTTCATCTTAGTCGAGATAGTTTAAATGTTGACACTTAAGGTAGGTACTTTGAAACTCTAGGCAAGTTGTGAACTTTCAGTCACTGTATGAAGTCGCCCTTTACTAATTTAATGATTTAAAGAAGAATGGTTACATACGCTGGGTCTGTGACTGCACTTGACTTTTTATAGCTGTAAAATAGACAACGTTAGTTAAGACAAGCGTTTGTCAAATACACCTAACTTAACGTGTAGGTATCATCGATTATTGTTTCGTATTTCGAATTGATAAGGGCGATTTGATAAAGTTAAACTACAATGTCAATACGTTTTGTACTTTTCTACTTACACAGTAAGTAAGCTGCACAATCGACAGCCTTAAACATGTCTGGGTAGGTCTCCTTGAAGGCAGCGTCTCGACAAGTATTGGCTGGAATTAAAACAAACGTTTTTGTCAGTATATTGTGACTAAAACTAATTAGCAAAGAAGTCAAATGAAATGCTGTTCCTCTATAAATGGCCATTGAAGGCAACATTAAGAGTGTTGGTATGTATAGTGGAAGTTGTATTAAAGTTACGTTTGCATGAGTTCATGATGCTCTGGAACTGGGCAGCAGGAAGTTTTTTCTTCATGTCTGCGTACCAGGTCTGCCATTTGGCACAGTCCAGCTGGACCTCTGCGTATGGAATATACAACAACGATGAAGAGAAACACTTCATTTGAAACAAAATCTTGATCTTAATCTTGACAACATGGATCGTGACACTTAAGGTAGGTGCTCTGAAACCTAAGATAGACACGTTCTTAACCCTTAACTACAGGAGCTGAAGTTCTCCTTTCTTTTATCTGACAATATTATGTGATAATAATCACCAAAGAAGAATTAAGGTAACTTACGCTGAGTCTGCGACTGTACTTGGCTTTGTATAGCTGTAGAATAGAAAACTTGAGTCAGGACACATTTTTCATATATATGCATAGCTTTAGCTTTAGGTATTGTTGTTGATGGTTGATAATCACCTCAAAATTTGAATTACCAAAGGCCATTTAACAAACTACAATGTCAATACGTTTGTACTTCTCTACTTACACAGTAAGTACGCTGCACAATCGACAGCCTTAAACATGTCTGGGTAGGTCTCCTTGAAGGCAGCGTCTCGACAAGTATTGGCTTCAAATAAAAGTTATAAAACAAACGTTTTTGTCAGTACATTGTGACTACAGCTAAAGCAAAGAAGTCAAACGAAATGCTGTCCATCTACAAATGTCCATTGAAGGCAACATTAAGAATTTTACGTATAGTGGAAGTTGTATTAAGGTTACGTTTGCAAGAGGTCATGATGCTCTGGAACTGGGCTGCAGGAAGTTTCTTCTTCATGTCTGCGTACCAGGTCTGCCATTTGGCGCAGTCTAGCTGGACCTCTGCGTATGGAATGTACAACAAAGATGAAAGCCTCATCTTCAACAAAATTGTTATCTCTATCTTAAAATTTTTAACCGTGACACTTAAGGTAGACAATTTGAACCTAGAGGCAGATTGTAAACTTCCAGCTACTGTATTAAGTTGCCCTTTTTTAATTTAATGAGTAATCACCAAAAAAAGAATTATCATATGGTAACTTACGCTGTGTCTGAGACTGCACCTGACTTTTTATAGCTGTAAAATAGAAAACTTTCGTTGCAACAAGTGTTTGTCAAATACACCATACTTTACATATAGGTATCATTGATGATTGCTTCGTAATTTAAATTGACAAATACCATTTAAATTAAACTGAAATGTCAATACGTTTGTACATTTCTACTTACACAGTAAGTAAGCTGCACAATCGACAGCCTTAAACATGTCTGGGTAGGTCTCCTTGAAGGCAGCGTCTCGACAAGTATTGGCTAGAATTAAAACAAACGTTTTTGTAAAGACCTTCTGACTAAAACTAAAGCGAAGAAGTCAAATTAAATTAAATGTAACATTATTAAAAAGAAAACATTGGTAAAACTGTGATCTGTATTAAGAATGTTGGTATGAATTGTGGAAGTTGTATTAGAGTTACGTTTGCAAGAGTTCATGATGCTCTGGAACTGGGCAGCAGGAAGTTTCTTCTTCATATCTGAGTACCAGGTCTGCCATTTGGCGCAGTCTAGCTGGACCTCTGCGTATGGAATGAACAATGAAGAAAAATGCTTCATTTGAAACAAAATCTTCATTTTAATCTTGATGGTTTAAATATTGACACTTAAGGTAGACACTATAGGCAAATTGTGAACTTTCAGCTACTGGATGAAGTTGCCCTTCTTTTTAATTTAATGATTAATCACCAAAGAAGAATGGTAACTTACGCTGTGTCTGTGACTGCACCTGACTTTTTATAGCTGTAAAATAGAAAACTTTAGTTCAGACAATTGTGTGTCAAATATACTTAACTTAACGTAGGTATCGTTGATGATTGTTTCGTAATTCGAATTGATAAAGGGGATTTAGTAGAGTTAAACTACAATGTCAATACGTTTGTACTTTTCTACTTACACAGTAAGTAAGCTGCACAATCGACAGCCTTAAACATGTCTGGGTAGGTCTCCTTGAAGGCAGCGTCTCGACAAGTATTGGCTGGAATTAAAACAAACGTTTTTGTCAGTACATTGTGACTAAAACTAAAGCAAATAAGTCAAACGAAATGCTGTTAATCTACAAATGGCCATTGAAGAATTTTATGTATAGTGGAAGCTGTATTAAAGTTACGTTTGCATGAGTTCATGATGCTCTGGAACTGGGCAGCAGGAAGTTTCTTCTTCATGTCTGCGTACCAGGTCTGCCATTTGGCGCAGTCTAGCTGGACCTCTGGGTATGGAATATACAATGAAGAAAAATGCTTCGTTTGAAACAAAATCTTCATCTTAATCTTGATAGTTTAAATTTTGACACTTAAGGCAGGCACTTTGAAACTCTAGGCAAATTGTGAACTTTCAGCTACTGTATGAAGTTGCCCTTTTTTCATTTAATGATTAATCACCAAAAAAGAATGGTTACTTACGCTGTGTCTGTGACTGCACCTGACTTTTTATAGCTGTAAAATAGAAAAATTTAGTTAAGACAAGCGTTTGTCAAATTCACCTAACTTAACGTGTTGGTATTATTGATGATTGTTTCGTAATTCGAATTGATAAAGGCGATTTAGTAAAGTTAAACTACAATGTCAATACGTGTTGTACTTTTCTACTTACACAGTAAGTAAGCTGCACAACCCACGGCTGTAAACATATCTGGGTAGGTCTCCTTGAAGGCAGCGTCTCGACAAGTATTGGCTAAAAATAAAACAAACTTTTTTGTCTGTACGTCGATGAAGGTTAGACATCCAGGTAATACGATACGCCAAAAAGCAGTTACTCAAGCAACTGGATATGATTTTGAAAACGTCAGACGTTTCAGCTAGTATCCACTAGCTTTCGTCAGTGACTGAGAGACCAGAGGGGAACCAGGGTCACTCTTTCAAACTCGAGTCCACGGATATCTCAGACCGCGAAACACGCTGGTCGGAACGGGGTGTTAAAGAGGCAATATATGAAAGAATGTACAACCCCACCCTCAACAGGGAAGTGGGACAACGGGTCGATCTTTCCGGCACTTGGTATTTGGCACTCCCAGCGCCCAGAACAGACAACACTTAAGCTCCTGTTCTGTATAACAGGAGATTTCAGACTAATTTGCATCATCTTGTCTTGACTTGTCTGACTTTTGTTCCTTTTTCGACTTCCAAAAATTTGTCTTCACTTTATTTGCATATCAATCAATAGGTTGTGCTTATAAACCTGTTTTCCCCTCTGGTCTCTCAGTCACTGACGAAAGCTAGTGGATACTAGCTGAAACGTCTGACGTTTTCAAAATCATATCCAGTTGCTTGAGTAACTGCTTTTTGGCGTTTTTTGTCTGTACATTGTGACTAAAACTAATTTATAGCAAAGAAGTAGAAATAAAATGCTGTTCCTCTACAAATGGTCATTGAATGTAACATTAAGAGTGTTGGTAAGTATAGTGGCAGTTGTATAAAAGTTACGTTTGCAAGAGTTCATGATGCTCTGGAACTGGGCAGCAGGAAGTTTCTTCTTCATGTCTGCGTACCAAGTCTGCCATTTGGCGCAGTCTAGCTGGACCTCTGGGTATGAAATGAACAATGAAGAAAAATGCTTTATTTGAAACAAAATCTTCATCTTAATCGTGATAGTTTAAATTTTGACACTTAAGGTAGGTACTTTGAAACTCTAGGCAAATTGTGAACTTTCAGCTACTGTATAAAGTTGCCCTTTTTTATTTAATGATTAATCACCAAAGAAGAACCATGGTAACTTACGCTGTGTCTGAGACTGCACCTGACTTTTTATAGCTGTAAAATAGAGAAGTTTAGTTGAGACAAACGTTTGTCAAATACACCTTACTTGACGTGTAGGTATCATTGATGATTGTTTTGTAATTCGAATTGATAAAGGCGATTTGATAAAGTTAAACTACAATGTCAATACGTTTTGTACTTTTCTACTTACACAGTAAGTAAGCTGCACAACCCACAGCCTTAAACATGTCTGGGTAGGTCTCCTTGAAGGCAGCGTCTCGACAAGTATTGGCTTGAAATAAAACTTTCTTGTCAGTACATTGTGACTAGAACTAAAGTCAAATGACATTAAAGGCAACATTAGTAAAACGAAAACACTAGTAAATCTGTAAACCGTATTAAGAATGTTCATATGTATTGTGGAAGTTGTATTTAAATTACGTTTGCAAGAGTTCATGATGCTCTGGAACTGGGCAGCAGGAAGTTTCTTCTTCATGTCTCCGTACCAGGTCTGCCATTTGGCGCAGTCCAGCTGGACCTCTGCGTATGAAATATACAACAACGATGAAGAGAAACACTTAATTTGAAACAAAATCTTCATCTTAATCTTGAAATTTAGAAACGTGATACTTAAGGTAGACAATTTGTAACTATAGGCAAGTTGTGAACTTTCAGCTACTGTATGAAGTTGCCCTTCTTTTTTAATTTAATGATTAATCACCAAAGACGAATGGGTACGTACGCTGTGTCTGTGACTGTACCTGACTTTTTATAGCTGTAAAACAGAAAACTTTAGTTGAGAGAAGCATTTGATAAATACACCTAACTTTACGTGTAGGTATCATTGATGATTGTTTCGTAATTCGAATTGATAAAGGTGATTTAGTAAAGTTAAACTACAATGTCAATACGTGTTGTACTTTTCTACTTACACAGTAAGTAAGCCGCACAACCCACGGCCGTAAACATGTCTGGGTAGGTCTCCTTGAAGGCAGCGTCTCGACAAGTATTGGCTGGAATTAAAACAAACGTTTTGATCAGTACATTGTGGCTAGAACTAAAGCAAAGAAGTCAAATGACATGCTGATCATATACAAATGGTCATTGAAGGCAAACATTAAGAGTGTTGGTATGAATTGTGGAAGTTGTATTAGAGTTACGTTTGCAAGAGTTCATGATGCTCTGGAACTGGGCAGCAGGAAGTTTCTTCTTCATGTCACCGTACCAGGTCTGCCATTTGGCGCAGTCTAGCTGGACCTCTGGATAGGGAATGCACAGCAACGGTTAAGATATACAAATCAAAGCGTCCCCTTACTCTTCTAAGACTTCTAAATTACTAGGCTCAAATTACAAAATCCCCAGACATGTTGACACATTGTAACGTACTGAACAACTTCATAAGTTATGCAAAAATGGAAACTAAGAGATGTTTTACGTACGTTGTGTCTCCACCTGGCTTGAACTGGAACCTGCAAAAAGGTGGAAAAAACAAACTCTTGAATAACGAATACTGAGAAATCCAACGCTCATAAACGCCAGGTTGACATACGGTTTACAACTTCATCTTTCATTAAAAGATAAATGTAGTAAAACAAAGACATGGATGATTCCTTTCCATAGAATCCTGATCAAGTGGTGTTCGGGCTAATTAAAGTCGAAACTTAATTATGCTTCCTCAGAGGCACAGCAAAAGAGTAGGATTTGGTAAATCTATATCATATTCAAAGTGAATTCTAGCTTCATTGTGTGTCAAAATAGAATATTTATTTTTGTCGATGTCTTACTTTGTTGAGATTCTGCTTCCACTTTTTCGACCGCTGGTGGAGCTTCCGGCTCCGGTTCCGGAGCTGGAGTTTCCGGTTTTTGAGTCGGTGGAAGCTTTGTTGTAACTATGATCGGCTCGGCCGTTGTCACAACTACAGGCGCAGGTGTCTCCACTTTCGGGACCGGTGTAGTTACAACAACTGGCTTTTCGGTTGTCACAACTACAGGTGCAGGTGTTTCTACCTTTGGGGCGGCTGTTGTCACAACCACAGGTGCAGGAGTTTCAACCTTCGGGACCGGTGTAGTTACAACGACTGGCTTTTCGGTTGTCACAACCACAGGTGCAGGTGTCTCTACCTTCGGAACGGCTGTTGTCACAACCACAGGTGCAGGAGTTTCAACCTTCGGGGCGGCTGTAGTTACAACGACTGGCGCAGGTGTCTCTACCTTTGGGACGGGTGTAGTGACAACCACTGGTTTCGGTACTTCTGTTGCAACCACAACTGGAAAAAAGAGTAATTTTCTCTGAGTGAGGATTTTAGAACTGTTGGAATTGTTCATATATGTATACCATAAGATATACCTAATAGTATTAGTAATACAAGAGTGTGCAGTATATTCCTATGTATTGTTGTGCGGGTTGTGACAGGCCATTATGTGCTTTACAAATCCTGTAAATCATAAATTCAAGATGATCATGATGGCTGTTAGAAAATAAGTTGACTTACCTGGCTCTGCTGGGGCCGGAGGAACCTCAACCGGCACCTCCACTGGAACCGGTTCAGGGGCGGGCACAGGGACGGGTACAGGAGCTGGTCGGCTAGCCTGGCATGCTGTGCAGGCAGAAACATACAGTCTTTACTCACGTACTAATAAGTACAGACTTGCTTGTGTTTGTCACGCAATTTGCAGCTTGGGACACCATGAGCAAAGGCGTCATTAGAGCAGTTATGCTTCTACAAGGGTTGACATACATGTAATTATTGCGAGATGTTGCCATATTCCAGGTATGCTGCCTAGCCTGTGTTTTCTCAGGCAGTTTGGAGCTTTGGCCATCGGCTTCGACAAGGGCTTCGGTAGAGTTATATTTCTACATTAGGCTTGACATCTTCATCGCATAAAAGATTCTGTCAGATACATTAAAAGACATACTACATTAACTATGATTCTGTAAGGTAGCTTTTGCAATATGTGCTAAGAGAAATATGCTACTACCTGATTACGTGAATCTACCACTTAATTTTGGGTTCCAGAGTATCTACTAGAATAGAAAATAACACAAGGCTTACTCACCACATGGAGGTTTGGAGCAGCAGGGCTTGGTATCACCACCATACACGGAGATCTGGTTGTTAATGACGTTGATGGCTCCTTTTCCCGAGTCTGCAATAGATAAGATGCAGTTAGTGTTTTCTCAACTGTTCTAAGATGTATTCGTGTATATCGTTTACAAGGAGTCATTGTCATCTCTCCCGTAACTTAGTCAGCCATTGGGGCAGCATATTTTAATCTCCAAGCAGATCTTTCGGTGGCAAGACAGTATCCATTGGCCAGAGGAGTGTCCATTAGCCACCGAAGTTTGCAAATGGATACAGGACGGCCAATGGATACAGGATGGCCAATGGATACGGTCTTTTGCCACCCAACCGAAAGATCTGCTTGGAGATTAGCATATTTGGCAAATATTTTCCACTGCTGACGATCTTCTGCCAGTTCCAACAGCCAATTATATTTTCTGTTTACCGCCAGCTAACTCAGAAGAAATAAAAATTACTCAACTTGAGTCCATGGACTGAAACACATAATTCTGCTAGATCATCTCAAGTCAGGAGGACAAAAATTCAAATATTCTTTGAAAAAAGAAAAATTGAAACCACGGAGACATACTTGAAGATCCACCGCCGTCCTTTCCGCCACCGATGGAGATATACACACCGCGTGGCTCGGGCTCTAGAAAATAAATTTCACAAACTTATAATTTTCATCTTTTCATAATGTGAATACAGTGTGTATATAATCTGCAAATATTACAGTAATTGTTTCCTTACATTGTCACATCGCTTGAAGCTGAAGTGCAGGCGTACAGCAAGGATTTGACTGGTAGTAAGTTGACTGGCAGTGACAAAGTTTGTAAATTAAAACTGTATACGATTCTGATCCAGCGAGAAATTGAATAATTTATTTATTGATTGATTGATTGGCTCCACTTGTACCTATTTATTCTTCGTCTCAGGCCCATGAATTGTACAAATACATTAAGTTAATATTTAGATGTCATTCTCATACAATTTGAAAGTAGATAACTGTCGAACTTGTGTAACATTTCATAGTCTATCAGGTAAAACAAATAGTGCTTTGCTGATAAACTCACTGCCGAGTTGACACCGCCGTCCCGTGCAGCCCCTAGGACAGAGGCACCTGTAGGTGTAGCCCAGGTCCTGACACCTGCCGCCCTGTAGACAGGGGCTGGGGGCACAGTTACCCCCGCCTGGGGCAGGAAAAACAAGAGATTATTGATCTCATACGTCTGTTAAATGTTTACAGTTTTACTGAATTCCTTTTTATTTTGACACACAGCCTTATTACAGTCAGGTACATGTAAAGGAACAAAGGGAAGCAGGGCTTTGTGCATTCAAATTAAAACAACAACAGAAGTTAAATGATAAACAAGAGTCAGTAGAGTCCACAAAAAGAATAAGATAGCGTCAACAGTAATGACAAATTTGTTATGGATTTCTAACTGATAGTATATTTAAAATTCCCCCTATACAACAGAGAGAGAGAGAGAGAGAGAGAGAGAGAGAGAGAAAGAGAGGAAGAGAGAGGGGGTGAGATGGGACTTTTCTGGGACCTATGGCCTAACTTCATGCATATTTAGTTACATGAGATACCTACTAAACGTTAGCTATAGTATTTACCTAGTTGGCGTAGTTCTAGCTCAGGTGTCTCGCCATCGTACCCCCGTTTGGCGGGTTCCTCATCCTGCAGCTCTTCTACGCGCTTCCGGAGTTCCACCACCCGCTGCAGGTATCCCTCCAACACCTCAGCGTCAACGTTACTGTCCTCGTTTGGTACTGTGGAGATTAATGGTGGTCATTCTAGGTTTTTGTCTTTTAGATTTTCCGCATTTGTGGAAGAATTGACATAACGTGATTACCATCATTGTCAACCAGGAGACCTGTCTGTAAGGTTTGAACCACTCACACTGAGGCTGGCCCCTGCTTTTTTACTCATTGCATGGTCGCCACGTAACAAAGTCTGAAGGTCACTCCTGCTCTTTCGATGCGTACGGTAGGTTCTTTAACATGCTATTTGTGTGGCTCTCCTCAAACATAGGACCTCTGGTTTTACACCCCAATCCGGGAGGACGTCCCTAGCTATGTACTTATTTTTATTCAAGTCCAGTTAGAACATGCATGGGACTAAGCACAGCATCGAGTCCTGCCAGGAAGTAGAATTTAGAACCCTGATGCGTACATGTTGACAGTGATTTGCATCATACCTTGTAAGTTGTAACCAACCTTATTTTCGAGACGTTCGTTAATTCTAACCCAGTGTCTGAAACTAAAGATCATTGACCCTGGTTTTAGCTGTGTTGCCTACATCAACATTTTGTTACGCCCCCTTTTTCCTTCCTTGCGCTCCAGTAATCTTTCTAACCCTAAGGCATTGGTCAGTAAAGGATATACTAAGATGTGTGCTGTTACGCATTCAACTGTGCAAAACACTCAGATTAAGAATACAGAGAAAGTCTATAGAATGAGAGAACAATAACAAGCAAAGAAAAAAAGATTAAATGTGAAAAAAATAATTAGAGTGGAAGCACAGCGTCTCTTGTGTTGACGCCAGAGGCACATTCCGCAACTTATTTTTTTTTCAAAGTATAACTTTCTAATATTCAGAGAATGGATCTATCTTCGCTTGGATATCACATAACTTTTAAAAACACGCCAATAAGGAGAAAATCTATGAAAAAAATGATAAGATAAAAAAAACTTCAAAAGGGAGAAAATTAATTAGTGGAAACACTGTATCTCCCGTGGTGAGGCCTGAGGCACATTCCGCAACTTGTTTTCTCAACAAATAATTTTCTGATGTTCAGCAACTGAAACTATCTTCGTTTGAGTGGTGTTACACTTTGCCGCTCTGAATCTGTACTCCTAACTCCCCTGACATGTTGTCTCTCTATTTGGACAATTTCTACCCTTTCCAGCCACCTCTGAAGCCTGGTATAGGCTACTGAAATTGACATTTTTGTACAGGTGCACATTTATATAGTCTGACTTTCAAAATTTCTTTGATCGAAACTTTACCATTGTGAGAGCTTCATCATGAAGCTAGCTTTTGTCAGATTTGTCCCAGAATAACATTATAAAATTTAGGATACACTAAGTGTACATTTCAAGACAAATTGGATATTTCTACAGTCAACATCCGGGGATTTGGTGTTAACTCTCTGACCAATCGCTGAGCAGCAGAATTAGGGTCAGTCACCGCAGAACTTTCCCCGACACAAAGGACATCTGATAAAGCCTGTCACCTCCTTTGTTGACCTCTTGACCCTATTGTCTCATGAACTGACACAGGTGGTCACCTGTTTGGCCCTAGCTTTTAAACAGATCTTGAAACACGCGATCTAAGACCGTACTTTTCATGAGAACTAAAGAAAGCACTCGTCTAAATGCAGTTTAGACGAGATCCAACCATTACATGCACACAGGTGTAAGATAGTAAAAGTATAGCTTAGAGCAAAATGCAGACAAATTCCGTAGTGCCTATGGCGCACATTAGTCACTCTGGTCGTCTAAATGGAGGCTTTGTTCTTTGTTTTCTACGTTTGGAAAGCATAACATAGTTACAAGTGAGCTTCCCCCAACTGTCGTTGCCATTGCAGATAGACGTAACATCTGTGTCCATAATATCACCAGGGTCCATAATATCGCCACCTTGAAAAATATATTTTACTGCAACATACCCTAGGTATGTACATTTGATGTGTGAAGGAGTGCATACCAAAAGTATGTTGCAGTAAAAATATCTTTAAGCACACTGTAAAAATATCTTTAAGTACACTGTTTCTCAAGGTGGCGATATTATGGAACCTGGTGATATTATGGGCACAGATGTTACATGTAACTATAGTATCACTCAAAGGCGTCACTTAAATCCTGACAATAGGTACCTTAATGAAACCACTCCATTGTTGTCGTGCACATAGGAGAAACATTTCTGCATGCGCATATCACCGGAACAGTACATAATGTAGAGTTGTTGCACGCACTGATCTGGATATGATATGTTTCTACAGCCGTACCAAAAGCAGCCATCAAAAAAGACCAAGAAAGACTAAGTACTTGAAAAACTTGAGTGTCTTTGCCATCTGCAGTACGAAAATGGTTATGGCAAGTCAAAACGCCACCTCGCAATTTCAACCGTCACTGCATGATATCTACAAAACGTGATGGTGTTAAAGCTACTTTATAGTATATAGTTATACAGATCGTTTTACGTTTTCCTCTTATAATCATTTTAGATCAAGGCTATTGACATCAACCTCAGACGTCCAAAGAATGATAATCGCGTAGTTTAAACCTTCAAGAAGACTTAGATAAGACTAAGTGCCGTTGTGTTGTCTACAATCTGAGCCCCTCCCCGTATAATTGAGTTTGCTTGAGGACATCATTTAGAAATAAATTTAATCAGTTTAGTCAGGCACATATGGTACCAGGATGGAAAAAAACGTCCCGAAATAGTATAACTGCAGACTGAACCATTATCAATATCACATGCAATCTACAAAAAGTTCAAAATAATTCTAATGATAGGGCAGTTGCTTAAGACACTGGACAATTTTAAAGAAACTTAAGTAAAGATAGATAGACCTGCCTCAGGGCTTCTCCTTTCAAACAATGTTCGAGGCGTGAGATGATTTTCAAACAATCAGACCAGAAACACCCTCCTATGAGTCTTTCTTTTAGCATCAACAGAATGTCCCAAAAGATATTAAGAAGGCCTTAGATACAGGTACTGATTCTCAGGCATGTATATAAACAATGTACAGGTTTCTCCTTAAATACCTACCGACTATTAACACCCAACAGACAATTGCCAGGGTGTCTTGTTTTTCACACTTGTTAATTGTGTAACAACAAGCAGGAGAAAGATCAAACAAGCAGGTTACAAACGCTATACCTATCTGACAACTACAACAAACAGAAGACAAAACACGAGTGTGGAAATCTTGAAACACTATTTCTATGCGATTGGTAGTATACGGAGTTATCTACCCTATTATTCTAGATCTTACAACCCATCTGTTTATGGATGATGATGTTATCCCATCTTTGAAAGAACAGTTCGTACGTAACGTACTCAACTTGATTTAGTACTAGTTGATGTTGAGTATGTTGCATTTTACTAATTCTTTATTTACTGAGTATTTGTTGTATGTATTTTTATGTGTATCCAGGATTACCTGAAAAGCAGGCCAAATGGCCTGAGCTATAATTACTGGTAAAACAAATAAACTGAAACGATTATAAACTTGTGTAGTGTAAAGACAAGTGTAACTCACCGGGTGCGGCAGTGATGACCAAGACTACAGCAGCGAGAATCAGCAGTCGTCCTGTAGCCCACATCTTGGGGCCCGTGCTGTCCCCACCTGAAAATGCGTGTTCGTCGTGTAGCGCGCTGCCGCGGGAACTGGTAAGACCGGTTCGCTACATGTACAGAAACGACCACTTTCCTCTTTTCGTGCGAGTAATTAACTTCTGACCCAGCGAATCTTTCCTGATTGGAGCAGCTTCGGGCCAGGAATTGGCAGTCTTTCTTTTCGTTTTGGCATCTGGCACTATTTTAAGAAATCTTTTTTTTTAATGTTTTTCTTTCAATTTTCTCGTTCGGACGAATAATTCACGTCTGACCCACCGTATCTTTTTGATGGTAGCAGCTTTTCGGGCTAGGAATTTCTAGCCTCGTTCCATTCATTTTGGCATCTTATTATGGTACTACTTTAGGAAATCTTTTTTTTTCTGTTTTCCCACATTTGAATCCCAGTTCTCTGTTAAGCCGCCAACGATACATAGACGTAATAATATAAAATAGTGATTACACGCCACCCGTCTTTCGAATTGCAGGTTGATTTATTTTATTATTCGAAATCATCACTTAGGTTTTGTGAAACCCTTGGGCTCGTGTCTTAACAACTCATTCACTACTGCTTGAGATGTCTCAAGAGTGGATACAATACAACAAATCAAGACTTAAATTTAGAAAAAAATACAGATGAGTGTAGATCTGACTTGTTGACAAAAGTTGCAAGTTTGTTGTGTATTTACATAGTACGTCACAACACATAGTGCGTCCAAGCTAGTGTGATACCGGCTATACAGATAAAAACAACACATCACATCAAAACTAACAATAAAGACCATAGACGGTTTTGTTCTCCAAGTATTACGCCGAGGGGCGGATACCGGCTACACTGTAGACTGCTTTTCGGCTTAGATTTTGACAGTCGGCAAGCTGGACACAAAACCATCATCGCCCATTCCCAACTTGGAAGTAACGACTTTAGAGGCGGGCGCAGCGGCAGAGTACGGTGGAGGCTCATCCCCAGTAGACGCCCCGCCGCCGGGGTGTCCTCCCGCGCTGCTTGCTGCTGTGCTTGGAGCCACGGTGGACTTGGCAGCGACCTTCCCGGCGAATTTGACTCCGACGACGGCCAGCGCGGCGACACAGACGGTACCCAGGACGCCGCCAAGGGCGAGGACGACAGGAGACGGCTCGTCATCTGGAGGAAGGTACACATCAAATAAATGGTCATCACAAACATGTAACGGTCTTAAAATTGTATGGCTGGTACACTGTCTTAACTACTAGTATATTTAGAATTCATGACCCTAGCATGTCCAGATCGCGAAATATCAAAACCGGACGTTGCACTGCAGTACCAAGAAAAGCCACTAGGGGGCCCAAAATTTCATCATTTGCAGTTTTTGCCACACCCTACCAACGCACCAAGTATAAAACCAATCCGTTCTTGAGTTATCTTGTAGACGAACAGACAGACTGAGAAACGCAACTCAAACTATAAGACCCTATAGGTAATAAAGTGAAAGAAAAATTCGTTAGTCAACCATAAACATTGTAAGAAAGAACTGGACGTACCGTCGTCCACGCCTTCCTGTACGATGGGCCCGGACGAGATGGTGACTCGGGTGTCCCCGACCGACCGCCGCTCTCTCCCCGCTGCCTCCTCGGGTTGGGTGGACGGGAGCCACCGCCGGCCGCTGCGCGTGGCACAGGTCTGAGGAAGGTACAAAAGTTTTATTTAAGTTCCTCCTTTTGAAGTTAAACAAATGTAACCTGGGCGCCATCCTATTTGTATAACGGTGCCCCCGTACTCGCGACTGAGGAAGCCGCTTTATGAAAATAGGATGACACCCAGGATAGACGCCAATAATCAAGTAGGCATTCCACAGGTGCGAGGCCGCTGATGTGCTATTAGTAAACAAATTTGACAGATACTACGCGCTAAATGATTTCCAGTGTCTTTAAACTAACCAACAATTTTTGGCCGATCAAAGATTCCTCAGCGTTCTCCGGCCTGTAAAAGACTCGATTCGCAGGTGGAATAACTGCTAACGTCGCATTTTTTCTGCACGGAAATCAGCCTGCTTTGATCGACGTACGTTAAGAACGCAGCTCCAAACCGTATGCCAGTCACTGAGGTAGCGTACAATCTGAACATACAAAAACAAAAATAACTTCAGGTTTTGCCCGTGTGTAAACCAGGTTTTAGATGAAAGCTATAAGGGAAGTTGTGAGTACATACCGGTGCACATGCCCCCGGGCTGACCTGGTCGCACACGCTGATGGTACAGTGTAGGTACACCCGGGGGTGACTCGCGAAACGGAACATCTGCACTCGGAAACGCGCCTGCTTCGACTGCGCGTTCTCCATGATGTAGACGGTCCCGTCTTCGGCGTTGGCACATCTGAAAATGACAGACCCATAGATTGAAGTTCTGGCGACACCCTGAACAATTTCTGTGTATTTTGAGTATTCTAAAAAAATTTTCTTCATCTTCCACATAATTGTGGTAGGAGTGACCTGGTGTGCCAAGCTAAAAGCTTGAGCAGCATCTCTTTAAGCCGCATTGCATTGCTAGAAAGGAAAAAGTCATGCTTCGTCCATATCACCCAAAGGTGACCCGCTTTATCTTTTTATGGGTAGAAAATATATAGATTTTGTTGTAATACATGTTATGGATTAGCAGGTGCTACTCACCCGTCGGTCGTTATTGGGTACTGGATCGTGTCGTCCGCATTGTTGGTCGGCGTTGCCCAACAGTTCCTGAGCCTAAGGAAAGGAAGCGAGAGAGATTTACTTTTAGAGCCCATTTTAGCTAATTGGGAACTATATACAGAAAAGACATACTACTACAGCTGGTGGTGCTGCTGCTACTTCTATTAGCTACTGCTACTACTACTACTACTACTACTACTACAATTTATTCCTCTACTACTACTACTACTGTGAATAAAGTCGTGTTAAGTGCCTTTCCCAAGGGCACAAGATCGGTGACATCAGGCAGGATTCGAAGCCGGAACCTCTTGGGCCTGAGCCGAACACACTACCACTACGCCACACGACCCCACCTACTTTACTATAATTACCGCGTACCTGAGGACCAGTTCGGAGTGGCTGACGCCCTGCAGGTTCAGTCCCACGTACAGGTCATCCTCCAGCGTGATGGACGGAGTTGTGGAGTACGCCGTGCCGAAGGTGGGGCTCTGGAACAGCCCCATGGTCACTCGGAATTCGCCGCTGCCTTCTACCGTAAATGTCTCCGTGCTGTAATGTTGGGTGTTTAAAACAAAGTCATCGCCTTAAACTATTTAGGAAGAGTGAAGTGCTAACCAACAAGCTTACTGTCAGTCCTGATCTTTTTGAAATTTGAAATGACTTCCTCCTATGACCCTTGAGTTTTCATCGAACAAGCAAAAAGCGAAACATAGCACTTCGACGGTACGACTCTTTTAGGGTGGCATTCGCGTTACAATTTAAGGATGGCATCCCGTCTAAAATTTTCAAATCCTGTGATGCAAAGTAACGTTGACCAAATATCTGGCCAAAGCCATGAAAAAAATCGGATTTCGCACAGGCGTAAAAGTCTGCGGACACCCTACATCATCGTCACGTGAGTGTAAGCACACTTGAACTTGACTTACGTGACGACAGGGTTGATGCCACCCGTCAGACTGACGCTCAGGTCCACCGGGTAGCGACACGTGACGTTCACGGCCAGCAGCTTGCCGCGCCAGACCTGCACGCCGGACGGGATCCTGCTGTTGATGGTGTTGGTGAAGACGAAGTGGTCGCCGTCTTGCTGCAGAGGTGGGGAGATTGTATCGTGAACATTTCAAGAAGAAAGCCTCATGGTGGCATTAAATTTAGCCTAGTGTCGAGTCTCTCGTCGGGGCTGCAGGATCTTTTCGCCCGACTTATCCAGGCTCCCACGTAGGTTTTGCACAAGACTTCAATCATGTGGAGCTAAAAATAATCAAGTCCTGGCGTACCAAACACAATTAGCAAAGCGCCTGCTGCAGGCGTAACACCAGGCTACATTAAATCATAATTAGGCAATCAGAGAGAACATACCCACCCCCTCTGGTAGGCCATAAAGGAATTACAATATGTCTCTTCCCTGGGGACAAAGTGAAAGGGTCTCAAAAATAACAAAAGGCCAGCAGAAAAGAGGTAGTGTTTTATGATTTCCAATAAGCCAACTTACTTCTTTCTCCGTCCCACAAGCCGATAGACTTGCGATGTTGAATGTGTAGTAGTTCCCGGCGTCCCTTGCGAGACAGGTGGCCTGTTGAAGATGCAGATCCCGTGCCGAGCTGATCTGGAATGACGTCAGAGAGCTTTTCTCCATCTTCACGGAGATCGACCCCGAGTTGCAGGTCACTTCCAGGGAGACTTCGGTTCCGACTAGACGCCAAACATAACAAGGTAGTCAGAGATGGAAGACTTCACCCTATTACCCATACTGTTTTACTACTCTTCCGGGCTCACAGAACTCGGCAAAATGGCAGCACTGAGGATCTATATGGAAATCTATATCTATATGGATCTATATGGATCTATATTGTGCATATTATACATGCACATGTATGTATATGTATATATATATGTAAATGTAATGTTTAGACAGAAATTTGGAAAGAAAGTTACGTGTACAGTTTTTAGTCTTCTTAAATAGTAGCAATCTAATATGCTAATCCGTACGCAAAGTTAAGCGCTTACCAACAAGGTTTCAATCAGAATGTGTACTCAGAAGTACACCACACAAAAACGCTATCGTATGCAGAGTCGTGCGGGTCTATACCTGAACGGGTTATATAATTAGGGTTAGGATCGGGCAAGTTCTGGATAGTCTTCGCGTATCAGAGAACGTAGATTTGCCCCAGACATGATTCTGGATACGCGTGGACTATCCAGAATCATGCCATGGTTCTGAATAGTCTCCACGTATCCAAGAACATACATTTAACCCTGATACGATTCCGGATACGGATGCACTATCCAGAATCGTGCCCGAACATGGTTCTGGGAAACAACATGACTTCTCAAAGAAAGAAACAGCGACTCACGAGCATCCAGCCTGCGGTGCAGCTGGTCCCGTACGGCCATGAGCCCCACGATGTCTGTGTGCGAGCTGACCGTGTAGCGGTAGGAGCTGTTGGTGGCGATGCCGCGCAGCTCGCTGCTGCTGATGCTGTTTCCCACTCCCACTGAGGCCAGGATCAGGCCCGCGTTCTTAGCGCTCTGGGCAGGACCGGTTACGTAGTCATCTAATAATGATAATGGTTTATTTACTTCATAAGCACACTCCACTTTGCAGCCATTGCTGAAATACATGGACTGTTTACAATGTTTCTAACTACGATATCATATCAGCATAAGTAAGTAAAATATTAAGATTAAAATGGTGAGTTGGTGTCGAAATAGGTTTAAAACATTGCATAAATCTACATTCGTTGATAAAATTTGCGTAGATACTAGAGGAAGGGGAAGGAGATAGAACACAACATCTGAGGAAGGAGATTGAAACAAAAAAATGAGGGATCATGTTTTCCATGTTCTACGTAGCTAGTATATAGCATGCTGATAAAAGTCATCATAAATGACACAATATTTATTCATCAATATGGCTCTATTGTTGGTTAATTCACAAGAAATTGTTACTCATTAGGAACTGGATAGATTTTGAAAATTGTAAGACGTTTCAAATAGCATGCATCCACTACTTTTCGTCATTGACTGTGTCCGGTCTGGGTTCACTGACGAAAAATAGCGGATGCTGACAGTTTTCAAAATCTATCCAGTTGCTTGAGTAATAATTTCCTTGTGTCTAACATTCATCGACGTATTGGTCGATCCATTCACACATTAAATCAATCAATCAATCAATCAATCAATCAATCAATCAATCAATCAATCAATTATTCATCCGGTCAACCATCAATTTATCACAGATCATCAATATGAACAGTGACTCACTCGATGTTGAGTCCGTGATGACCACGAGGACTTTGGGAATACCGTTTCGCCATGACAGGTAGTCGGTGACATATTTGATGGCGTTGCCCGTCTTCCTGTAACTTGTGGTGCTCCAGTTCGGGATACGGTCTATAGCAGAGTTCACCTGAGTTTCGTGTAGTGTTTCAGCATTTTATTGTTCATAGTTGAACGCTATGCTGCCCCTACGGCTAACGAATAGCTAAGGGACTAATGGATAGATGGATAAACACGTTACATGCACAGCCAGGGCTTAGTTATTTGCGATAGTTATTTTGGCTTGGGTGACTTAGAGTAACAAAATTTTTTCTGCGTTAGAAGGAGTGCCTAGCAGGCCCTATATAGCTTCTGTTGTGTCATTGGCCACTTTACACATATTTTTTTCTCAACTCAGGTGAAAATGAGTACCTAGCTCTGGTTAGGGACGTCCTGTCTGAGGTCCTGTGTTTGGAGAGAGTCACATCTAAAGCACCCCAAAGAACCAACCACCCTTATCGAAAAGCGTAGCGGTCATTCCTTTTGTGATTGAATCAAACCTTACAGTCCAGTCTTACGCAGGTTATATCAACTGTACAACACGCAAAAGCACGGTTTACTGATCATCCCAAACAAACAAAAACAAACAAGCCGCACTTTTCTTAAAGAGTACGGGTCCTTGTTATTGGATTACAGTCCGGCCTTAGGCAACTTATATCAACTGTACAAAACTGGTGTATCACGCAAAAAGGCGGTTTACTGATCATCCAAAACAAACAAAACACAAACAAACAAAACACACACAAACAAACAATGACCTGTGCGTTGGTGAGGTGAGTCGGCAGATCAAAGTGGCTGTGCATGAGTGACGTGTACTCGATGACGGCTACCCGGGCGGCGGTCTGTCCGACGTTGAGCGCGGAGACGACGCTTTTTATAAACTTCTTGACGTCACTGTTGCTGACGGAGGAACGTGGACGGGCGATCAGGAAGACCAGGTCCACCGCTTTGGTTGTAAACTCTGTGGCGGGTATATGAATGAATGAATGAATGAATGAATGAATGAATGAATGAATGAATGAATGAATGAATGAATGAATGAATGAATGAATGAATGAATGAATGAATGAATGAATGAATGAATGAATGAATGAATGAATGAATGAATGAATGAAAGATTAAAAAATGAACGAAACAATAGAAAAAATAGATTTCCAACGGTTGTGAGATTCTTACGCATGAAAATTTCGAGAATAAAATTACATTGAAAACTATTTCGAGGAGAATATGGAAATGATGGTGAGTTCAGCACCAAGGAGAGAGCCACGTCTATGTTCCAAAAACAATCTGGTTCTAGATGTACTTTGTACATTCATTTGGAGATTTAGTGTGAGTCTGTGAGAGTAATATTGCTCGTAGCAACGATTTAATTCGATTTTTCTGACTTGTAATGTCTCGAGGTGTAGTCCTTTTAAGACCAAGTGCAATATGTAGAAATAAGACTACAGTATTTAGTAGTGCTCACTTGGATCTGTCAGTGGGACAGTGTAACGTTGCTATTTTATCTAACCTCTTGTAAATATCAAAGAATGAGATTTTATTTTGTATTGTACCGATTTTACGAGGCTCTCCAAAGATGGAGGAAATAAAGAGATGAAATGAAATGAAATGAATGAATGAATGATTGAAAAATGAACGAAACAATAGAAAAAATAGATTTCCAACGGTTGTGAGATTCTTACACATGAAAATTTCGAGAATAAAATTACATCGAAAACTATTTCGAGGAGAATATGGAAATGATGGTGAGTTCAGCACCAAGGAGAGAGCCACGTCTATGTTCCTTTTACAACAAATGAATGAATTAATGAAAAAAATGGACCTTTATCGTACGTTTATGCTCTTACGAGCTGAGTACAGACCATGGTAATAAAGCAGAAGTCTAACCATCAACACAACGGAAGACTGGTTTGTTGCGAAATTCTTATTCATCAAAACTATTTTGCCTACTATGATAATACATACCATCCATCTCTCCTTTCTATTAATTTTCTATTAATTCTTTCTTTCTCTTGGCCCCAAATCTTCGGCTATACTGCACAATTCAACCAGTGAATCGTACATATAATCGCTTAGATATGTCAGTGATGACGTATCCTAGTCTACAAGTAGATCTTACGGTGACAAGGCTGTAACCATGGGCAAAAGGAGTGACCACTAGCCACCGAAATGGTCACCTCCGTGGCCAATGGTTACATTCTTTTCTGTAACATGAAAACAACAGTATTCTAATGAAGTAACCCTTACCCACGCACGGCCCAGAGCTCGCCAGACGGTACCCCGGCAGACAGGAACAGTAGTAACCCCCAACAATGTTGGTGCAGGTTCCGCTACAGCCGCCGTTATTCGTACTGCACTCGTTAATGTCTGCAAAGATATTTTTATAAAAAGTTAGTTGACATTTTAGTTAATAGTTTTTTGTATTATGTTGTGTGTACCAGTGGTAGCCGCTACCAGCCTTGTTGCTGCCTGGCTATCATATGTCATACCTTGTTGCCTCTCCAATAAAGAAAGAAAGAAAGCATGCGTAGGCTGTATCAAAACCAAAAATATTCTGGATTAGGAAACCTGACTGGTGTTGACATTTACTGTCACTTCTTGAGGCCTCCCTTTGATGTTTGGGTACCACTTGTAATTATAGATAGCTAAACCCAGTCTGGGATACAAGACAAGCAACCGTATCGCTTTCCATCGCTGTTTTGCCTGACAGAGTAGAATGACCATAAAATTGAGTTTGGAAACCCAGTTTTGCCGCACTAAACTTGCATTGGATGCCTTTAACTTCAACTTCCCTTCCCTTAACCGGCAATGGAAACAACGTGCCCACGCCCAGTAAAGTAATATATACTCACCGACACAAGTCCTAGAGCCTGACAGTCGGTATCCAGCCCTACAGGAACACCGGTAGCTCCCTGCATTGTTCGTGCAGATTTGGTTACAGCCGCCATTGTTGCTGCTGCACTCGTTGATGTCTGTAAAGATACATGTCCATTTTAGATACTTACACGCCTGTATAGGTTAATACATATAATGATTGATCAATTCTATGGAACTTATGGATTTTAGTCCGATTATAACTGTTAATACTGATCTGACTTCTGTTTTAGGAGCTTTGCATATCAATTTGGACTTATTTCCTATACCTATCTTATGAATTTACATTTGTATTATAAATTTATTCTTAAATTGTACCTCAATAAACTAATCGTTTGTCTTTGGCACAGGACGACGTCAAAAGCTTTCTAGGTTTCGCTACATTATATCTTATACAACAACAATCAACATGAATCTTGTGTTTACTCACCCACACAGCTCCTGGAGCCTGACAGGCGATATCCTGTCCTACAGCGGCAGTAGTAGCTGCCATGCGTGTTGTAACAGGTATGGCTACAACCACCGTTACCGCTACTGCATTCGTTGATGTCTGTAAAGATAAAATGGCACTTAAATTAAAGTGATGCTTAAAGAATTTGTAAATATTGTAGTGCAAAGGCTGTGGAAGACGAAATACATTTTATCTCAAACTGTTCGTTACATGACAACGCTCGAAATTAGTTGACTATTCAAACTTCTACAAGTTATCCCAACTTCCCAAAACATACAAACAAAAAACTATTATTCTTTTAACTTCCCAAATAATTAGAATTAGTATCTTACAGAGGTCGGACCAAGATGATAAAAGTGAAAGAAAGAAAAAAGAAAAGTTTTTGAAGACATTAGGAAAACAGACAGGGACCACCAACCATGTTCGCAAGTTTGGATATACCTGCAGTTATAAGGGAGGGAGCTAAAACAGGACCCTGTGTCCTTAAAGTTTTAACGTCCGCACGCGACTTCACATTCACACGAACAGGTGTAACCAGGTAAAACTAGAGCCCTCTTTACTTACCACTCTGACAGCAGGTCCCGGTGTACCCCGACCTGCACACACAGCGGTTGCCGGATATATAGCCACTGTTGTAACACCGCCTGTTACAGGCCTGACTCTGGTAGCTCGGTCCGCTGCAACCACTGCCTCCACATCGGGCGTGGACAGCAACGTATCTGGTGTTTCGTTTCAAGAAGACGATGAATTACCACCACAAATATCTGTTTTGACGCATTGGACTTTGTGTACTTTATCAATGTTGTTTTCCTCTGTTTGACCGTGTTTTGTAACATGCTGCCCCCCTCGGAAAACACTTGCACACATGACAATCAGTCCCTTCGGGAAGCTAGCCGGGTGTCCCGTCTGCGTGTTTTGGCTCTCCGGTGGTGGCGCTAATCAGACTATAATTATACAAAACTCCTACAGGCACAAAACTACCATCATACGACCAATTGAGCTGGACAGGGGACCCGGGAAAACTACTACAGTAACAGCTCTGACGATAGACGGGACATCAGGGCTATTGTGAAGGGCGTAAAATGAAATGCAGCTTTAACGCCCTAACCTTGTCCTGGACTGGGTACCGTACGCCCCGCACGACCTAGAGCAGCTGGACCAGCCGGACCAACCGGACCACTGGCAGTTAACCCGAGGACATCGTCTGCGGCGGCGGCGGCGCCACGACTGCGACCCGTCCGGCCACAACACCAGCACCAACAACAGCACGACTAGGATGGTCCTGGACAGCATCGTTGTCTCTAAGTACCTAAAGAGTCAGTAACGAACAAATTTTCTCTAAGTAAAGAAAAACGATGCTTGTCCTGTGACATTTTTGCGCCAAGTGTCATCGGAAGTATCCGATAGAATTGGCCTCAAATGATAAATAAAATTTAGATTCATCTAACATGAAAGGCATTTACATATAAGTTGTTTACTAGTTAGACATGTACAGGGTTGTAGAAAACGACGTAAACCGTCTAATTATCATTATTATTATACCATAGGTGCCATAGTTTTATGCTAGAGGAGAAATGGGCCAATTTTGCCATAAAAGTTTCTGATCGGCGTATTTCTTTGCATTGCAGTCTGTCAAAGTGTTAAGCCATTTCTTTATCTCAGAGACTTCTTCTTTTCCTAGTTACAAACCATTCATCAAGCAAATTTGACTCCGTGGTAAATGAATTAACGTCATACTCCTTTCTACGAAACGGATGTTTTCCCCAAAAGCAGTCCCCGCATTGCTAATGAAAACGTTTGAAGCGGACGCGCCCATTGAATGTGCTCATTGAAGCATCGCTACAGCCTCAATGCCCACTGTAACCTTATTCCACTGGCAATCGGCATCTTGTTACACGTTGTTTGTGGTTGAGGGTAAGGTTGCCGTTTTGAAAACAGCGACCGTTACGCGATAGTGTCAATAATGAAAGACGTCAATCAAGATGTTTTCTGGTGATTTTCTCGGAATTACATCAGGGAGGTCGTACTAATAATAATCAACTAATCCATCAGTCAATCAATCAACAAACAAACGAATCTTTCAAACGACTGCGCACTAGTTAGTCGCCCATGCCACGCTTGAGTACGCACGTGAAAAACATGTTTCTCGCGTTTCGTAGCTCGTATTTTGCGTGCACAAGCATGATAGCCTGGAATTTTGCCTCCCGTTCCCTTCCGCGGGTTAGCCACCTTCGGCAGCGGACAAGAGTACGCACAAGACTGGATTCCAGGCTACGAGCACATGCATGTGATACGTATTTATCAAATTCCTAGCGGCCCGGGCCCACGATTCTTTGGTAGGGTATGTACATGTGGTAAGAAAGTTTACATACTGCTTTAAAGTTAAACCTGGAAACTTACTCTCGTCTTGGCTAATTATAAGAAAACTTACTCTCGCCTTGGCTAATTATAAGAAAACTTACTCTCGCCTTGGCTAAGACTTTTATCCGGGTGATATTTGATCATAACACTGGCAAAGAGAAAGCTGTTCGGCTTCTCTTTTGCCTTTCCTGTGAAAAATCCCGGCAACTAGTAATAGCAGCTACGAAAAGTGGACACAGTTTCATGCATACCGTTTGCGCGAGAACAAGTCTGTTCACATATATAAGTTTCTAACCTGAGGTGCAGCTAAATGTATATAAGTACGTGAAGCGGAGCTTACTTTGAAAATACATTAAACTATGAGCGCGTATACTACATGAGGCGCCAAAGCTATTCAACATCTGTAAACTTATAATTCGTATGAGCGCCCATATCAACTATCCACACATACCGATAAGAAATAAAAAAGCTGTAAAAAGTTACTCACCAAATGCCTGGACGAAGTTGCTGGAGTGCGCACAGTTGGAAAGTGCAGAATGGTCTCTCCGGCTCCTTTTATACTGTTTGGTGTGTATCACAATGACATGTCTTTTTTTCGTTTCCCGGTAAAGGAAGATATTTTCCTCCCAGCTTCCAGTAACTTTTCGCGCAATCTGAGAGCGCGCAAAAACCCCGGTGCCTTTCAAACATTGTTGACTGAATGTTCTGGGTGTCAAAGATACATATCAACTGCACGTAAAGCAATGTACCGTGGACACAGATGTTCAAAAACATGTTGACAAGTTCCAAGTATACAAGTAAGTTTTCGCTGAATTGTACCCCATATAAGGTCATTTCCCTCCTGATTGGTCAAAAGTTTCGTCAACACCCAATGATTTTGTTATTTGCATATCTGTAGGTGCTGTCATCGGATCTGAAGAACCGCCAATCATCATTATCAGGTGTTGTCAAAAGCCATACTTTACATGCATGTCGTAACACAACAAGTTAGCCGAGTACCAAATAGCCACATAGAAACAAACAGAGCAGGAAAGTACAAGACATTTTCACTTGAGTTAAGTAAGGAAAGTCGTGTAAAGTGCCTTTCCCAAGGGCACAAGATCGGTGCCATGTCAGGACTCGGACCCGTAGGGATTGGGAGCAAAGTCGGTTATAGCTAGCTGGTGTTCGGCTAGGTCGGTTGCTGTTCGGCTGCGCCAGCAGAGTGTTTCAAAATGTTCCAAACATTCGGGTGTGGTTCAGGCATGTTTGGCGTGTTCGGGGGTCAAATTTGACTCAGATTTAATTCAACTTCGATTCGATTCGCACAGAAAGATAGGCGTGGCCTAAATCTGGTCAGACTACTCCCGAACTTTAGCCAACCTTGGTTGGTTGGCGGTCGGGCGAAAGTTCTGAATGTCTTTAAGGTCTAGGTCGGGGGAAAGTTCCGAATGTCTTTAAGGTCTAGGTCGGGGGAAAGTTCTGAATGTCTTTAAGGTCTAGGACTAGCCTATGTAACCCAAGCTCCGGGGGGCTCCCTACATAGTCCCTACATACATGTAGTTAGGGGGCCGGCTGGATGTTGGGCGGCCGGCAAAAGCGATTTAATCAGGCTAGTCTAGGACATGGTCCAAGGTAAACATGTATATCAAGCTAAACGTCACGTGTTGCAGACTCGTGCTGAAGGTTTGCTGAATAGGCAGGCATGTTGTACACACAACTTTGTCAATACCGTACAACTGATATCCTGACACACAGAGTGACCTTCTGGTACTGTAAACAGAGAGCGTTTCAAAAGTCCCGCCATGGCTGCCTCGCGATCGATTTTGGGCCTGAAATATATCTACTCAGGTCAAGGTCGAATGAATAGAATGGCATGTCTGCCTCGGTCAGAGGGAGGGAAGGGGGAATGAGAGATGAGGGTGGATCGAGAGGGAGATAGAGAAAGACAGGAGAGAGAGGAGAGAGAGAGAGAGGGGGGGGGGGGTTGAAGGACACAGAGTTGCGATCTTAGATGTTAAATTAATGATAGTCTTCAAAATTAATGATAGTCTTCAACCATATATAAGGGACCGGCGTCAGGGGGGTCGATGCAAAGAGAGAAACTCTTACCACTATATATATAAGAAGACCTAAAATACCACCAGAAAACGCCTTTGGAAACATTATTCAACAGCTCAAAGGTTTTTTCTAAAATCATATTCACCATAATACAATAGAAATTGAATTTCAAATAAGTTCTCTTTAAGGAAATGAGCATTTTTTTTAAAAAATCATTCTTTATTCAATGAACAAGAAATATACAAGAACTCCAGGTCATGCCAGCCAGTAATGACCGAGCATGCAGGACAGCATTAACAATGACAACGACTATGACAAACACAGATGACATTTAAGAGCGACTGTCTAAGAGCGAAAAATGCATATTTTGGGTTGCTATAGTTCCAAGTTAAACTGCAAACAAATTTCTGCGGGGACAAGACACTACATATGGTAAGTTGGCTGGTTATTAGGCCTGACTAACTATGGTGTCTTGCCCCCCCCCCCCGAAGAAATCTATTTGGAAATCAATTCCAAGTAAGTAGCTATATACATACTAGTAAGCAATGACATTCAGAGAATTTTAGCAACGCAGACATCTAATCTAGTCATACTCGCTACATCACCAATTGATAATGGTGTATATTAACATCATAAACGTACACTTCAGAATTATTTCTAACATTGATTTATCACTGGACATAGATTGCTTTCATGCTTCAAGCTTGTCTTCACCTTGATTATCAACTATAACCTCTGACGGTATTCAAACTGTACGGTAGAGAAACAAATTACATTGTATAACGTGCCTTTGGGCACAACATAGTAAAATGTGATAGATAGGCCACACCAATTTAATTTGTTGGTTCTCGGAATCGCCGCTTCTGATTTTCGCCAAATCAAAAAAAAAAAAAATTAAATCACTGAAAAAAAATCTAAAAAATCAGAATGCTGCAGTTTTGTCAAGAGTTGATAGGTGTCTCTCTTAGCAGTTGGTCATGTGACGTATGGGAACCAATAGAAGGGCCTGATTTTTCATGCTAATTAGGAAGAAACATGGCCGACTTTGCCGGCTGTGGGCAGAACTACAAATTTTTGAAGAAGCAAAAGTAGGAATGTAGGCTTCTTGAAGCAAGAAAATAATCATGGAGGGCAATCTGGATAAGCCACAATTTCTTATGTTGTCAGAATTTTGGTCACACATGCGTTGAAATTCTATTAGAGGAAAACTTTGCGCAGGTTTGTGACCGTCTTTGCCGGTGGGTTTGATGAACTATATATATAACTTATGCATTATTTCTTGTCAGGTTTAACCAAGGAGGCTGAACTGAGTTCCCCCTTTTGTTAGAAGTTTCAACTACATTAACATGTACTGAAAGTACCCTTCACCAGCACTGAATAGAAGAAAAAAATGCTTCTGTTTTATTTTTAGATTATAATTTATACAATTCAAGATTGCCCTGTCACCTCGAGTTGATAACCAAGACCATGATTATGATTTTCTGAGTACTATTGCCATTTTTTCAAATAGAAATCAATAAAATCAATTATCAAAATTATATTTATTGCAAACCATTTAATAATAAAATCAATACATACCTATGTGGGAATAAGATCATAGGTGGTGAAAACTGCAGTATACGTAGAAGTAAAAGTAACACGAGTCCCCGGGCCCCTATTTCCAGTCCTGGCCTCACCATCAGAGCTTTTTTTTTTTTTTTTTTTTCGCCCTGTCGCTTCATGTTTTTCGTAAAAAAATCCGAGAACCAACAAATTAAATTGGTGTGGCCATAAGTCCATTTTTTGGTTATGGCAGAATCTCACCTATTTTATATCCAATCGCGAAAAACCTTACGGGATGGTGCTGTTGCTTCTGCATTCGTTGATGTCTGTGAAGATATATTTGGAATTATCCACCTTTTATGACATGACAATATATGTTCATGTGTAAAGTTATATTTAGAAACTCTGGATTTCGCCCAAGGTTCTCGTAGCCCGGAGTCCAGCCTTGTTAGTTTTGGTCCCAGTAGTTGTTGCTGGGTAGCAGATCTTGGAAAGTGGACCAAAGATATCAAGGCTAGACTCCAGGCTAAGGTTCTCGGACATACCAGTATCAATGTTATCTACGTATTTGTACTCAGTTTGCGAAGACTCACCGACACAACTCCTAGAGCCTGACAGTTGGTATCCCGTCCTACAAGAACACCGGTAACTCCCTACAGTGTTCGTACAGGTGTGGCTACAGCCATGGGTGTTGCTGCTGCATTCGTCGATGTCTGTGAAGATATATTTTGAATACTTAGGCCTAGTCCAACCTTTATGACATGACACTATATTCATATGAATTATGAAACTCTAGATTTCCTGCCAGGAGTTACTAGACCAAAGTATTGATGAGTACTTATACTTAATTTGTGAAAACCCACCGACACAACTCGACCTAGAGCCTGACAGTTGGTATCCAGCCCTACATGAACACCGGTAGCTCCCTACAGTGTTCGAGCAGATTTGGCTACAGCCATCGGTGTTACTGGTGCACTCGTTGACATCTGTGATGATACATCAAAGAGAAAATAATCATCATTCATGGATATTTACTGGCGCATTCGTGAGTGATCATGGACCAGTTTACCAATGAAGAGCCGAGGTTGTTAAAAGAACATATCAGCATGCATGGCCGCATGAAAGCAAGAAAACATGAAAGAAAAAAAAATAGTCACCTCTACTGCAACAGGTCCCGGTATATCCAGACCTGCATACACAACGACTGCCGGATATATATCCACTGTTGTAGCACCGCCTGTTACAGGCCTGACTCTGGTAGCTCCATCCACTGCAGGCACTGCCTCCATATTGGGCGCGGACAGCAATCTGGTATCTGGTATGTCGACAAGATGTTGTTGAGGTAGATGCATAAACATAACAGTATGACTTCGTGTATATGTCTAAACGACGTTACCGTAAAGGTAAATTGTACACCGGTTCCGTCAGAAAAATAAAAACATCCGATCTCAAACTAACATGGGAGCATGACCATGACGCCTTTTTCAAAGGCTAATACTGCGTTTTAGCTACATGTAATTATAAGTGCACCGGACGTTCTATATCAGTGTGTTGGGCTCTTTTTTTATGTGCAGAGATTTGACGTCTCGTATCCAGTAGGTCATAATACAGAACAACATTAGCTCTAAAACTACTCTAATACAGAACAACATTAGCTCTAAAACTACTCTAATACAGAGGTAATAGGCTTCATCTCGATTCTTTGTGATGTTATATCTTAACGGTGCACACACCTATTCTTCCGCGACAGGGGCCAAGGTAGTGCCCGGAAAAAAAGTGACAAAGGGGTTTCTAAATATAACCCCCTCGATTGCCCTAATCAACAACGATGGGTAACCAATCTGATCTTCAAGTTCATGATGACGATTGATTATTTTTGAGTATGCTTTTCTAATTTGATACCTTAATTGGCTAATAACAGACAAGAACAAGAAGATACGGGTAGTCCTAAAAGTCCATCTGTTTTGGTAGTAATCATTAGTAAAAATGTTCAATTTTTTACTAAGATCATCAGTCTTGTCGTCCTAACGGACGATCTGCTCCAATCAAGTACGATGGGTGCGGCGGTGTGCCGCCAAACCAGCATTACTTCTGCAGTACTTGCCACAGGTAGATTTATAGATAAGATACGGGTAGATTTATATGTCGATGCTCCTACCTTGTTCTATGTTGGGTGCCTGAAGGTCCACAAGATGCGGAGCAGCTAGACCAGCTTCCCCACCGGGACCACTGGCAATTGATGACGGGTAATTTTTTGCGGCGGCGACGGCGCAACGACTGCGACCCGTCTGGCCAGAACATCAGCCCCAACAACAGTAACACTAGGATGGTCCTGGGCAGCATCGTAACTTGCGACTTTCTATTTAGGAGAAAAAAAATTCTACTTGATTGCAGAAAAACTACTCTCCAAGCAGAGGTTTGGGTTTTGGGGGTATTTTTAGTGTGTTTTTAGGCTTTTTGGGGGGGGGTTCCTCTTTTGCACTGAATTTTTTTTCCCACA
>NW_017804531.1:1408535-1461861 GCF_001625305.1 Branchiostoma belcheri
CTAAAAACACACTAAAAATACCCCCAAAACCCAAACCTCTGCTTGGAGAGTACAGAAAAACCTTGTGACGATTGTAACATATCTTTACATCAGAGTAATTCTAGGGGCTTTTAAATCGTACGCTGCATAACCATATCTATTCTTCAAAAACAGATTTAAACTCAATTTCCAACGCAAAAAACATTGGACAACCGTCAGAAACTTACCGTCGGGAAGAAAGAGTGGAAGAACTCCAAGATGGCGCTGTCTTGACAAAAATGAAACTTGTTTTACTTTGTTTCCTTGTAAAAATATGTCTATATATGGGCATTCGTATTGATTTTAAAGGTTAAAGGTAAGTTGCACCACGCCTATATATGACTCATGGCACGTTCAATAATTAACTTTAAGTTGTTTATGTTAGGCCACACCAAGTAAATTTTATGGATGACGTCCACGCGCGCATTGATTTTGGCTTGTTCCTAGAAAACAAAACAAGAAATTCCGCTTCCTGTAACTAGGGCCAAAGAGTCACGACAGTGCTGCAAATCGTCAGATTGACGTGAAACCCGTAACGCGAAATGGGTAAAGAGCACATGTGCCGCAAAATGATGGTGTACGTGCGCACAAGAGTCCGCGCGCCACAGTTCAAAGAAGCAAGAAAGATGGTGGGCTCACCACCCTTGGTCGCTAATATGTGAGCGTTCAGGTCGTAAAAGCGTGCGGAAACATTGTTGTTGACAGGTACGCCCTCGATGTCAGCCAGGGAGAACTAACTTTCGCGCAACTGTACGAGGGACTTGTAGCGGCGAGTGAGTTTCGACCATACAATTTCAAGCAAGTTTTGTCAAGATCAGCTACAGTGCAAAATATAACTAAGCCTGAGGCTATTGACAGGATCGTCCTGTCAATAGCAGAAAATACTGCACTGCTGACAGGACGATCCTGTCAATAGCAGAAAATACTGCACTGCTGACAGGACGATCCTGTCAATAACAGGAAATACTGCATTGCTGACAGGATCGTCCTGTCAGCAATGCCATTTTTGACACTGTTGACAGGATCGTCCTGTCAGCAGTGCCATTTTTGGCACTATTGACAGGATTTTTTAAATCTTCCATTTTGGGCTCCATTGACATGATTTCTTCTTTGTTTTCATTTTTTTAACCAGTCAGAAGGCATATGCTACTGTACTGCAGATTAGGCGTTTCACGATGGCGGCTATCATCACGTTAACAGTTATCCAGCAGATATATGTCAAAACTAGACATGTTCAAAATATAAATACAAGCGAATTTCATGCATAAGCTGTCTGAAATACGAAGGCAGTTATGTTTACATAAGATGAAGACAATAAAAAAGACAAAAAGAAGTTGATCTCTATCCATTATTTATTCTTTCAACATCTTCGAAATCAAATGGAACAAATCCACGAAAGTACCGCTGGTGTGGCCGGTTCAGCTAGCCGGCCCGCTAACAACAACAGCCCCCTGGCGCGCGTATCCAGCTGGCCACCGAATTTTACCGGCCCCACTGGGCCCCACAGTACCGGCAAAGGCACACTGCAGGGCCTGGCACGCTGGTTAGTGTTACTGGGGGGCGGGTTGTTGTGTTGCTGTTAGCACGCCCTGGGTGCCAGAGTCCGGCGTTTATTTGGCGATAGATTTCGGGAGAAACCGTATTTGTCCGCTACCATTATCCACCCAAACCCCTTCGTCCACGCGAAGCCCTCTAACGCCTCATGCGCGAGGAGATAATTAGACTCAGGGTTTTGTTGAAGTAAGATATTACGAAGTAGGATATGTTCAAAACTTCAAATTGATTACGCATACCAACATATTTCGGTATATATTAATTATTTCCTTCCATTTTATTGCAGCATTGTGAACAACACAAGATATGGAAGTTACAAGACGTGTAAGAATGTTGCAACGTTTAGAATGCTGTCAACACCGCAAGATGTTGGACACGTAAAACTAGTGTTCTCTGACAATACTTATTCGCGATATCAAGTGATTCTCTGATGAATCATTGATTACATATATCTCACAGATAACTGCTTTCTTAAGACATGAAACTTTTGAAACTAATTTGGGGTATCGAGCAATTCTATCGGATCAATAATGTCAGCAGTTGTCGGGTGCGTTCGGGTGACTCAAATGTATAGAAAGGTAAGCTTGGCCTATATCTGGCAGTCTACCCCCGAACTCAGTCGATCGCGATGGTTGTTGGCTGGTGCTCGGGGGAAGGTCCTATAAATGTCTAACATGTCTAGTGGCTTATTGCATATTTACGATCTTCTACACGCATCTTTGATCAATTCAACGACGTTATGACATGTAAACGATATTTTTGCCGGTATGATATGCAACGCGGCTTTGCTTCTTGAGACCTTTCGCTCCGTCGTTTCCTCACTCTCTCTTCCTCTCTAACCCTTTTCCCGCGCTCCATCTCTCCCCCTCTCTCTCCAGGGGCTCTCTCTCCCTCGCTCTCCTTATCCATATCTCTGTTCAAATCGCTCAAATCACCACCTTTACCCCGGCTTTGGCGTTTAAGGTCTTCTTAAGACCTTTGTATACAAAGATGATAACGATGGTAATAACAACGCCTGTGACTATGACTACGAGACCGATTATAGCCGTGCGTGCTGGATTCTCGTTGCTGTCAGTAGAAGTGTCGTCGTCGGCTGTGTTTTCTGTAGGAATGTAAATCGTTTATCAATAGTCAGGTGGATTTTGAGATTTGATTAAGTGATCATTCGCACGGTTTTATGTATTACTTTTGGGTAAGTGTCCGTTCGTTAAGTCCTGGATTATAAATCAAATGTCTAGATGACTCTGTTGCAGTTGAAGCTACACCTACCTTCACATGTCCCAGAGTGCGTCATGTAGTGATAAGGATTGCAGGAACAGGAGTAACTGCCCATGGTGTTGATGCAGATGTCATCACAGCCGCCATTGTTGCTACTGCACTCGTCGATGTCTGTCAAAATTTTGAACAACGTGATATAAACATCCATTGCAGGTATCTTTCACTTGTTTTTAATCCGATATGTCCACTCTATTGAAAATCGTACATGGCTTGTGACAGAATAAATTTCTATAACTAGAAATATAACATTTGTTGGCATTCACCTGGTCAAGCGTAACAAACTGCTGCACTGTTTATTCTTGCTCAAAGTCAAATAAATTCATATTCATATCTTTCACTCTTTCCTAGATAAATATGCCCTTTCTGTGTACACAGAAAGTGCCCTGTATGTATTAAGTTAACTCACCTGCACAAGACCTAGAGCCTGACAGTACGAACCCTGGAGTACAGGAACAGGTGAAACTTCCCTCTGTATTGGTGCAGGTTTGGTCACAGCCTCCGTTGTTACTACTGCATTCATTGATGTCTGGGGGATTATGTATACATTTTAGTATGTTATTGACCAAATACGAATATTGTGACAGAAGCACGTTTTAAAAAGCCGCACATGCCTAGTCCAGTAGCAAAACTGTTTTATTCAAATTATCAGAATGGCAAGTAATGTACTACAATGTAGCTACCCTTCACCTTTGTTTATTTATTTTCTATTTAAATTTACACTTAACAATGTATTAAAGTTTAAGGCTCACCTTCACAAACCAGATGCCTAGCGCCTGACAGTAAGTATCCTGGATGACAGGAACAGGTGAAACTTCCCTCTGTATTGGTGCAGGTTTGGTGACAGCCTCCGTTGTTACTGCTGCATTCATCGATGTCTGGAGGATTATGTATACATTTTATGTTATTGACTAAATACTAATATTGTGACAGAGACAAGTTTTAGTAATGCATACATATGTAAGAGCCAAATTTCCCATTTGAATTTGCCGCCTTTAGTTTGGATTAGTAGCTTAGTTTTCCCGCCAAAACCTAGTCCCACCACCCCTAGGTATGAAGGCGTCACTCTTCACAGCTGCCTGGGCTGTCGGAAGGCTCAAGGCAAAAGTGGTTCACATTTGTAGGGAGAGAGAGAGAACCCTCTGGGAAAGACACTGCAGTGAAGGCAGTCAGGGACTCACCTTCACAAACCCCATGCCCAGCGCCTGACAGTACGAACCCAGGATTACAGGAACAGGAGAAACTCCCCGGTGTATTGGTGCAGGTTTGGTCACAGCCGCCGTTGTTACTGCTGCATTCATCGATGTCTGTGGGATTATGAGTACATTTTATGTTATTGGCTAAATACTAATATTGTGACAGAGACAAGGTTTAGAAATCCATACATACCTAGCACAGCAAAAAAATGTTTTATTCAAAGTATCACTATTTCCTGTTATGTAATAGCTATCTTTAACTTTTGTTTTTGTTTCTATCAAATTATGTCCTCGGCTCACAAGACTCATAAACTTTATACATATTAAGCATTGTTAGTTTAGGACTCACCTACACAAGCCGTAGTGCCTGACAGTAAGTATCCAGGATTACAGGAACAGGTGAAACTTCCCTCTGTATTGGTGCAGGTTTGGCCACAGCCTCCGTTGTTACTGCTGCATTCATCGATGTCTGTAGTAAGCATATGCATTTGAGATGCTAGGCTACATATTAATATTGTGTCAGAAGCAAGTTTTGAACACAAGTCATACATAAGTAGCACAGCGAGTAAAAACAGGTCTATCAAAAATAAAAATCACAAACACATATTATATAGCCGCTGCCTATCACTTCTACTTATTCTAGCTAAATATGTTCTTTGACTTAAATAACAACAGCCATGAACTTTACTAATAATGTGTACGTAACCATTGTAAGTTAATTTATTTATAAGACTCGCCTACGCAGACCCTATGCCTAGAGCCTGACGGTAAGTATCCAGGATTACAGGAACAGGTGAAACTTCCCTCAGTGTTGGTGCAGGTTTGGTCACAGTCTCCGTTGTTACTGCTGCATTCATTGATGTCTGTGGGATTATGTAATACATTCTATGTTATTGGCTAAATACTGATATTGTGACAGAGACAAGTTTTGGTAATGCATACATACATAGCACAGCAGAAAACATTGTTGTATTCAAAGTATCAGAAATTCATGTTATGTAATAGCTATCTTTAACTTTTGTTTTTGTTTCTATCAAAATATGTCCTCGGCTCACAAGAACCATGAACTTTATACATATTAAGCATTGTTAGTTTAGGACTCACCTATACAAGCCGTAACGCCTGACAGTAAGTATCCAGGATTACAGGAACAGGAGAAACTTCCCTCTGTATTGGTGCAGGTTTGGTCACAGCCTCCGTTGTTAGTGCTGCATTCATCGATGTCTGTGGTATTATGTATACATTTTTTGTCATTGCCTTAACACGAATACTGTTACAGGAGCAACTTTTCAAAAGTCATACATATATAGCACAGCAGCAAAACACTTCCATCCAATATAAGATATCACAAATGCGTGGTAAATACCAGGTATCTAGATTATGTTCTACCTCTTACTCAAGAAGAGCGATGTACTTTATATGTGAAAGTAACCAAGTTTAGGACTCACCTACACAAGCCGTAGCGCCTGACAGTAAGTATCCAGGATTACAGGAACAGGAGAAACTTCCCTCTGTATTGGTGCAGGTTTGGTCACAGCCTCCGTTGTTACTGCTGCATTCATCGATGTCTGTGGGATTATGCATTTTATGTTATTGGCTACATGTATATACGAATATTGTGACAGAGACAAGTTTTAGTAATGCATACATATGTAAGCACCAACTTTCCCATTTGAATTTGCCGCCTTTAGTTTGGATTAGTAGCTTAGTTTTCCCGCCAAAACCTAGTCCCACCACCCCTAGGTATGAAGGCGTCACTTGACACAGCTGCCTGGGCTGCCAGGAGGCTAAAGGCAAGAGTTGTTCACATGAGTAGGGAGAGTGAGAACCGTCTGGGAAAGACACTGCACTGAAGGCAGTCAGGTTTCAAAGGGCCTGGAGGAGACTTCAGGAACTCCTGACGAGGATTGTGAAGGCTTTATATATATCAAGCATTGTTAGCTTAGGACGCACCTACACAAGCCCTAGCGCCTGACAGTAAGAACCCTGGGGTACAGGAACAGGAGAAACTTCCCTCTGTATTGGTGCAGGTTTGGTGACAGCCTCCGTTGTTACTGCTGCATTCATCGATGTCTGTAGTAAACATATACATTTTAGATGGTAGACTAGATATCTGTTACACAGCTGGAGCAAGATGTACCTTCTATATCGCTGTAACGTGAGAGTAAAGACTCACCCACACAAGTCCTAGATCCTGACAGTCTGTATCCAGCCCTACACGAACACCGGTAACTTCCTACGGTGTTGGTGCAGATTTGGTTACAGCCATTGGTGCTGCTGCTGCTGCATTCGTTGATGTCTGTGGAGATATATGTTGAATAACTCATCTTTTCATATAAATTGAACCATGTTAAGAAACTCGGGATTTACTTTTATCATTTACGGACATTTATCCTCACATCTCCCCGAATCTGATAAACAATGGTGGGTTGGTTGGTTGTTTGGTTGATAGCCACATCTACAGTTGCAATAGAAACTCCTTTGTGTGCTGTGAGAGGTATGTTCACAACTGTTGTTACTACTAGTACTACTGCAGTCGTTGATGTCGGTGCAGTGTGTTGATACATCGTCGAAAATATGAAAAGGAAAAATAGTTACCATTCTCACAGCAGGTCCCGGTGTAACCTGACCTGCACACGCAGCGGCTGCCAGATATATAGCCACTGTGGAGGCAGACTCTGTTGCAGCTTTGAGTGTCGCTGGTCGGTCCGCTGCAGGGACGGCCTCCACACATCTGGCGCCTATAGGTTCTGATGTCGGGTTAAATGTACACCATTAAAATAGAAAAAAGGAGGCAGATCTCACACTGGGATTGAAGCATGATACTTTTTCAAAGGCAAAGACTGCGTTTTCAGCCAAGTCTTTCCTACTCGTCAATAATTCGTATTGCGCTCAGAGGTTTGATGCCTGTGTCTCTGCAATATTTCAATTATTATTGTTTATGTAGCCATAAATGCAAATGTTGCGTAAACAGCGTTAAGGTCACGCCGACTTGATTTTATGGATGACACCCTCTGGAAAACCCAAACTAGTGCGTGCGGGCGAATAAAAAAAAATTCGGCAAAAAAATAAAAATGCTACTAAACCACAGTAATACTGTATTTTGAATTGCTATTGTGATATAGCGACGTATACGACCAGCCGGCACATGCTAGCTTTTTGCGGATTTTTGAGTCGGCAGTGTACGCATGTACTGAGTTCTTGAGTCGTGGAGCTTCGGTAGCCTGGGTGCCATCCTCCAGAGTTACCACCGGCTCCGTATTGTCACTAACGGAGAACCCAGGCCTAGAGCCAGGCCAGATCCTCGAAGAACGTGATCTTTTATTGAGAACAGGCGAAAATCAATGCGCGCGCGGATGTCATCCATAAAATTAAAACCTTTCCTGGGGCGTTGCCAAAAAAGGTTGTTTACGATCATTTTCAGGCCACGGTGGTATGACGCATACCCAATGGACCTTTGAAAGTCAACATGACCGATGGAGTGTAAATATTTGGATTGTCCATAGAAAGGTACGTTCCAAAGACATATCAACAAAGTACATGTAGTAGTGATCGAGCTATTGTCTTATTTTTACTTCATCGTAGAAAAATTTCACTTCAACTGTATGACTATGAATAATACTGAAAAAAGAGTTGGAGACGTTTTATCACAGCCCTCACACTCAACCTCACTTCTCTCATGGTCCGAGAAACCCAGCTATCCACCTTACCAGACTCAGACTTAACCGCAGTCAGTTAAACTTTCACCTGTTCCAACATCAGTGTGTGCCCAGTCCTGCGTGCAAATGTGGTCACTCCAACGAAACAGCTGTACACTACTTCCTACACTGCCCACTGTACACTGACGAACGCATTGACATGTTATCATCTTTAACTAACATCCTGCCATTTGACACAAACAACGTCACAGACAACACTTTATGTTCAACCATTCTCAGGGGTAACCCCTCATTGTCGTTTGTCAACAATTGTAAAATATTTGATGTGGTTTTCAACTTTATTTTGCAGACAGGACGTTTTGTTTGATTTAGTTGATTGATTTTGATTTGTACACCAGCTCATTATGTACCTTAAAAAGTTTGTTCTTTCTTACTATTATTATTATTACTTTATTTTATTGCTTCCTTTTATGTGTGAGGAGAGGGCCAAGATAAGTTTTATAACTTTTTGCCCAATCCTCGAAAAATAAATGTGAATAAAATAAATAATAATACTGAAAAATGTATCTTATTCGTTTTAATCAAATAAACTGTACCTACCTCTTCAACATTGTAAGGAAGTGAGAGGAAACCGACCCTTTGTATAACCGTATTAAAATGTACTGAATGTAATAGAATCCATGTGTACGTTATTAATATTATTACTAACAAATTAAGTATTTTGACTGTCGTAGAGATGTATATGATCGTGATGCGCCTACCTTGTTCTAGTCTTGGTGCCTGAAGGTCCACAAGATGCGGTGCAACTAGACCAGCTTCCCCACACGTGCCACTGGCAATCGATGGGACAGCCTCTGTCCCTTTGCTGGCGATTGAGTGTCGAGTTCGACCCGTCCGGCCACAACACCAGTCCCAACAACAGCACGACTAAGATGGTCCTGGGCAGCATCGTAACTTGCGGCTTTCTAATACTTTAGAGGAAAAATGCCTGCTTGATTGATTGTAGCTGGAGTGTTACGCAGAAGGGCGGTTATACCGGCTATATAGAGATACTGATACAGATACAGGTACATAGCAAAACATCGGTACGTACGATTCTTGATCTTACGCAATTTTCTTGGGGCAGATAAACTAGCGCAGCATGCGCATAACCAGATTTATTCTTCCAAAACAGGCTTGAACAGCAATTTCCAACACAAAAATGTTTAACGTTTAATGTTTAATGTCTCGAGTTTTATCTTGACTTCAAAAACTTACCGTCAGGATTCAGGAAAGAAGGTGGAAGAACTCCAATATGGCCCTGTCTTGACGAAATAAAACTTGTTTTGCTATGTTTCCTTGTAAAAATATGTCTATATATGGGCATTCGTATTGATTTTAAAGGTCAAAGGTAATTTGCGCCAGCCTATGACTCATTGTATGTTCAATAATTAACTTTAAGTTGTTTTTGTTAGAAGTTGTTTTTGTTAGGAGCGAGTTAACATCAGCTGCTACTTTTGACATTAAATTATATCACGAGTTGATTACTGTGAACTCTTGACATAGTGTGTAGTTTGGAAATTGCACTGAAAGTATGAGAAGTGGTGTATAATATATACCCCTCCCCTTGTATTTAAAGTTTCGAACGGAAAGGCCCTTATCATTTCATCGATGGAAAGTCCCATGACCTCATCACAACAGAGCCTTCGGCTGCTGCTATGCTAGAATTCTTATCTTAGCACTATGGCGTTCGCGGGGGTTTCCAGCTCTCCGTCTATTTTAGATTGTTTTATTCAGCCACAACCTGTTAAGCTGTTTACGCAGAAAAATGGCTCTTTAAACAAACGTCTCAAGTAAAATGACTTGGCTACTTTTTTTTGTAATTCTAAATTAGGCTTTTACGCTTACTTTAAAGAAAGAGGGCTCATACAATTATACGATGGGGATATGGAGTCCGTGAAATAAGTGACGCTATGTATAATTCTACCTATCCGTATCACGTGATTTGTTAGGTTATCGAGTCAATCGTTTTTCGAACCGGCCCTTGGCCAATGAAAGGAGGTTTTAAAGGGACTTTGTCCAAAGAGGTTTAAACGGGACTTTGTCCAAAGGCAAAAATTGTTTGCGTTGCGTGGCCACCAGGCTGGAGTCACCAGGGATCCTTTAAAAGGTGAGCCATAAGGCTGGTCTTAAATAAACATTGTTTTCCATGTCGTACAATGTGCCACAGTTTAACCTTTTGTCTAGACAAAAAAATGCCTATAATTTTAAAGAAAGATTGTCCTACAACCCAAAAAGTAGTTCTGTATCTAACAAGAAATAGAAGATGTTATACCTCCGGGAGTTTTTGTGAATGCCGTTTTATTCCTCATAGTGAACTTGTTTCTAACTCTGTGCATACGTAATAGAGCACGACATATTTGTTGTAGGACTCCACTCACAGCACTCCATACATTCTTACGGTGTCGCGGCCGCACCCGGGTGCAACAAACTGTACTCTCTAGCGAACCAACTCCCTTGGCATGCTTATCTTAATAAAGGCTCAAACAAACAAACAAACAAACAAACAAACAAACAAACAAAATCTCTATATTTGGCCAATTTCTACCCTTTCAAGCCGCTCCCCTAAGCCTGGTAGGGACTGGCTGTATATGGTGCATTGCACCATAAGCCACATTTTACTGGAAAATACATGTATCGTTTTGATGGGTTGCTTGTCAATTCCATCCAACATTTTTGCTGTACTGACCAAATTATTAGTCCCTCCACTATCTAGAGATTCAGGTAGAAGGCCTAAACGACGACATTTGGGAGCCCATCTTTGGCCGGCATGGCACCCGCGCCGCTGCCGAATCCTGCCCCAGAGTTGATGTTGACTACAGCTGGAGCAGCATTGCCATTTCCTTCGGTAGTAATCGGAACAACCTCGGTACGGCAAAGCCACCTCAGACACCTGAATACCAGGAAGATGAGGCCGATCATGCAGGCGATCCCGACAATGCTGCCGAAGCCGATTACGAGGTGCTGGTCCTGCCAAACGGGCGCAGAAGGTGGGTTGGCGGCACTTGGAGAGGCGGGAGTCTGGTTGCTGCGGTGTGGGTGCCCCGGCACGCCGCCAACAATGGACAGCATCGCCTGCCCCAACACCAACAGCAACAGACCTGCGACTCTGGTAGTCATGTTCAGCATTGTAGCTGTAGGCTACTGAAAAAAACAAAAGACTACAATTACTGGCTATATTACAATCACATCAAAATTCTCTTCAGCTCAGACATAATATTAGATCGAACGCAACAAACAGTTCTTTGTCCCGAAAGGTCATTGGGATTTACGTTGAAGTTGATACGCTGTTTTTTTGCCCAGACATGGCTCTGAATAATTCACACGTCTCCAGAATCCTGCTTGGCGCAAATCTACTTTCTAGGATACGCGGATACTAAAGTATCCAGATCCTGATCGCGTAACAGTTCTGGATACACAAGTGCTGAATCGTGCCTGGATATACTTTCTAGGCACGGATACTTTCTAGGATACGCAGGGACTAATCGAAGTATCCATATCATGATTGCGCACAGTTCTGGATACACAATAGCTGTATATCCAATAGCGTGCTTGGGGGCGAAGCTTAGTGGTATGTTTGGGCGTAGGATCTTTTTTTGGTGTTGTGTTTCTGTTTTCAGCCCAACCATCTTTGCTTTTCGTGGCCGAGGATTAAAAAGAATCGGCGCAACGTTCATTTCTGTTCGGTTAAGTACATTTCACACTGGTCTTGAATGATTTAGACTTGAATGTAAAGTCAAAGAGTGTCTTGTAACATTCAGCAACAAATGACTTAAAGTTTAAAAAAAAGATCAACGTTTGGCCCGTCTGAGACGGTAGTTAATCGGGGCACCGCTCTAGCTAGATTCCTGCTCTATTGAGTACATTATACATTTCATGATCCCCTTCCGTACTTGGGAGTTGAGCACAGTTCTCATAATATGTCTCCTATCCACGATTTACCCTAATAAAAAAAGTAACCAATAAACTTACCGTCAACGTTAAGAAAAAGAACGCAAACAGTCCGACGATGGCGATAGCAAGTGGCGAAAATACTCAGTTTCATCGATGGGAAGTCCCATGACTTCTTGGGCCGCTGCTATGCTGGAGTGCCTACGTTAGCACAATAGCGTTCGCGGGGGTTTCCAGCTCTCCGTCTATTTTAGGAGGAAGTGGGGAAAACCGCTCACAGCGCAACGATTGCCACACCCTAGGCTTGTTAAACTGGTTACGCAGAAAAGTGGATCTTTATAAAAAAAAGTCTCAAGTGAAATGACTTGGCTACTTTTGCTTTCCAATTCTAAAATAGGTTTTTACACTTACTTTAAAGAAAGAGGGCTCATACAATTATACGATGGGGATATGGAGTCCGTGAAATAAGTGACGCTATGTATAATTCTACCTATCCGTATCACGTGATTTGTTAGGTTATCGAGTCAATCGTTTTTTGAACCGATTAAAAGGGACTTTGTCTAAGGAGGTTTAAAAGGGACTTTGTCCAAAGGCAAAAAAATGTTTGCGTCACGTGGCCACCAGGCTGGAGTCACCAGGGATCCTTTAAAATGTGAGCCATAAAGCTGGTCTTAAATAAACATTGTTTTCCTTGCCGTACAAACGATAATGTTTGGGTTTCTATATATACAGTGCTGAGAGAAGTGAGTTTGAGGTATCATTTAGACATACTTTTAACGTGTGGTTCGTAAGGTGTTAACTTTCGAATAGTAAGGAGATATGAAGCATGTGGCCACGTAACACTTTTCTAGCTATTTCGGATTCCAGCTAAGGTACTTCCTGCTAAGGTTTTGTTGAAGTAAGATATTACGAAGTAGGATATGTTCAAAACTTCAAAATTCATCACGCATACCAACATATTTCAGTATATGTTATTATTTCCTTCCATTTTATTGCAGCATTGTGAACAACACAAGATATGAAAGTTACAAGACGTGTAAGAATGTTGCAACGTTTAGAATGCTGTCAACACCGCAAGATATTGGCCACGTAAAACTAGTGTTCTCTGACAATACTTATTCGCGATATCAAGTAATTCTCTGATTAATCATTGATTACATATATCTCAGAGATAACTTAAGACATGAAACTTTTGAAACTAATTTGGGGTATCGAGCAATTCAATTGGATCAATAATGTCAAAGTCCGCCTCTTCTAGCTCCTTGGGGGCTTCTTTTCCTCTGGTGGCATACTCCTGTAGAGTCGGTCCGAGGTAACCTAGAACTCGCATCCTAGCCTCGTCACAGGCCTGACACAGCGGCTCCAAACCGCCTTCACACAGCTGCCTCAGCCCTTCCCCTAGCCTCGCTAGCTCCTTAGTCTTGAGCTCAGGTTCTGGTAGATTCTCCAGCTGTTCTATAGCCTCGTAAAGCCTGCTCATCCCGGAGACGACCACGTGTAGACACTGGTTGATGTTCTTGATAGCTGTGTCCAGAACGACCGTGGCGAGGGTCAGTTCGTTCACGATGTGTTCAGACTTCTCCTTCAGGGCTTCGTTCTCCCTCGCTACGGACAGTCCGGCCGGTATCAGCACCGGGGACAGGACGCCAGTCACCAGCCCACCGGTCAGGCCGAACCCTAAACCTTGAATGAATGAATAAATGACTGGTTTATTAAAAAAGGTACATTGCAACCATAGCCATAGTCTGAATTACGTACTCTGATACATAATGTCCATCACATACATTTCAAAGTAGACCTCCGTGAATAGTATCATCTGGTTCGAAAGACATTGAGTAAATAGACTCTTTTTACATAACCAAGTCTTTTATTCAGCCGACGTTTCCGTGACCGTCTGTCACCTTCCTCAGGGCAATTCTGACTGCACTCACATTGCACTACAGCACAATTGCGTTCTGTTATGGGGCACACTTAAAAGATACACAAGATAAAGATAAGATAAAGATAAAAGTGCCTTTTGAAAAGAAAACATTGTGAAACATCATTAAAATCACCTTTTTCGTAAAACCCAGATTGGTCTACGTACCATGTAACTCCCGACGTCTCCACCAGACTCCTTTTGCAGGCTGAATTTTCATTTCATTTATTTCGAAACCTTTCAGCCCCGAAGGGCTAATCTTCCAAGGCTCAAACATTATAGCAATTACAACATAGTGGAAACATTTAAAAATACATACATACATACATGTACACCACATTAACAATAAATACACATAGATATAAACAATTTAAAAGTGGCGAGCAAGGGTCAAGGATCAGGTGACACTACTACTGTTTGAAACGGCTTTCTTAAAACTGATAACATCGCACAGTGTCTTAACGTCAGATGGTAGATCGTTCCAGAGCACGACTGCACGATACAGGAATGAGCGTTTTCTGCTGTTGGACTTAGGTATTGGTAATCTAAAGTTATGTGCGGAAGATCTGGTATTATGACTGTGAGATGCATGAACAGGCAAAAGGGAGTTGTAAATATTTTGTGGTTCGTGACTCGTGAGGATCTTAAAGAACATGACCAAAGTGCTTTTCAAGAATCTCTCTCTCACAGTCGGCCAACCAAGATCTAGATGCATCTGCCTGGTAGGAGTATCAGGAGTACATTTCAGTAACAGTCTACATGCCCTATTCTGCACTACTTGCAGTTTGCGCATGTTGGAGTCTGACATGTTAGCTAAGACAGGTGCGCAGTACTGCACAACTGACAGAACCAGTGCACAAACAACAACCTTGCAAACTGCAAAAGGCATCGCCCACATATGCCTTCTCAATAGGGCAATGTTTCTTGATTGTCTTAACGCAATGTGAGTAACATGTGAGTTCCATGTGAGAGACCTATCCATGTGTAGACCCAACAAAACTGTCTCCCTCACTTCCTGTACCCTCTCAGTACCGATTGCAAGATCTAGTGAATTATCAGGCAAACTAGCGAGCCTACGTGGGGTTCCGAAAAGCATGCATTTAGTTTTAAGAATATTCAACACTAACTTATTCATGCAAACCCAGTCTGATAAACGTACAAGGTCAGATTGCAAACCAGTATTGATGTCACTAACAGTCCTACCAGCTTTGAATAAAAAGTAGCAATCAGCTTAAACAGGGAAGTTGGCCGGCTAGGAAAGTCTGCATGCACTCCAGGCTAGCAAAATGGAGCTTCCCTGGCCGGACACCTTCACTGACCAATTATATCACCATTTTTGGGCCAATATCTACTTTTTATTCCGCCTGAAAAAAGGAGTCTGGTGAATACTATATTAGTATAACACTAACACTAGGATGATACAAACCTTTGATCCCGCCCACTATCTTCCCCACCGAGGATTCGTACCCGTCCGCGCCTGCCATGGCCCCGGCTGCACCCCATGCTATCGTCCCGAGGCCCGGTATGGCTCCCCACGCTAGCGTCCGACTCATTTCAGCCGTAGCGCGACTCTTTTCAGCCACCTTTCTAGACCCTTCCTTCGCGAACCCCGAACTGGACGCTATGCAGGACCTGCGCTGCTCTAACTCATTCATCTTGTACAACAGGTCCTTACTTCGGTTCACTATTGCAGCCACGCATTCCTTGTCTGGTCCTGATGCTTCGACCGAAGATTGCTTGATCTCGTCAATGCTGTGTCTTGCGAACGCTCGTATCCTCTTCAAGAAGTCTTTGACTATTCCTTCGAGCTTGCGATACTGGTCTACGAGTAGCTGGACGTGTGCTCTTGCCTCGGTGACCTCCTTCCCCTCGCCTGTGAGCGTCGTGAGGAGGTTTTCTAGCCGAGTGCAGATGAGGGTCACCAGGGAGAGGTCGTGCACAAGCTTCGGGAGCTGGTGGAGACTTTCTTCGACTTTCTTAAGGTTTGCACCACTTTCTTCGACTTTCGCAAGGTTTGCATCCTCTTTACCAGCATCTTCTTTTTCTTCTACGCTTTCATTTGATGAGTTTTGTTTTGTTACGACGTCTTCGGGAATGTCTTCGCCCTTGTCTTCAACAGCAGGCTCTTGAGTTTCTCTGTGATCTGCCATTTTGTATCGCCTAGGCGTCAAACAGAGGACAAACATTATTTAGGAAAAAATGGATCACGAATTCGTAAATAATTTCATCAGGCTGTTCAACAAGCGCCGACGTTTCGATGACTGCCTGTCCCTGATGAAGATGACAGATGGTCATCGTCGGCCCTTGGTTGTGAAATAAAAAGTTTACAATGTATTACGAATAATCTATTTCAAGGCCAGACGCATCTCATGCGAAACACACAGAGCTGATATTTTAGCAAAACTAATTAGTGCAGCTAAATGTACGTCCTGACGCACATGGACAATTTTCCTAATTGCTTAGACGCAACGGTGGCTAACATAATTTAATATGGGTACATTCTTAACGACATGACAGTTTCTCAAAACGCAAGGCCACTTCCATCTGGGTGACATGGACCCACCGTCCTAAGGATAACAGTTACGCCTGTGCTTTTTACAGAAATTACCGCACAGCCTCCCCATTTGACCACAGAAGATGTTTTAACGCTGCTGCTTTTTCCCGATAGTATCATTGTCTTCTAAATCATAGCCGTATTTCCAACCTTTCAAGCGGTCGTTTCAACGGGAGTGACTAGAAAGCTGTATGTAATGAGAAAATAGATGTGGTAATGTCAAAACACCCCTAGGAACCTGTTTGGAGGCTACTGTTGCTGACGGCAACAATTGCATGCTATCGATCGCTACTAAAGTACGAAACTATGGAGAGATTGAAGTACATTGCACTAGGTTCGTGTCTGTAAACAACGACGACCATGTTTAACGTTGTTTGTTCAACTGCAAAAGGCATAATGTCGCAATACCCTAGCCCTACCACCAGCAGAGACTTTGTTGCATCCAGAACCGTGCTTTATCCAGAACCATGCTCTGGCATAGCTATATATAGGTAGGTAGTCCACGCATATCCAGAACTGTACCTGGTGCAAATCTACGTTCTTGGATTCCTGATCTTAAGTTATTGCCCTAACCCATTAAGGCAAGGGCTAGCTAGGCATATGGTTCTGGATACCAGACCTAAAAGCGCACAGAATCATGCCCCGCACGTACAACCATGTCCAATCAACAGCCAGAACGCGCTATGCTCCATACCCAACCCGGAAGTGACCGTGTTGCGAAATTGCATAGTGCACCATTACGTCAATGTACAGCATGCATGTAGTGCATGTACGTTGCATTACAAGACACACAAAAACGTGAACGAACTTACCAAGAGAAGTCGGCGAGCCCCACGTATCTCTTAAGCTGTTACGTTGCGAAATAGCAAACTGTTCCTCGGTTTTAGAGAAGACAGCTTGGTTTTAAATGGACCACGGCTCGCATGCGACCGGCCAGCGCGAAATAGCAGTAGACCACGTGACGCTCTTAAGTCTACGCCCCCGTCATATGATGAGCGATGACGTCATTAACAAGTATGCGGCGTTACGCCCTCCTTAATACAACTTTGGCCGCGCGCCAGACATGGGACACAGCAGTGCGGAAGACTAGAGATGGAACAATTTCAGTAATGACGGCTGGAGAAGGCTCATCTGTATTCCACTGGCGAAGTCCAATACAAGTCGACGTTGTGGTGAAAAGAATCTACTATAATTGCTCTAAAAGCAACATGTACATTTCGGTTTGGCATAAAACAGCAGAAAGAACTCAATGTTGTACATTTTTTTTTCTTTTACATAATTACATGCAACAAACGTACAATCATCCCCATGGCAATATTTTTATCGCCTTCCAGTCTTGCCTTTTTTATTACAGTTACAATTAAGGGCTAGTTTACTTTGGCCAAAAGAGGAGTTGAACATTTTTGGAAGCCCTTTGGTGTGACCATAAAAGTGCATGCATGCATGACCGAATGTCCACAAACAGCCAGTCCCGCCTAAAGCTCAACATAGCTACAAGTCATAAATATCAAATCCCTTCTATATGTATATACGTAAAACTGTGCAAAAACTATGCGATAATAGTGCAACAAACATGAAGTGAACTATACAAAGAAATCACCACTCACCCCCGAAACTTTGATTGAACCTCTATATCTTTATTTGGCAAGCATTGATAGAAACATGACAGACACAGCTAACCGCACCCTCCCCCCCTCAACCAACATCTAACACTTATTCTTAAGACTACGATTATTGCAGAGAGACCATCTTAAAAACTCTTCCAGAATGTTAAACAATGCTGCACTGAAGCTGTGAATGGTACATTGTGTAGATATATACAGATCTTAGACATTTGTGGATGTTTCATGCTCTTTCTGGCAATACCGTGGTAGACAACAGTCAATGGAAAAACTTGAGAGGTTTAAAAGAAACCTTTTCTGCGTGGTGAAGATTGTAAAATCGTGCCAGGTGAGTTGATATTTCCACAGTAACCTGCAATTTTTCCATCGTGCTCTCTTTCATCTGTTATTTTTAAACAGTTTCTGTGCAAATTCTGCCAACATTCAATTCTTTTTCTTCTTCTTATCACTGACTGGACTACACAGAGCAAGCATAGCCAGTACTTCTAGACATCTTGGTGACATCTCTTCCTACACACAACTTCAGAACTTCACTGTTCAACCCTCACAAGAGTTCCCAAAATATAAATCACAACCCCCGTACAACCAGTCTATCTATACAAGTACAAAAGAGCCTTGCTTAGCAAGGATGATGAAATCACTTCTTCTATCTAGAATGGCTGCTGTAGATTCCCGTTATATCTATATATGACACACATATGGACCACATTACTCTCACACACATACATGTAGGCTAATCATTGCTCTGTACTTATTTTTTTTCTTACACTATAATTTTTTATAAGAATTCACATACATGAAGAATATAGGGCTGATGCAATTGCAGATACAAATGGATGTTAGCACTGAATTGTTAACCTTCTCCCTGCTGCCTAACCCCCTAACCAATACAAATCTGGTGCCAACAGGCTAGTTCAGCAGGAAGAAGGTTAATGTTTTTTGAACTTTTGGAGTAGATGGTTAAGATTGTACAGTGTTAGTCTTGAGATTCCCAAGACAAGTTTCCTATAGTGGCAAGACCAACATCTAATGTCTGGTTCTAACTTGACGATAGCCCGACTTTCTGTCCCAAGAACTGACTAGAACTGCTTCATTCTGTCGGTGTTCAGAACAGGAAAGTTGAACTGTGCACTGTTTCCAGCACAAGTGGAACAAACATGCATACTGGTCTGCATGGCAGCCATCTTGGATCACCTTGAAGGTCACGGAACAAGGACAGAACTTCCTCGGACAGACAAATATGGCTAATTTTTTTTTTACGTTTATTTTCACAAACCAAGTAGATCATGCATCCCTGGCTATTTTATCTGATTTTTTTTTATTCCAAAGTTAGATTTTCAAGACCCCTTTTTCCATACAGGATGGAATGTTGATTGATACATGCTCCAGCAACCTTTGCCCTGTGACCCTTGTTCCTATGACCCTTGCCCTTGTGACCCTTGCCCCCACTTCTTGGCTGTGACATACATGTACAAGAAGACTGTGGATTAGTAACTGTATTTTTTCCACATGCTACACTAATGTAAGTCATCCTTTCTTGCAATGGCTTGTGGCTATTAACAGTAGGTACATGTAGTACAATAGATGCATATGTCAAGAAAGTTCCCTACAATCTTACACACTACAGTAGTTCCCCTTGCTTAATCATGTCTACATTGCAGATATAATGTCCATGTCTTATTACAATCTAATACATCATTATCTAAGTAATGATTTATTATTTGAGAAAGTGTCTGGTTGATATACAAGATATTAATAATGATAGTTTGATATGTAGAAAACAAAATGTATAAAACTACTGATAGCATTAGCCTAATGTAAAATTTGATGTGCTATTGCAAAATCTTCATCCACACTAGTACATATTATTGATTTATGACAAAATGGCAATGGCAAGCTCAGAAAATTGGAAAAATTCAAATGGAAATGTAATTTCATAATACATCTTTGTTGCTTATTTTTTTCATATTGTAAAACAATCAACATGTAAATGGAAACAATCTCAGTGCTTCTCCAGTTTATACCTGCTTCATTTTTTCTCTACTTCTTCTGTTAAAATACTGCCTTTCTTTCCTTTCAATTGAGCCACATACACTTAATCTTATGGATGACATCTGAAGTTGTGAGCCCTTTGGTGAAACTACTGCACATGAGAGAATATATGTATGTCATGGTTGTCATGAAAATGCCCACATACCTAGCACATGTACTCATACAGACATACTGTGTACATGTACCTGTTGACAAAGGGTAGTCAAAACTTGGGGGACCCATAAAATCTGGACTATGTGGACAGACGGGACCACCAAAAAGTGGTCACAATAGCCAGGTGGCCCTTATGTTGAAGTGCTCACTTGTACAGGTCTGACTGTATTTGTTTTTGTCTCATCCATAAAATCAAGTCCATGTGGCCTTATACCAATACATTGTACATGTGTCATCACCAAAATAGGGATGAATTCTTGTCATAACAGGGACAATACAATGTCTTTATGGTCCACCTCAGTTCTTCCTTCCACCTACAATTCAACAACACTCCTTTCTATGCCCAACACACTTTTAGCAACTGCTCCTGACCAAGATTGTAAAGGAATCGCAGAGTTGTGCCACAGCAAGCACTTTGGATTCGAGTTTCGATTGGCACTCTGCATGACAACTGTGATTTTAAACTTTTTGAAAAAAAAGCAGGCAGATGCAAAACAATGCTAGTAGCAGAAAAATAGCTGCAATATTGTTACATCAGAGAATATAGTTCGTATAACATTACCTAAAGTGAACAACTACAGTTACATGTAAATGTAGAGCCTTTTAACTGAACAAGTATGCCAACATGTCCACGGGCATTATGTACAGTGAGCATTTTTGAATGACAAAAATCTTACTGGACAATGCTTTAGGTGATTTTCAACTATATACACCTTCGCTTAACTGTAAGCTGGTCAGCACGCTGCTACAATCAGCCACATTCTCCACCAAGCCTGAATCGCTTCGGTGGCTAAAACCATTCCAGAAACACCCCTCCAACTTACATGGAGCATCCCAAACGTACACAGAACTGATACAAGAGCTAGGACAGCACCACTTACCAGCAGGGGTGGCCGAGGTATCTAGAATGGAATAATGTCGGGGCTCACTGCTATATCAACTATACAAAGGAGATCAACTTGTTTAACTGTGATCACAACAGTTTATATGATTTTAACTACAAGGAAAAATCAGGGGGCTACACTACGTAGTGGTTGCACTATGGTTAACCTTCTCCCTGCTGCCTAACCCTGTATGTAACCAATACAAATTTGGCGCCAAAGGGCGAGACGACCTCAGCAGGGCGAAGGTTAAGGTTCAGAGGTTAATCTCCTATTCCGAGGGCATCCTCCAAGTTCATGATCCTCCTCTCGTGTTGGCGTACCAACGCACGGAGACCTTTCACCTCTTCCAGGAGTTCTTGGAAGTCGAAGTCGGGTGGAATTTGGGGCTGCGGTGCGGCCGGTTGTCTCGGCTGTAAAGATGAGAAACGAACAACATTAAAGGTTTATTTTTATATCTGACGGTGTTTTCTTTCCTGGATTTGTCCATGCTGTTGTAGTGTGTGCAACAAAACACATACAAACACACACGCAAACACGCACATACAAAGGGTGCAAGATGCAAAGTACGTTCCTTGGTGTTCGGGCTGTTGCATAAGTGGCATACTTCGTATGGTGCAAAGCACAAAACCTGCATGCAAATTCTGCACCACATTTTATTTTTCATTCTCTTCTTGGGGTGCGAGAGGGAAGGCAAAACAATGCGAAAAAGCCGTTCAGTTTTCGTCATGCACTTTTGTCAGCCTTTTTAGATTGTTCTCTAAAAAATGGAACAAAATTGGTTTAAGCTGATGGAATGAAACTGCCTCATCATGCAGATAGTTATTGTGGATTGTTGCAAATTTGTTATTTATTTTTCATCATGTGTGAAAAACAGTGTGAACTTTTTAATAGTGAGATTTCAAACCTGTTATACAGGCAAAGAACCAGCGTTAGTTTTCAACACTGTTATGTATAACTTGTGGCCTGCATTTTGTTATGATGATGTTAAGAGTTTTAAGTTCAGGCAAACGCGCCTCATCAAACGTTGTTTGGTGTTAGTCAATCGAACTGGTATCAAAAATAAGCGTTGTTGAGGAGAGCATGCTCTTATGCAACAGTCACACAACAACATCTCAGAGCAGCCTTCAGTGACACGAGAAGGGGGAGGGGGGTAGTCCTGTGAAGTTGATGAGTCCAGACATTAAAGACGGCTACGGAACTTCGGAGGCTCGGGAAAAAACCTCTCGTGCAGCCCGAGTAGTCAGGTCTACCTGGTACAAATCGGGATTGTCGTATCTTGATCTTCTCTTGGCGTTTTCCCGCGCCCGTGCGATTCTCTCTTCCTCGTAGAGTTGTTGTCTGGCGCGCTCGTCTTCGTATAATCGTTGTCGGGCATAGTGCTGTGGTGTACATGTGTATGGGTCATTGACGGGGCAAATTCACACGGGGGTTCATACACCAAAGGCACTCGCTACGGTGTTAAGGGCATCCAACGCAATTTTAGGGCGGCAAAGCAAAAAATATTCTGGATGTCTTTGAGGAAATCTGTCGGATATTGATTGCCATTTCTTAGTAAATTTTTGTCATTGTTTCATGCTTGAAATAGCGAAAAACCAAGATACATGAGATGTACAGTCAGGTATCTTCATTTTTTGGGTACCCAAACATAGCTACAGTCAATCTATGATACAGAAACAAGCAGCCATTTTTTGTCAGTATGCTATAGGAAGCGGTTGATATAACTTATTACACTCAACGATTGACCAGAAAAATGACTTTGAAAAATACAGTTTTGCCGCCCTGAAATTGCATTGGATACCTTTAAACAAGAAACAGTTGTGTACGAAGAATTATCTGACAGACTAAACAATCAATCAATGATTCCTGCAAATGAAAAGAGTCTAGACTGATTGAAGGCAGGCTGGAACAGGGAAAAAAGAACAGTTATTGACAACTACATGACTGTAGACACACACAGGAGGCGGGACAAGAGCAAAGGATCCTGCAAATTACCAGGAAAAGGTAGTGTATATACTGTACATGTGGATTTTGACGCATATGATGCTGAAACAAGGAAAAAGGTGCTGCTAGTCAACGATTGGAGGAAGAAGGTGGGATAGGTACACATACTAGTACCTACACGTACAACATAAATCTATAGAAATCAACAATTATAGCATATTCTGTTGTAACATAAAGCCTTGCTGCTCTTGTATGTATAATGTGTGTGTGTGGAAAAGAAACACAAGAAGAATTCAGTACATGGTACACAAAAAAGACACAATAAGCTGCAGTACTGCCATGCCGCACTAGGTGGAGCTGTTGCAAAATGGAAGAAAAGGATAGCAGCTTCAATGGGGACAGGACTTCTCTTGCATGCCATAGAACACTGTACAAATACGTAAAAATTGTAGAAACAAAAGTGGACAATTTCTATTCCAGTTGTATACTTCCATTTCAAATCATACTTAGAGACTAGGGATAGAAATCAAATTACTTAGTATCACAATTAAAATTATCAAATTAAAACAAAAGAGCAAAGATTACATTGGACAAAAGAATTAATTGATATTTTGCCCACTTTTCCTTCAAAATTTCAAATGAATAGCTGAAAGCAGAACAGCCAATGACATCGTAGGAGAGAATTCGAAGGGACCAATGGATGTGATTGTAACAGGATTGGTGGTGACAGATTGAAGTAACAGGACTGCTGATTGGAGGAGAGTGATAAAAGGTTATACCGCTGGTGGCTCAGGTTCAGGGTCAGGTTTGGGGGGCTCGGGAGGAGGCTCCTTAGCTCCTGCACCTTCCTCCACTTTCTCCTTGGGGGGGAAGAAAGTAAAAGTAGATAAAAAGTGAAAGGATGCACACCTAGGTTGCCTGATAATGCAGGATTCATAATACCACCTGCATATGCAGGTTGGTGCAGGTGAAAACTAGAAGAAACGTATTCTAAGACTAAAATATGCTTTCATATCAAAAATAAACTCAACCCAACATTTGAGTGCATTTTGTATAGTCTACAACTTTGCCTAGCGTACTTTGGTACACTAGACAAAGTTGTAGACAATACAAAATGCACTTGAAAACGAGTGCGAAATTTTTACTCATTCCTGGGAGATCTGTATTTGACAAGCTGAAGTTGCGAAGTCAAATATTGTGTATATGCCCAAATCGTTTTGAGTTAGAAGTTCAAGTTCAGCCCTGGCTTTGTAACAAATTCCACTAACACAAATGAACGTTTGTACTACAATCCCACACACTAAAAAAAGTAACCAGCCACTGTAGAAAGTGGGAGGAGCTAGACAATATATCCCTTCTTTTGCATTTAATGCCTTTTCTGCATTTTTTTTCTTTGCAATGTACACTTAAGAATTGTTTTCAGTGCAAGTACTCATCCTTTGTTATGTTTTACTGTACTGTTGTTCTGAATATCAATGAAAAATTTTCGAAAGACCCTCCTCTTCCCGTGCATAGACCTCTAGCCATTTTAGTTTCTTTCATGGTGAGACAACTTGTAGAGGTGATATTCATCACCACCTGTTTTGTCTCCCCCTCCAATACAATAGGAAAATTCAAATAAAAAACAAATAAAACAAACAAATAAAACCCCACCTCTTCACGTGCGTGGACCTCCTGCCGTTCGTAAGCGTTGTGCTGCTGCTGGAGTTTCTGCGCCGTGGCGGCCACCGACGTCTGCCGGTCTCCCGCGCCGTGAGACTCCCGAGGGGGTGACCAGTCTCGCTCACGCGCCGGCGGGGACCGCTCAACCTTCGGAGGCGGCGCCGACCGTTCCACCTTGGGTGCGGGGGGTGTTTCGACAGCAGGTTTGGCAGGGGCGCTGTCTCGCACACTGTTGGTGGAGGCGGTTTTGGCTGCTGGCAGCTTGGGCCTGTTTAGGGCATTGGGCTTCTTCAGCTGCAACAAGGGAGGAAGAATATTACACTTTGTCACTTTTGGGACAAATTTTACACAGCAATACCTAGCTGCAATATAAATCAGAACCAGTCATTGGTTCAATAGTGAAGGTGACAGACAGCTACTGAAATGTCTGATTTGAAAACACATAGTTGTTGAATAAAGAACCTTCTTATACACCCTGTTGTCTACCAGAGGAAATCATTCACTGAAGACGTAGGAAGAAAGTGTAACAAACTTTTGTCCAAAAACAACAAACACTGCTGACTGCCAGCTAAGGGATGTATGAATTTTCAATGTAGTTGCACTCTCAACAAACCTTACAATTAGGACATGTACCCGTCATAGCTAGCAAAGAAAAATCTTAGTAATGTCTACACACCGAGGCCAGTTTAGGTTTCTGAGGCAGCACACTGGCCAGCTCATCGCGGATGGACATCAGGATGGGGTCTGCCACCTTCCCCTCAATCCACTCGTCTGCGGTGATGGCTGGTGTCTGACTCGCCGTGTCCGGGTACAGATCCTCCTGGAACAACTCAGACTGGAACACAACAACACGGGGGTCAGGATCTGTATCTGGCAAGGTGTTCTCCTTATGTTGAATTGTAAAACTTAAGTCCCAGAGCCTTTTTCTGGCGGTACGGCTTTGGGGATTTACTTACTTAGACTTAGGGGCTTCTGACATGAGGCAACCTGAGCAGTCCAGCAGGTTTGGTCAGCAGCCAGTCTCTTTACATCCTTCCTGTTCAGAGTAGGTCGCTCTTGATTGTTTCAGGGGCAGTGGATTGTTAATTCCCTCTGTCTAGGGTACAAAATTACTGCGCCTGTGCAAAACTCTTGACTTTTTGTGGATTTTGTTGGATCAGATGGTCAGATGCTTAGTCAATATTTTGTCAGAATTTTGCCAGTGGCAGACAATATCTTTCCGACAAAACAGTTGAATCTTTTGAATACTATAGACAGGATGTCATCCTTAAAGATGATGTTAGAGGTTCCCACTCACCTTTCTTGGAACAGTGAAGCTGATTGGTTCGCATTTATTTGGATGCAGCTTGTAGAACCTGGAAAACAGTACAGAAGTCAGGTACCCATTTTACACCTGGGTGGGAAGGGAAGGTGTGTCAAGTGCCTTTCTCAGGGGCACATTGTCAACATCTATCCACCAGCAGGCAGGTCAGAGATCAAACCAGTAACCTCTAACTAATGATATTTACCTTCACAGAAAGAAAACATATTGTTTTTGCTCTGTTTCTTCTTCCTCTTCTTCTCCAAACAAACAAACTCAATGACCTAACCAGACGTCTGTCAACATAGTAACTGGTGTTGGGTTACATCAAGTTGCAATTTTATAGCAGGAGGGATTTAGACCCCTGTTTGACCATATATATATGAATGTGTTTGAGTAAGAATTAACAGAGCACACCATATGTAAAGGTAAACATCATGCATTTGCTTTGCAAATTTGCTTTGGTTCATTATGTACAGATTTGTTTATTTGCATTTACGATCTGTTTTGAGTTCACTTATTTGTTTACCATTATTGTATATAGCCTACCTTTATTTATGTTCATATTTTGTTTGGATTCTGTTATCTGTACCTTTGATTCTCTTTTGTTTATGTATAATTTATTGAATCATATAAGCCCACACGGGCTGGGCGCGGGATAGCCTACGACATGGAAATAAAGTCATTCATTCATTCATTCATTTGTTACCTTTCTAGTTTGTGTCTTATATCTCACCTGGCTATCTCATTCTGTAGGGCGTTGACCCCTCTCTTTGGCATGAAGCCCAGTCCTCGCTGGGGGTCCGAGGTGTCGAATCTATCAATGTAATGCACGTAGGGGGACTGGTCTGTCACCTCATAGTAACGGATGTTACTGTCACCCTGGGAAAGGAAATACATTCATAGGAGCATGTTTATTTTAGAAATTAAGTACAAATTATACACTAAAACTACAGAAGGGCAAGAAGGACAGGTCTACATTGTAGATCAAGGCTTTTGATTGCTTAAATTTTTTTTCAAAATCAGAACTTAATGTCTTCAAACGTTTTACAGGTACAGGCATCAAGCACACAGCTCTACTTTCTAAGTCTGAATAATACAACTCAGGAACACCACTTGGCTACAATCAAACCTGACCACCAGTCCTGGCCATAACAACCAACAGGTCCAATTTCCTTTCATAGGTGCAAGCCAATAAGACCACCTCAGTCCCCTGGGTGGCCTTAAGCTTTTTGGTCAGGTTTGACAGTGATTACAACATTCCACACCAAAGAAAGTACCAGTGGACTAGCCCCTTTGTGTTGAAAACGGTGATGGGCGCCGCCCTGTGCATCACTTGATGCGAGAAGGCTCTTTAAGTTTAGCTTAAAACTAAGGAAAGTCCCAGTAGTTCCCGTACCTTGCCTCCCAGATACACCATGTTGTTGTCGGGATCGTAGAAGGGGAAGATGACTCCATTACTGGTGTCTATCTCCTCCAGGGTGATGGGCTCACTCAGGTTGTTCTGGACAAGGAAAACTCTGTTTAAGTATCAAGAAGTGCAGGACAAGTACAAATACATTTGTACATGTACAAGCTAAGTGTCCTTTCAGCAACAGTTACTGTACATTCAGCAAGTATGTGTATGTTTCAGTAATTGTCTGTGTGTGTGAGAGGGCATATGTGTGTGTGTGTGTGTGTAAGTGTGCCCATGTGTTTGTGTATTTGTGCGTGTATGTGTGTATTTGTATACTAGTATGTGTATTTTTGTTTATGTATTTGTATGTGTATTGTTTGTATGTATATCTGTGTGTGTATTTGTGTGTGTCTTTGTAAGGGTACGTGTGTGCATTTGTGTGTGTGTGTGTGTTTGCACAAGGCAAAAAAGATAACTCAGCATACACTTAATACTCTACATTATCAAACATAACATTATGCAAATTACATACATAATAGAAAATGCATATACACATGCACTATCACAGTACAGTAGTACATGACACACAGGATGTACAAAATGTACGTACATCGTCCCACAGTGCGTACTGCCGTTCACTCATCCTGGAGAACCCTGTTGTGAAGATCCGTCCGTCCTTCATGTACACAGCTCGCTGCGGCTTCGCTCCGTCATGGGCCTTCTTCTTCTCCTGAGAGGGGTGGAAAATACATATCAAAGTCAGTTTCATCAAAGAAGCCACGTGACAAGCTTCACTGGGTTGGTCTACTGAGGAAGACCAGAGTGACGGGTCGAAAGCTCTAGGTAAGAGAACTTTTTTGTGTTGGACCAAAAGTCTTACGGAACTGGTTTCGAAGCTGCTTATGTTTTGATGCCTTCCTCAGAGCTTGACTGGTTGGAGTACTTACTAGTATGATAGTATCCATGTTTGTGATTGTATTCTCGCCGCAAAAGCTCCACCTACATTGCCTACATATACATATAGCGGCAAGAAGCAGTACTCCGGTCAGAAGCTCTGAGGAAGGTGTCTGACATGCATTGAAACGTCAGCAGCTGAGAAAATTTAACTTCTTTCAATTTGGGAAGACACTGAGATACTCCTACATGTACAACTATATTTAACTTTAATTGTCCCATCCTACTCACAGAGATGACGTCCCCTGTGCGAGGGTCGATGACACGTAGTGTCTTGTCCTTGCATGTTGTGACGATGCGGGTTCCGTTGTAGTTCCACCCACAGGACCAGAGGATGTCTGTGTGACACTCGATCACAGACAACGGCTCCTCTGTACCCACGTTCCAGATCACTACCATGTTGTCCGAACCTAGGGTGATGTAAAAAAAAACATAACAGTCAGTATCTATACTATTTGCATGTTGTAGTTCCACCCGCATGACCAGAGGATGTCCATGTTTGTTTGTTTGTTTGTTTGTTTGACACTAGATCACAGACAGTGGCTCCTCTGTACCCACGTTCCAGATCACTACCATGTTGTCCGAACCTAGGGTGATGTAGAAAGTATTATAATTAATATTAAAAGTGTTTGACAAAATGTGTCTGTTCTATTCTGGTCTGAACAAGGTTCTACCACAAAGATCTACCACATTTGTGGAAGGATTGACGTAACAGCCAGGTGACCATGCCACCTTTTTTAAAGTATCAACCTGACGTGTACAGTTAGTCTAAGACTAGACTGTAAGGTTTGAACCACTCACACTGGAAGGACCCCTAGTCTTTTTGATAAGTGAGTAGTGTGTGTGTGTGTGTGTGTGTGTGTGTGTGTGTGTGTGTGTGTGTGTGGTTCGGACTTGCAAGTTCGGACCTGAACCTAAACCTCTGGACTCGAGTCCTGACCTGAACCTGAAAACGGGTTTAGGTAGCAGCACTAGGTCTGCTACAGATTTAAAGTTAGAACCTTTAGATTCTAAGTCAACAACCCTAACAACAAGACCATGATGACTGTCTTGTTATCACAAACAACCCTATACTCTTCTGGTCTGAACTTTAAAAGTTTTGGCAGCTTCTGAAGAGGGCCTGCAAGCCCTTTTTCATAAGGCCTAATCAGGCCGTTTTAGACTTCGTAATTCGTAGGCAGCCTCCGCAAAAATCAACGTAATTCGTAATTGGACATTAGCCGCAAATCTTAAAGTCGTAATCAGCTCTGAGACTTTAACGTAATTCGTAATGGGCGGCGAAAATTTTGCGTAATTCGTAATCACTACCCCCCCTTGAAGGCCCTCTCTGAACCATGGGCTTTCCATCCTTGCCCAACCCTCCCTACAGTAGCTGACAGGAAGCCTCTGCTGAGATTTAGTACCCGTCAAGGCTAAGTGTGTCAAGATGTGATCCTAGATAGCCGCAGTATCAGGTCATTACTACTTCCATGTGGGAATGCTACCAGCAAAAATGTCAAGGCCACTTTTCACTTCCATACAGCGATCGAGCTAGCCTGAATTTTTTTCCAACATCCCAGTTTTGTTTGACATCATTTCGAGTGCTGAAAGTGTGACAACAGTAGGGGCGATCTAGGGGTATGCTCACCTGGGAGAATGTTCATATCTTTGAGTCAAACTTGACCCAAAGCTGGTGTGTTACGCCGAAAGGCGGTTATACCGGCTATACAGATACAGATACAGACAGACCCTCTGAAAAACTATTTCCTGCATTTTCAATTTGAGGGGCAAATTTGGCTGGTAGACCAAGCTTAGATTAATTACATCTCTTTCCATATCTTTACACACCAAATTTTGTCCATCAAACTTCATTATGGATTGAATTTTACGTCAAATGATGAAAAGATGAGTGCTGGCTAGAACAATGTTTTCACACCACCTCAAACCTAAGTTTCAAAGACAAATATTTCTGTCACTTAAAAAGTCAAGTCTAGCATATCTACATTATGGCACTGAGGAAAGCATGCTCTTTCAATTAACATACAGAACTTGACTGTGCACTCAGCAACCTGTTAAAGTGTAGGGTTTAAAATTCCTCACAGTTTTCAAATTCTTGATGCCTTCCCTAATGTTTAAAGTCCTCCGTTAAGCCATTGGTCCATGTACAAGTATGTGGCTGCCTCAGGCATTAAACCTAGACACATTATAGAACTAAACTGTTATCAACAGGGATAGGTGTTCTTTAAGTGTGTATGCATCTGAATTAAGGTATTTCAGGCAGTATCAAATGATGTACGCCTGCTATTTGCTAAAAACTGTCATCTCTCTCACTTAATTAATGAACAAGAGGGACTCAGTGCAATTGGCTAAAAATTTGAGCAGTGGAGAAGCCACACTGAACTATCAGCTACCGAATTCGAAAAGCATCATGCTTCACCTGAATGGAGGATGACTGTTTTGCCATTTTCCTCTAAGTAACACATCTTTTTTGTTTTTTTCTTTTAATGCCCACAATCATGATAATGATCATTCTAGCATACTCATTAACACCTGAGCGAAGTGAGGAAAGCCATGTTAAGTGCCTTTCCCATTAGGGCACAAGGTAAGTGATATGGCAGGATTCGAACCCAGGACCTCTTAGTTCTGAGCCAAACGCTCTGCTGTTATGCCACACAACCCTACCAATATCTACCTCACATACTTAACCAGTACTTCAAGTTCACAGTCATCAGAAGACATGAGAGATTTGGCAAAAAACAGTTACTTCAGCAACTGGATTATGGTTTAGGAAACGGTCAGACATTTCAGGCAGCATCCACTAAGTTTTCGTCAGTGACACTAAAAGACTGCAGGAGAATTAGAGGTTTATTAGCACGAACTATGAGAGATTTGCAACAGGATAAATCTGGAACATTAAAAGCCGTGTCTATGTTAGGGGAACATACGGAGTTGCTTGGCAACTTTACCGACACCCTGTGGGAGGTGTGGGGCTGGTGAATACCTCACATAACTCTGGGCAGAAGGGGGAGGGGGGCAGGGCAGCATGACGTGTAATAGAGCAGGGACTTGACACCTTTCACCTGTTAAAGTTTAAACTTAAAGGTACAGGAGTAGCCTAGCAGGTCACAGGATACAGAACATGGAGTTGTTTTATGATATAAGTAATGCTTAAATGCCTAGGGAAAGGTGGTGTCAGCTGTGTTTAACAAAATCATTTAACAAACTAAAGTTTGAGTAACAGATTATATTCCTTTAATTTTTTTTTTGCCATGTAAAGACTTTTTTTAAGTGTTGGTATTTTTAACGTTTTATGTTTATTAAGTTGAAAATTGTTAAGATGGTGTTCCAGTAGCATGATTATTCAATGCTTACTGACAGGACCATGTCACAAACATTGTTATGGTTCAATCAAACATGGACTCTGGCCAAAAGATAACAAAGTCCTCTTCCTACACTAAAACTGATAAGGATGAGCAGATGTTTTCGTCGACTGTTTATTTTGGAAATATACAACAGTCAATTAGCACAAAGCTCTGTACTTCCCCCAGGCATATCTTTCCTACATGTAGCTCAGCTGCAATAGACAGTACCCTGTATACAACCTACATGTACAATGGTGAAGCCTGTGCTGAAAAGAAATCTTGGATCTACATCTGAATCTAAATCCTTATCTTCTCTCAAAGCTATCCACAAAATCTTGTTCTTCGTTCCAAGGCCTACCTTAACAAACCTGTATCTTACCTAGCTCAGCTGCAATAGACAGTACACTCCATACATTGCACAACCTATACTGGTGAAGTCAGACTGCTAGTAAAAAGAAATTTAGGATCTACATCTGAATCTAAATCCATATCTTATCTCAAATCTGTACACAAAATCTTGTTCTTTCTTCCAAGCCATACATACATTAAGACAGAAGAAGTATGGCTTATTTTGCAAATGCAGAAAGCAAAATACAAAGAAGCAATGTTACAATGGCAGGGACAAACATTATACAAAGGGATGGGCATTTTCCTCTGTATTCTATTTTTATCATCCTCTCATTGATTAGATCCTGGGCTTTTCCACTGTTAGAATTCCTACACTGACTGTATTTATGGAAAAATCAATTCAGCCCATGATTGAATTACATGTAGTTCTGCACAGTCACTCAGATAATCCTGAAGAGTGGTGACAGAAGTAATGCATACAAACCTTACCAGAATGATGACTCTCTAAAAGACTGGGTGTGCTTCCAAATTACATTGTTGAGATGATATGCTTGTCTTGACATCTCTACATGCTTGTTTCATGTTTGTTTCATTTCATTTCATACTAAATCCTAGTTCCATATTCATTCATTCATTTTGAAGTTTTATTTTTGTCAAATTTGTGAATTTCTATGTCAACTATTTTCCCACTGTCATCCGGCCAACAGACTCCTAACCAACTTGCTGCTGGCTCCCGGCCAGCTTCTGGGACCAACCTTCCTGTGCCTGACCTTTTGTGGTCTGTCAATTAACTGTACACATATACACACTCACTCACTCAGTCAGTCAATCACTCTCAGTCACTTACTTGCTCGCTCACTCACTCACTCACTCACACACACACACACACACACACACACACACACACACACATATACACGCACGCACACACACACACACACCAACCGACCTGCGCTCGTTGTGTGCTCAGGGGTGCCAGGCGATGAAGCCCACACGGCGCTGGTGCCACTCCAGCGAGGCTGCCACGTACACACACACCCGCGCACACACACGCTCGCATGCACGCGCACACACACACACACCGACCTGCGCTCATGAGTATGTTGTGTGCGGAAGGGTGCCAGGCGATGAAGCCCACTCGGCGCTGGTGCCACTCCAGCGAGGCTGCAGGCTCCGTGATGTACACACGCACACATTCACACAGACACAGACGCGCGCGTACATACACACACACACACATCGACAACCCACCTGCGCTCATGAGTATGTTGTGTGCGGAGGGGTGCCAGGCGATGAAGCCCACACGCCGCTGGTGCCACTCCAGCGAGGCTGCGGGCTCCGTGATGCTCTCCTCCATACCCTTCTCAGGAATCACCCACACCTGCAGGAACACGCAGTAAAGGTCAAGGAAAGGTCAAGGTCATTACAAAATTTTCCTGACCTTGACCTTTGACATCTACACCTGCAGTCAAGGCCAAGGTCAGGTCATAGTCACGACAAAGGTCAGGAACTCAAGGTCAAAAGAAAATCGTCCTGACATTGACCTTTGACATCTACACCAGCAAGACCCTACAGTCAGGGTCAAGGACGGGTCAAAGTCACTGCAAAGGTCAAAGGTCATTGCAGTCTAACTGGCGTTGACCTATGACAGCTGTGATTGTTTCCACACATACATATAAATATGGATTATAGAATCAATAGCAGTAGTATTTTTCTTTTCTAAACTGGGATTAATAATGTTTGTTGTTAGATTTTACATACATACAGACATACATTTTACATATATAGTAGTTAATTTTTCCTGTACCTTGACAGTCATGTCCTCAGAGCAGCTGGCAATGATGTTGTCGTCCCAGGGGCTCCACTGTATGTCCAGCACGGCGGCCCGGTGTCCAGCCACCATGGGGGGGTTGTTAGGCACTCGCCCTGCCTACAGGGGAACAACAATGTTTATATAGAGATTTGTATAACAATCATATAATAATGGCATACATATATATGTATATTTTTGTGAGATAATCAGCAGTGTCAAAAGAATGTGGCTACTAATATGCAGGCACTATATACATGTATATAGGCAGCATATAACACAAGGTACATCTACATGTACATGTATTTGAAATTGTAAAAGTGGCATTGGGACCAGAGTTTTAGTGGGTTAGAAATTCTAACAATCTTACAATTTCTATTCTGGTGAGATGACCAAATCTGTCAGCTTATTTCTTCAGTGTAATTAACCTTTAGCACACCAGTAGTCATTTGGCTTCAAAAGCTCTTATTGGTTATTTAATAAGGTTAGACACCAGGAAGAGATTGACTAAGACTGACTAAGAGACATGTACAGACTATCCCCCTAACAATATTTTTCTTGCCTTGCCTTAACAATACTAGGGGAATGACCCAAACACTTGGCTCTATTACTGTAATTCTTTTTATGTTCACGGTCTGAGAAAAATGGACATGTTCACGGAACTATATATTCACGGTGGCAACAGGTACAGGAAAAAGAAAGTCCAGGAATTATTTGTTAACTGTAATGATAAGTTCACTGTACAGAGGTGACAGTGAAAATAGTGAACATAAAAGTACAGTGAAAAAATCAGGAATTACAGTATAGTCTCTACCCTATGAGGCATGGAATATTTGGATGATTCATTTCCTGTTTTCTGACCTGCCTGCTATATTTAAAGCCAGGGTCACATATCAGATGAACACACCAAACACACGTCATTTGCACTGCATATTTCTGATGGATGTAGAAACAACTTACTAATACTACACTCCCTTTCCATTATAGCTGAGACCACTGAATGACAACGTATTTGACAATGAATTCATGTGTATATAATATAAGTCAATCTTTAACTTTGTAAATATCAATGACATTCAGGCAACATTGTTACATCTGCAATGCTGCTATGTCAATAAGGAATTTGTAAGAATTCGGAATTTGGATGAAGACGATGACGATTTTTTCTTTAGTGATTATGAAAATGTACAAAATGTAGTTTTTTCATAATTACAGAGTATGCATTTTTGTGCATTTTCATAATTATGCTTTTTAATATTACATCTTGCATCATAATACGTAATATTACCCAAATTATGGCACATAAGTCCAATTTTGGACGTTGTACAGTCGCTCAACAATCCACATCTAGTGAAATAAAGATAAAGCCATAAAGATGATTAGAGCAGTCTGAATGTTTGATATTGGAACAGACCCAGAGGCAGTTATATGAGGACATTCCTGTGCTAAATTAATAAGTACGTCCGCTGAAGCTGGTTTGTATGCCCGGGCTGTTGTCTCTGTATTGATTTCAGCTGAACTACCTGCCCTGTGAGGTCTGCCAGTGATTATGTTCAGAAAACGGAAAAGCAGCACTTTGGCCGAGCGACAATCCAACAACTCAAGTCAAGGGCACAAATCTTGACATGCAGATTGTTTTGAAAGATGAATATGTACATTAGGATGCTATAATTCAATACATGTATATCTATCGAGACTATCAGTATCATACTTATCACATTTGCCAAAAGATTTATTTACTTGTATTGATGTATATCTATATGAATTATGATTTTAGAACCTTTAATCTAAACACGGATAGTGAGTGAGTGAGTGAGTGAGTGAGTGAGTGAGTGAGTGAGTGAGTGAGTGAGTGAGTGAGTGAGTTTAAATTCCAAGAATTTTCAAGCAAATTTTGAAAACAACGAGGTATGGTAACTTGTTCCAATACTAGTCAGACACTAAACACAAACAACACTGACTGAAAAATAGTGTGATTTAGCTAAATACCGGTTGGAAGAATAATTTGCAGGGGAGTCTGCATTTGCCCTGCAATAGGAGAAAAGCTGGATCACTCTAGATCTACTGCTCAATTCTGACCCTATTTCTGCAGAATTGTACTATCCATAACCCGTTAGGAGGCCTGGTGGAGTATAGGTAACCCTGACATACAGGGCCTGGTGGAGTATAGGTAACCCTGACATACAGGGCCTGGTGGAGTATAGGTAACCCTGACATACAGACTCCAGCTACTGTAAATAGCACCAGGTGACCTGGATCCTTCAGTCTGCATACTTTTGTGTTATATACTGACACACATGTGTCCAGTCTTATGTCATATAGGGCAGGGTTTTTAGGTGACCTCCTTGTATCACTTTGGCAGAACATACTGCGCCTGCTCAAAACTTTGATTTAAATTTATATAGGACAAGGAAACAAATTGGCCTTGCCTATTACTAGTACATAAACTACAATGGCAACAGAAATTTACTAGCTGTTGTAATACTATTGAACTTGAAAAAATCTATTGATGGTCTTAGTGCCATTATCATAATTTATTACCCCTGTCAATGCAAGGACGTCATATGTTTGAGTAGCATTGGTAAATGGATTGTGAGTTGAACATGGTAACTCATGAATAACACATATGATATACTATTGTAAGACCACCGCCTACATGTATGAAACATGTAGGTGTTGGCCTTACGAGTCATGCATAAGAATATTCTGTCAGCAATAGAATTTACAATGATGATGGGGGAGGATACTAACATAATACAGAATAATTACAGAAGAGGTTTTTCTAATTTTATTGACTGTTTTGCCTGCTTATAGTACATGTACGTCTGTTCTGAGGTACTTTCAACACAGCAATGCACTCTAGGGAAAATACTCATTTGAAGGGAAATACTACACTCATTCGTACATTGTATTTTAATATCTGTGTGATAATTTCTGTGTTAGAATTTTGTATTAACTATGAAGCCTAGCTATAGCCAGATGTTTCATGTCCTAACTCGTACACATGTTTGAAGTGTCTACATTTTCAGCAACCAGGTCACCAAAATCTGGCTGGTCACACAATAAAGTCATTTTATATGGACATGGTGGTCAGACTGGGGCACAACTTATCATAATACATGTCAGAGATGGAGGCTGGGGAAGAAACAGGAGCTAGAAATCTACAGTACAACATAACAGCTGCCAGCTAAAGTATTGAAGTTTGTTATTTTAGTGTGTTCAAATTTATAAAATTTACTGTGAGTGTGATGGGTAAGGCAACTGGCACAACCTTAAGCTTGCAATTAAAAAGTTTAAATTTTAAAACTACTATTGACATATGTGTATGTTTAATTTCATCTCTCAATCGTGTAAAATGCACGTACATACAACATATATTCCTTGCCTTTTGGGTACATTTCCAAGCTCAAAATAAGTCGAATTGTCGCCTATCTACCTTTGTCATATCATATGTACCTTTGCCTATCTACCTTTGTCATATCATAATTTTTTTTTATGTATTTAACACCTTGGAACAGCACTTAGACAATTACACTCACTCAAGTAAAGTCTTGATCAGGTGCATAGAAGAGAGACCATCACTTACAAGCTATAGCTGACATGCAATTGACAGAAAAGAGCATTCCAGGTCCTGCTATTATGGATGTTGTTATGAAACAGCTCACAGGCTCTCTAAGTGGCGTACATGAGTCATAAAGGGAGGCTGGTAAATGGTTGTTTAATGGTGTGTAGAAAATACATGTAGTCTCCACTCACTGGCCACACCAAATATGTCCAACATCTCATGTATGTGTAATCAAACTATTGACCTTAAAAGAATATGAACACTAAGACTACATGTATGTATATCATTATCCTACAGTACTGAATTTATATATTTTTTTTTACTTTTCCAGTTTCTTACAGTATATTACAAAGCCTGCCAAATATATATTTTACTAACAACAAAATAATGGATGCTACACTTGACAAAACAAATGTGAACATTGAGATTAGTATTCTACATAATGTAAATTATCATCCTACAAAGTACTGTATTTAGATTTGCTTTACTTTTCCAATTTCTTAAATGTAAACATTCATTTGTCCAAAGCCTGCTGTAATAAAAATCAGCTGTATACATCTTGCTAATAGCAAAAAAAGTATGCTGCAGTGCAGCACTTTACGAAACAAAAAAAAAAACAAATATGTCAGATCAAGCACCAAATTTTGAACATATGATTTAAAGCCATCAGTTATGGATATTGACATGTAAATTTATTTTATCCCCCATGATGAAATTATATCTCATTTAGGGCCGTTTTTTATTCATACCTCATCTTTGCCTTTCACAGTACCAAATCCTTTTCAATCTCTGTCCTGTGGACATATAACCAATTTATACAATATGCCATCTACCGACCACTCTAATCAGAGCTAACAAGTTTAAATCCGCGCACACGGACGGAAGAAATCCACCTGAAACGCACGACAGGAAAATTAGCGACCACAGAAACGCTAGCCTCCGTAGCAGGCTTATAGAACTGGGGGTTTGGTGGTCTTCGGCTGTTTTCTGATAAACGGGGGTAATTCAACCAGGCCAGCTATGTTGTCTATATGCAATCAAAATTTTAACTCCATGCTATATGAAACCAGAAAATAGCACATAAAAGCTCCCAAAGCTCAGGCCCCCAAAACCCCCAGTTTTTGGCATGCTATGGAGGCTAAGAAACGCGTGTGATGGCCTGAAATGTAGAGATAAACACTACAGGAAGAGCCCTTCCTCGTGTAATGTAGTCAGCTGGCTCCTGTGAGGAAAGGGACCCATCTGGCCATATTTGGGCATATCTGCTGTACAGAGCGCGAGGCTCATTTGAATTATAAATGCTCCACTGACTGCTGAGGCTTCGGGGATGAATGGAACAAACGTCAACCCAAACTTTCACCCCGAATCATGGCATTAATACATACAGATCAGCTTCCACACACATGTACATGTAAACAATCTGTTACACAGAATTAGATTTCGTTGTTTTCATTGTGTTTTTATGTAAGGCGGTCATTCATATATGGAGTATATGCTTTAGGCCATTATGATTACGTGATTTTGTTGAAGTTTAATTATAGTTATACATACAGATCAGCTTCCACACACATGTACATGTAAACAATCTATTACACAGAATTAGACTTCGCTGTTTTCATTGTGTTTTTTTATGTAAGACACAGTCATTCATGCTGTATGGATATGGGTAAGGCTGTGATGATTACGCGATTTTGTTGACAGTTCAATTTTGACAAAGGCTTGCTGGATTTAAGCTATAATACTTACACATTTCATCAACAATTACATTTGCCATTCACAAATTTGGTTAACTCTAAATTGAAAATCCATTGACCGATTCTAACTAGTACTGTTACTGTTAGCATCTTTGAAATAGTGAGCTAGGACTAGGTATTTTCATGGTGACATAATATTCATTCATGTTATTCCCATGTTAATAGGAATATGTAAATACAGATTATACGATCATTCATACAATGCCATCCAGGTCTACGTTTGCAAATTACCATATATTCTCTGATTTTCAAGTCACTGTTTAGGCCTTCTTTTTTTTTCAAACTTTTCTTACTTAACTATCGTATTCTACTTTCCAAATTTGAAATTTGCTGTTGTTTCTCTTTCATATCTGTTTAGTCTTTTGATTTTTAATCAATAACATATTGCATGAACCTTTATCCCCTAGGGCGTAGACATGCAATAGGTATCAATTATCCAATGACCCTTTACTGAAACACAGTCATTCTGTATGCAATAATATCCTAAAATTACTTAATTAGTAGTAAAAATGTCTAATAAAATCTGCACTCTTGTACACAAAGAGCCAGGTAAGCCACTCCAGTATTGAAGAGCAAAAATGCATAACTTAAAACGCTAACCCACAATTCAGCCTCACCAAACCGTGACGTTTGTGTGTGCTTTTGGTCAACAATCAACAATGGCAAGCAAACTCAAACAAGCTGAAAGTAAGATAAGTCAAAGAATAAAACATCTTTATTCCTAATTATAGAGCAATGAAATACTATTCCTAAACATAAAAGCATTTTCAATGAAATTTCTTTCCATTACAAATTGTTAGTGAATACTATTTTCATTATAAAACTGCAAAAGGTTCAACTCAGTTCAGAAAAGAAGATTATTCCACAGAAAAATTAAACATGTGATGTTCTTCCTGACAAGTGACTTGTCTTCCTTTTCCTCTCTTCTTACTACAATTCCTTACCAAAATATTTCCATCCACAATACACTCATTTCCAGTTCCTGTCCTGCTCTAGTTCTAGCCAGGAAAGAGGGGCACAGACAGGAAACTTGGTGGACAGTGGACACACGATACTTTAGGATAATCACCGGAAACTCTTAGATTGAAGTTAGAAGAAAAAAAACTTGTTTTCTGCCATCAAAGAGTTTGCCACGCCACAAAACATCATAATTGTAATTACAAAACACCTGGATTTTTGAAAACGTGACATTCTACCCCGTTGTTCAACTTTATTAAGTGTGGGAGTGGTGGGGTCAAAGTTCAGTGTGATTGAATCTTGTGATCCTATGACAGGTTTTGGGAGGGGCAGTTTTGGAACATGTGAATCCTGTCTGCTAAACATAGTCTAGTCCTGAGACACTCACAACTTTACAGATATCACAAATCCTGGTTTCGGAATTTTCGCAGGTAATTCCGAACTCAATAAACTAATTAAGTGTAACGAACACAGTGGAATGCTAAGTATTTGGGAACATTGTGGACTCAAAAAAAGCGGGAAGGTTTCATTGGTTGGACCGGGGTGTGACAGGGTTCTATTCTCAAACAGTCTGGCAGGCGGGGACCGATATCTAAGGCCATATTAGTGTCTGTGGCCCACACTAGAGCAAACATTACCGGGTTACGGTTCCAGAGCCGGCCGTGTTCTGGGGGAGGGGGGCGGGTATATTGACACACTATAATAAATCATTACGTACGGCTACGAATGAAAGAATGGCGGACGCACGATTCGGAACGATGTATGTATAACACGCACGTAGAAAGGGAAATTGTGGAGTGAATTTGGGGATTTTTACGTACCTTTTCGATGGGTAAGACGAGGAAACAGCCTCCGCCGGCGGCCTCGGTGACTATGGCCAAGAATTTAGGGTTGACAGCGCAGAACGTGGAGTCCCAGGAGTTACGGGTGACTCGGATCCCCTCGTAGTGGGCGTCCTTTCGCATCGCCGTGCCGAAGACATGGCGGAACTTGCTCGTGCGAAGACCTCGGAAGGACATCTGGCCGTCTTCTGAAGCCAAAGACTGCGAGAAATGTGATAGAACGGCGTTGAACTATCTACGATATAATCCACTGGACCGGCAGGTTGAAAAACGGGGTGGCGCTCTCTCATCGGACCCTCCGGAAGTAAACCTAGCTCTTGCCACGTAACCGCTGATTCGAATCCGCCACCCATTACTAAACATTCATCAGCTCATATATAAAAGTAGAATCATCAATTTTAATCAATTTAACACATTTTCTAATCATAAGATTTGATATTAGAGATTTTATTACTACTTTAAGTATGCTAACATTATTTCAGATTCGAACTGTGACACAAATAAGAGAATATTTTTACAGCCGGTGCCCTTTGACCCATATCGTATTTCCCACATGGCGAAAATGGGGGAGGGTCTCGGGGAGACAGGACCCGGTCAGGGTCGGCAGAATTTGGAGCCCATGGGGCAAGATTTCGCCCGTTTAACGCAGCTAGTGATAGGGGAAAATCGTTCGCATCAGTTGGTGCCGCCTGCGACGCCCTTCGGCGCCCAACAAGCGGTCAGAACCAAGGAAGAATTGCTGATACAAAACACCATGGAGAGCTGCGGTTTCAAAACAACGTTCGCCTGCGCCGCCGGTAAGTATAAAAAATGTTTGAATGAAAAAAATAATAATAATACCAAACTTACCCTTCTTCTGGGGACACGTCTGGGTTTGGTTCTTTTGTAGTCGTTTTGTGATTCGGAAAACCTCCGTTGCACCTCCGCTAGTCTTCTCTCCACTCGGGAAGGTGGGTTGGGGTCAGCAGCAGCGTAAGAAGACCTTGACTCAACATTTTTGTACGAAGGCCGCGGCGGCTCGACGTGGTTGAAACCGTACGATCGCGGTGGTTCCGTGAACGCCTGCGATCGCTGCTCAATAAAAGGCTCTACGCCAGAGATCGTACGTCTTCTCGGAGTGCCAGGGCGGGATCTCGGTGTATTCGGGCGCGACCGAGGCGTCAGCCCAGCCGTTGGTGTGTTGGGCCGAGAGCGGGACGTATACGTCGGCGTATTCGGTCGCGAGCGAGTCGGCGACTGACTCGGTCGGAACGTCCGTGGCGGTGGCGTCGGCGGGCGCGGCCTCTCTGCCTCCGGCGGCTTCGTGACATAATAATACCCATCCTCTCCCTCCATGACCACTATAGGCACTCCCTCCTGGCCGTCGACGTAGTAGTAATATTCCACAGGCTGCGTTGACGGTGTGGTGTCGTAAGGGTAGAGGTACTGATCGGCCATTCTTGCGTGCCCCTCCCGAGGCGGGCTGTTGTTCCACGGCGCTGCGTACTCCTTTATGGCACTGCGGTGGCTATATGGCCTGAGCGCCATAGCTATGTCGGAATAAGTCAAGGGCAGACACCCTTACCACCAAAATAACAACATATCAAATGTTGCAGTGTTTTGTTTCCAAACTCTCGATGGCTCCCAGTACCAGGCCTGCTTTCTCCATCGGAGCAAGATTTTTTATGGAAACACGGCCTGCTAAAAATGGAAGCGAAGAAAATGCTTTTAATCTCTCGCTCTTAAAGCCTTGTATTCGATAGTTATGAGTCCACATCATCAGACAGACTGTACTGTATAGGGCAAAGAATGTAAGGCCTGGCAGGACCGATCCTTTAACTCCTGGATAGTCCCTTTTTGGGGGTTCCCCTTTTTTTTTAAAGTAGAAAATCATCCACTTTCACCCATTTTGAGAAAACTTGAACAAAAAGTTTGTCACATTCTATGCTACTACAGGAATGCACCAGTCACACCTCTTGTATAATGTTTCTTAATAATGAGAGGACAAATAATTTTTCTTTAACTAAAAACATCCCCACAATGATAGTGGCCTGTCCCTACTGACAGTGAGAAGATGTTACCCAGTATCATGTTACCCTGACACAATTCCTCTTGTCATAGAAACATGTTATTGCAGCCTTCCGACACGACAGGACGTCAATATATATCCTCATCCTTTAGGCAAAATGTGACAGAAACACTGCAAATATATGTCCTAGTACATAAATTTCCAGGACTTATGTCCATTTTTGTGAAGATTTTACATACAGATATGGTTTTCCATGATTCAGCTATCAAATATGTATGTAAACAGCGCTACGTGACAGTTGACAGATGATAACCATGCCAGGCATTTTGTGTTTCTCTTGTATCGCTGGTCTTTCAACACTGACTTCCCTTAAAGATGCATCTGTATCAACTATGGATTACGAAGTCAAAACATCACAATACAGATCAACATTTCTAGCGAATCTTTTATATACCAAGGCTTTTCTTAGCACAAGTAATTACTACTAGTAATTGAAAACATTTGCTGGTGAGTATAACTGATAATGTCTCTATATTCTATAATTCCTGTGTCCATGTTTACAACTTTGGCAAAAGTTTTTCTCGAACTACATCAGATGTTTGTTTCCATTGATAAAACTGATCAAATCAACTTTCATTAACATACATATGATCATTTCACTTGAATTATATAATACACATAATGTGGGATCATGTGGCATAATGGCAAAATATTTGTCTCAGAACTAAGAGGTTCTGGGTTCGAATCCAGCCTTGTCACCAACCTTGTGCCCTTGGGGAAGGCGCTTTACACAACTTTTCTCACTTTGCTCAGGTGTTGATAAGTATGCCAGAATGATCATTATTATGATCATGTGCATTAAAAGAAAACCATACACAATTTTTACTGAGAAAAATTTTTTTTTTGTCTTGTTATCCACAGGTTTTGTACTTGGAGGAGCCTTTGGTCTCTTCACCGCTGGTCTGGACCCTAACCTTGGCTTTGACCCAGCCAAACACGGCGCAGACTACCAGCCCTCGGCACGAGAGGTCCTGCGTGAGATGGGGACCAGAGGAAAGTCCTACGCAAAGAACTTTGCTGTCATTGGAGCCATGTTTGCTGGAACTGAATGTTTGATTGAGTCGGTGAGTAGTACTGATTTTATTGCTGAAGAAGTCTGGATGCCAGACTGCTGTCAGGGGAAAACAAGTACACAGGCCAGCCCCTCAGACCTGTTCCTAGTACTAACTAAGGGGTATCTATGGTAAAATTTCCTTGTGGCTGTTGGCTGGCCCTGGCAACAGTCTGGCACCCAGGCTAGCCCAGGAGCTATTGGATACTTTATGTTCTACCTAACCATGTCTTTTAGAATTAGTTTCTGTGAAATAACTTAAAGATGTGCCAAAATTACATACAGTATTGTCATGTTCAGTCTGTACCTTTGACTAAGTAAACTTTCCAGTCATTGAATATGTGTGATGCTTTCTATGTGAAACACCCTTCAATGACACTCATGAATGACCTCTTCTGTTCCATGTTTTTCCCCCAGTACCGAGGAGTGAGTGACTGGAAAAATGGGACCATGAGTGGCTGTGTCTGTGGAGGAGTCATCGGGTTGAGAGGTAATTAAGGAGCTGCAACATTAAGACACTAACTGTTCACACAGGTTTTCTCAAGTTTTTCCATAGTCTGGGTGCCATCCTTTGTAGCTACTGCCATCTCTCTCTCCATGATTGGTGAGCAAGAGAAAATAGAACTGGCAGTATCTGCAGAAGATGACAACCTCAACACTTATATGTTATAGAGTGTTTAGAGTATATGTAAAAATCCATTGTGATATTCTGAGAGCACTGTTCAACTATGCAAATGTTTGACAATGCAAACTGTGTTCTGATAGCGTTATGAAAATCTCTTGTTTGTTCCTTTATTTTCCAGCTGGAATCAAGCCAGGGATTCTGGGCTGTGCAGGTTTTGCAGCTTTTTCCTCAGCAATCGACTACTTCCTCAGATAGCAATGTTTATGTCCGAAGCTATTTCATAATACACTGTACCATGCTTCGATTCTTACACTATGTGCAAAATTGTTTTCTATAAGTTAATGTATAGATGATAACTATTAGAACTGCTGTTGTTTTTCTAGTAGCATTAAACTAACAAGGATAGAAATATATGTACATACAGTACATAAGAATGATAACATGCTAGTACTGTACTTATTTTTAAGCAGTATGAAGTCAATATGTTAGGTGTTATTACATTGATATGATACTAGTGTAAATGATGATAATGAGCTAATGTCTATTCCAACATTGTCAAGTTTTGATTATGTGTATGATATTTACAAAAGTTGTCAAAATTTGTATCATAGAGCCTAAGAGCTTGTTGCTGTTGCATTGTCCTTTGCAGCATTAAAGAAAAAAAAAATATTCATACTTTTTGCCAGTGTTTCTGTTGTTTTATACTCATGATGCAGGTTAAAGTTGTTCTAAATGAATTCACTATGAAAAACAACATGTGAGTCTCACAGATCATAGATAATGACTTGCAAAGAAGACCCAAAGAAATAGCTATGACAGAAGTTTAATTTCAATACCATATGGAATCAGAATGCAGAGTCAGTAACTGTAAAGGTGTTTGGCAGTAGCCTAGAAATATTGCTATGACAAATTCAAACTGGCTAGGGGAAAATGTATGCTGTCGGTATTGAGGTATCAGGTGGCTGTAATGGTCTTGGTCTCAAACTCCTAGTTTGACAATAGAATATGGTTAAAGTTTACCGTAGTTTGACATTTGATTAGTTTATCTTGAAATGCAGATTTAGCATAAATGCATGTACAAATAAATAGAATTGTAGATTATATAAATAATCAAAGATTTGACGTAGTAAATAAATACATTATGTTTTCAGTGTCCCGCTTGGACTATAAATATGTATAATTAGCCTGGGTAACACTGCAGTTACCACGTGTTAGCTAGGTACAAGAGCTAATGTATAGTAGCATTGTTAAATATGAACTCTTCTGTTTGTTCCTCTTTCTGACGTTGACATGCTTGGTACACTAAATAACTAAGACAAAAGTACAAACTATGCACTACTAGCAAAATATATTAAACTTTCTAACAATGTTTCTTATTGCAGCTGCAGTACTATGCAGCAACGGTTTGGTTTTATGAATCGGTAATGCCTTATTTGAAAAATTACTAGTAGTATCCGAAGTCTGCTGTAAAACATGATATTTCCAGCCCAACACAAACTAGACTGCCGGCGATACCGACTTCCAACGACCTTTGACCAATTGCCGTAGTCATGTGTCTTTGAGGGTCACGTGACCAAAGTGGTGGGTCATTCATCTTAGAGAGGGTCGTAGTGAAGGAAAAAGTTCGACATCGTGTGAAGGATTGACGTTCACGAATCTGGTTGACAATTCCTGGTCAAAGCCAGGCTCGTAAAGACTAATTCAAGCCTTTCTAGGTTTGAAGCAGATACTGTATCTATCTGGCGCCATGACGACCCCGTACCGCCCCTGCAGACTTGGCGGTGAAACCCCGTGCGGCATCTCCAGGCGGAAGTCCCTGAGGATCCGCGCCGTGAAGAGGAACAGCTCGGCCTTGGCCATGGACTCCCCCAGACAGCCGCGACAGCCGGCCAGGAACGGCAGGAAGCTGCCACCGCGCACCAGCTGGCCTGTCTTCGGGTCTAGGAAACGTGCTGAGGAGATGGACAGATAACATGATGTAGTAAGTATATGATCATGAAAGTTCATCTTTGTTGGTAGTACATGTTTAAAGTTAAAAGTGCCGCCGCGGACCAGCTGGCCTGTCTTGGAATCTAGGAAACGTGCTGAGGAGAAACACAGAATACATGAGCCGCCATTTCACTGATAATGATTTTAATGACACATATAGAGACCACTTTTCTCAAATCCTTCTTTTAATATTAGTGCAGGACTAGACATCACCACCGCCTGGGTGGCAGCCAGAGACAGGCAGACCTGGGGGACCATATGCATACGCTACGCCCCCTGGAGGGGCATGCGGAGCTGAGTGAGTGAGTGAGTGAGTGAGTGAGTGAGAGTGAGTGAGTGAGTGAGTGAGTGAGTGAGTGAGTGAGTGAGTGTGAGTGAGTGAGAGTGAGTGAGTGAGTGAGTGAGTGAGTGAGTGAGTGAGCGCGTGAGTGAGTGAGTGAGTGAGTGAGTGAGTGATGCTTACAGCCTCTACATTGCCGCTTAAGCAGGAAGAAGAATATGTAGGTGTTTCAATGTTGCTATTGACCCAAACTAGAACGTTAACCACAGAATGCGTCTATACTTCCTCAAGTTGTCAGTGTTACACATCGTAAACTTCAAGTTATCTGTGTTCTTCACCTGGATTGAAAGTTGCCGGATCTGTCCAGTGGCGCTCGTCATGGTGAATCGCCCACAGGTTAAACATCACACGGGTTCCCTGGGGAAGGTCGAAGTCTCCAACTCTGGAGAAAACACAGAAGATGAGTTCTTTGAAAAGGACGAAGAAGCTGGACCTTAATGATGTTAGTTTATTGGATAAGGGCAATGCTCCACAGTAGAGTAGCTTTTGTGACAGTACGTCGATAGTGTCATTTTTGGTAATCTCCAAGCAGATTCCGTGGGACAAGGGGAAACTCTCCTTACCCCACGGAATCTGCTTGGAGATTAATGTTTGGTAGGTACGAACTGTATTCTGAAGGCTGTAGTGTTTATGTTCATCATAACAAAGCCTTTCAAGAGTATATTCTCTTCCAAGCTTCAGAGGCAGTTGGAACGGAATAGACATTGGTCACCAGACTGAGGATAGTTTCAGCACCAAGGACAGGTCTGCTCAACAGGCTGGGGATACAACATGCAGTTCAATAGAGCAAAATGTACTTACGAGGTGTCCCTGATGGTTTTGTGTGGAATGGCGAGCGGCGCCACGGGTCTCATCCGGAGCACCTCTCTGATGGTGGCCTCCAGGTACGGCAGCCGCTCCCGGTCACACAGACGGACAGGGTCGTTCGCGCACAGAACCGTCTGCAGCTCCTCTTGGATCTGCGCCTGGACCTGAAGGGAAGACCAAAGACGGTGGCCTGGTTACCAGACTTATTTTAGCTATTTGCGGACAGGATAAAGATTCTATTGATGGGCAGAAATTTTGCCTCAAAGAAAGACGACTAGGACCCTTAGGGTCAGAAAGGAGCGTAAGAGGCTCCGGAAGAACATGACATAGAGCATACAGAGGGTCGATATATATATATGGTGACACTAGTCCAACTCTGTCCTGAAACTTGCAACACAATGTAACCCAACACCATAAGGTGTCTGCTACAGTACCAGTTACCATGGTGACAGCCGTCTGGTTCAGGTTATTCGTTGACCTTGTGTGTTTAGAACGGAAGGAGAAGAAGGAGAGACAGAGCAAAATGCCCACCTCTGGATGATGCAGGAGGAACGCCAGGATCCACCTGAGGGTGGTTGTAGAGGTCTCCATGCCTCCGCCGAACACGTCGTTCACCGTGGTGAGGATGTGCTCGTCGCTCAGGTACCGCTGAGCCTTCCTGCCGCCCTCCGCAGCCGCCTCCGCTTGAGCCTTCAGCAGGGCGTCTACCAGGTCCTGGGGCGCACCGGCCTTGTAGGACACCTGAAGGATATTTACACGATAAGAACTGCTTTATGTCATAAAGACTTAGAGACTAGATTAAAGCTAGCCACACAGTATATCAACATCCGAAAATAATTTTATCGGAAGTTTGGCAGATATAGGAAGTTTCTTCTTACCCTGTGTTGTTCGATGTTATTGTTGAGCACACTGTCTCTGGTCTTCAGACATGCCTTCATCTTCCGTATCGTGGCGTTGGGAAGCTTCTGTAGAAAAAATAAGGGCACCGCGTTCAAAAGTATTCAAACGTTCAACTTTCTTTTTAGACAAGCAAATGTAAGATATTCATTTTCAGTGCTTACTCCAACAGGAATGGCTTGCAGCTAGCGCTAACCTCACAACATAATAAAACAAACGGTGACGATAAAAGGAAACCATAACATTTTACCGAAAAAAGAAAACAACAAAATCTTTCCCACAGCATATGTCGACTTTAGATGAGTACTAGAGTCAGCTGCAGTTCGCGTTAACCCGTAAGGGGGCGCAACCTACCGCCAGCCACGGAAACACGTCTATCAGCCCGTCCTTCCCCACCGTGTCCACCAGCCCTTCGTTGTACCCGATGATCGTCTTCAGTTCCGCATCTTCCGGTTCGAACCGCTTCCCGAAGCAGATAGAACTGATGACGTTCCCGACGACCGTGTTGAGCGGGAGGTAAGGGTCGAGGGGACGTCCCGAGGAATCTCTGAGATACCCGCACAACCAGTCGGCCTCCTGGCTTATCTTATCTTCCAGTTGGAGCATTCCTTGCCCGAACATCTGACGTAGGGAAGAGAGAGAGAACTTTGATCACCCAGTGTCCCTAGCTAAAAGTCTTTATCAACGATGATACTAGTGTCATGCATTTCCAACAAGATAACCTATCTTCGTGTATATTCAGATAAGTCAGAGCCTAGCAAAGCAGTTAGGTAGACTACGATTGTACCTCCACGTCATTTTTCTAAAGTTAACGGTTGAGATACCATTGGTATCTTAAAATGAAGCAAGATAAAGATACCAGAGTTGGTTTGCTAAAGGAGTGCAGTTTATTGCTTTGGCTTCTGAAGCCTGGTCGAGGCTCGGAATGTATGTTTTACCAGAAGAATCAGCTGCCCAAGCGTTAGGTCTAACCAAGGAGGTTATTACATATTAACCTCCTTGGTCTAACCCTTGGCCAACGCTAGATCTACAAAATTCAAACCCCTGTGGCCAGTCTGTACAGCTTCGGTTTGCATCAAAGTTGTCTAATGTAGACTAAAAGAACCGACCTTGAGCGCGTTGTGTGTGAGCTTCTTGTGGACCCTCCAGCCCCTGCCGTAGTCCGCGAAGGCGATGCCCATGCCGCTGTTGGACAGGAGGTCGGTGGTGGGGAGGGGGGCGCGGCCCGCAAAGTCGTCCCCGCTCTTCACCAGGGCCTCCTTAGCAAGGTCAATGTCGCTGATGACGACAACAGGCTCCTGCCCGAACCTCACCTAAGAAAAATACGTTTCATACACAATTAAAGAACATGTTGACAAACATCATACACGTTACTATAACGTTATATGACGTTACAAGAAATGAAGTGAAATAACACTAACATGTAGGCATATAGGAAATGTGATACTTGGTGCTGGTCGTATGTACTTGGGTATTTCACGAACAGTACATCATAATTAATCTTGGATAATGTCCAAGAAGCAAGCAAATGAAGATACGGCAAGGGACTGTGCTACCTCGAGATACTTTTCGAAGAGGAGCAAAGGGCCTAATCTCTAACCATTGGTGCTAGGCAGGCAGTAGCCATCGGTGGCCAATGGATACTGCCTTGCCATCGTATGATCTGCTTGGAGATTATTAGGGCACTTCGGGCACTTAATGAGGTATATGCAGGTACGCAACGTATAAGATCTGACAGAATGCATGAATGGCAGAGTCATCAACCCTACCTGAAACACGGTGCCGAATTTCCGTGCCATCTCCGTGAGCCGGATGTGCGGGTCGGCGCCGGCCATGTCCAGCAGGTTCCCGATGAGCGGCAGAGGCCACGGGCCGGGGGGAGAGTAGAGCTGCCGCTTCTTCTTCTCACCAAATATCAGCCAGTAGAGCAACAACAACGAAGCCGCCAGCATCCCGATTTCTACGAACGAAATACACGAAACTATCAACAAAATTCATCTCTGTGTATCATGAAAGTTCATCTCTGTGTTATTGGTAGTTACATAAGTTAGAACTTATCCAACACAACAAAATTCTCTCACCTAGAGCTTTCGACCAGTTACTCTGGTCTTCCTCAGTAGACGAAATGCACGATAATAATGACTGTAGAGGCAGCATGGTAGATGAATCTGAAAGCAGCGAGTTGAAGAATGAAATCGTCGAAGCTGAGGATCCTAACTCTGCAGAGCCAGCTGCAGTTAATATTGAACTGAAAAGATGCTCGTAGTTTTATAGGCAGTTGTGTCTGAAACTCTTCCTGATTCGTCTAATTGGCTACGAGGTAGTAGGCATGTTATAGGCTGGTGAAATATTGTAGACATGTTTCAGTTTCTGTCGTCTGGAAATGGAGGTTGGAGTGTAGTCTTGCACGTCATCATATGTTGTCTATAGGGGATAGTCCCAGTTTGTTGAACGGGTGTAGACATGTCTGAAAAAAAGCTGGCTGAGTAGAAGTTTCCTGTACGTCATGCTTATTCTTGACAGTCGGTAAACAGAAATAAATCTAGAATAATGCATCTTTTCTTCAGCAACAAAATGTTGCTCTACCTTGTAAGGGAGGTCATTCCGTCATAATTATCTACAAATGTCGTAATAGCTATAAGAAGACAGTCAAATCACTGAACGTCATACGGAAACTAATGACCTAATACTATACACCGACGACGACGTATAGACTGTTATCAATTGCGGTTATCAAGAAGATCCCAACATTGCATCATCTTAGACGTCTATTTAATGAGAGACATGTGAATCAAGTTTTTGAAAGGCAAGGACATGACAGCTAAGAAGGATGTTGTAATTTGCATGGGCTATCTAAGATGTTAGACATCAAGGTAAAGAATAAATACATTGCACAAAGTAAACAGCTGGATAAGGTATATAAGAGAGTATAACTTTTCACAGTTCGCCGGTGAAAGACAGTGTCTAAAACAGCTCATCGCTCTTTTAGAAACCTCACCATTCTTCGGTCGTTTGATAAGACCTTGTGTAGATATGCGAAAACCACACACGTGGAAAAGACGCCTTGGTCTTGTGCCAGAAGCCAGCTGGGAACAAGGAGGACATACAGCTGCTGGATGAAGTGATTTAGTGTGGCCAATGCAGGGATCTGACCTACCTGTGCATACAGGTCTTCGGACTAATCCTTCCCTAGATTGGACCATGTTACAAGGGAATTAATCTTAGAGAGCAGTAATTGTTTTCTATCGCCAGAGGGAGGTGCAGAGGTTGTGGACTAGTTTGCTGAGCGACGTATCAACCACCGTAGACTCATTTGATTTAATTGACATATGGTCCCAACAGTCTAAGAGTTTATATTAGTCCCAACAAAACTTTCTTACCCCTCATCATGGCACGTTCAGTCGAATAGTATATATCTAGAAACGGGTTGCATGTATACGACAGAACATCGCGTGATAACAGTATGTTTTATGTGTGAAGGGCGCAAAAAATAACGGGCATACAATGTTGCCTACATGTTGCTTTATGTTGAGTTAAGCCAACAACTTATCCCGGAGCAAAGTCAGAACGTAAATACATATTCTGCCTGCATTCAGGATGGCCATGGAGGCTGTAATTCAACGATACGTTATATACCTACAAACCTCCCAGGCGGTCTGCAAACGATCTTTTACTTGTAGGTATTCTCCATACCCTTAACCTCTGGTAATTGGATATCTTGAAGTGTCCTGTCAAGACTCTAGTAAATCCTATTAATTTTCTTCAGCATGTCACTGAAAATGAACAGGTTTGAAACTTTGTCATATTATAACAGATGTTGTGACTTACTTGACATTATTAACCTTTGGAAACTAAATGGGGTCCAAGGAATATGGTTATACTGATAAGATACGACAGGTACACCAATCTCCTTATCAAGACAAGTAGGCCGCAGGACGAAACAAATCGGCCCGAACGGCAGACCGCAGCGTCGGCAACGATGTTAGCACGCGAGGAATGCATAAAGACGTCTAGAAGTCTTTCAAACGTGTCAACACATGGATGTAGTACGTGCACCAGTCACCCAACAAACCACCCATCAAACAGTGAAGTACGACATTTGTACGGTCGTAGATATGTAATGTCGCTGTTTAGGATGCTAGGCAGGGGAATATGGTTCTCAGTGTATTATAACTTAAGAAAGAGTACCAGCGAGAAATAAAACATAATCAACTGCAAGCAGGATTCACTATTCCAAATTAATACAGTTTTAATTAAAAAATCGCAAACGACACAAAAATTTGATATTACATGCGAGATTGATCTTCCCTCTTTTTTAAGCAAGAATAACGGAACTATAGTCATGAATTTCATTCTGCCTTAGGGCGTGTCTTCCTTGCACAAGAATCAGTGCATTTCAAAAAGTCCATTAACAATGTTTATAAGGACATGTGTAATTCAAAGAAAGCCTATTCAATATCACATTAGTAGGTACTCATTTCGGACTCGGACTGTTACCAAGTCAGACCATCGCAAATATCTGGTCAACTCGGCCCACCGTCCTGGTCAACTTGATCCACTACCCTGGTCAACTCGATCCAACTCGGTCAACTCGGTCAACTCGGTCCACTACCCTGGTCAACTCGGTCAACTCGGTCCACTACCCTGGTCAACTCGATCCACTACCCTGGTCAACTCGGTCAACTCGGTCTACTACCCTGGTCAACTCGGTCAACTCGGTCCACTCGGTCCACTACCCTGGTCAACTCGGTCAACTCGGTCAACTCGGTCCACTACCCTGGTCAACTCGGTCAACTCGGTCCACTACCCTGGTCAACTCGATCCACTACCCTGGACAACTTGATCCACTACCCTGGTCAACTCG
>NW_017804532.1:0-9929 GCF_001625305.1 Branchiostoma belcheri
GTTGCATGTTACTTCATTCCTAGTGTGATTAACCGTTCCTTCTTCTATCCCTTTCTAGCCTGTGCATGTTCTTCATCAGTGTGATACCGTTCCTTCTTTCTATCCCTTTCAGCCTGTGCATGTTCTTCATCAGTGTGATACCGTTCCTTTGTTTTGTCTCGCTTCTCTTGGGCGTACTGTTCATCAGTGTGATATCTTGTCTTCTTCCTGTCCCGTTGAGACTGGGCATACTTCTCATCCTCCTGGTACCGTTTCCTTTCTCGTTCCCGTTTGGCCTTCTTGCGGTCCTCAACGTTATCATTCAGTGTGGTCTTTCTCTTGCTGCTAGTGACTGGCGAGACCTCTGTAGATTCTTCACCCTGGCAAAGTGTCGTACTCCTTGTCTCTTGACAGCTCCATACTTTTGTGACAACTTCAAAGTGATTTTGGTTTGCATGATTGAGGTATATAGCATTACCTGGTTCCAACAAGATTTGATCACCAATACTTTCGTTTGATGGGTACTTAAACCACGTCCACTCCTTGCCGTACTTAGTGTACAAATAGATGCGTACTCCCAAGAATAAAGCCATTGCATCCATTTCTACCTGTGAGGCCCATGCACCAAGATCTCCTGGACGTTTCCCTCTCTCATCTCGACGGTTCAGGTACTGACACATGGTTAGTCCTCCATCGAACCAAGACCTGTAAACATTCTCAGGCAATGTTGACATAAACTTTATCAAATGCTGCCTTAGTACTTTATGATATTCTTCGGTGCCACAGATATTGTAACTAATTGCATTATAAAAACAATTCCCATCTCCTCGTATTGGAACAATACCGCTACTACAAGGTGTCTTCAAAGGGACATTCCTCTGCTCCATATTGTGGTATTCTTTAACAGTAATGATTTCATTTTCATTTTGGGCATACCTGTTTACCATACTGGCCACATTCAATTGATCTTCCCCTGTAAAAGGGTCAAAAATGAAACCTTCTTCATTATCCCAGGCCCCTGTTTCCTGTACATCCTGGTCATCAACTGGCTCGTCCCCACTTACCTCCACCTCCATGAGCATTTCAGCTGGCTCCTGTACTCCTGACTCTACTTCCTGTACTGACTCTACCTCTGCTTGCTTGTCATCCTGCTGGCAGGGCTGCTTCTCCGTTTTTTGCTCTTCCTTCCATGCACTCAACCTCTCAGTCAATTTTTTCTTCTTACGTCTAGGCATTTCTGAAACGTTTAAAATACCAGAAATTACAGGTATGTGTTAATTTTGCTGACCGGAGATCCTTTTACCTTAAATAAAAATCAGGAGCCATGCACAGGTTTGTGAGATTTTTATAGTAAAGAAAGCACACCATCAGATTTACGAGATTTTTTATCACCACCTCAAAATTCCCACCTCAAAATCCAGTCAATAAAGTTGAAATAAAGTAACATAATCCGTAAACCGGTATACCAAAGCCCCACATGTACAACTATAAGGTTGAACCCATATAATTAATACTAGTAGCCAAAATTTCCCTAGCGAGCAATCGCCCCCCTCCCCCACATCGTCCAAAAACAAAGAAAAACACTGGCCAAAATCCTCTATGATCAGTAAACCGAAGGCACACGTTTACAACCACAAGGTTGAGCTTGATGCATTTTCATGTAGTAATCACTTACCGCAAATAAGGTACTAGTAAATACCCCGGTACAACTTCAGATCGATATAGACAAAAATATTATAGAGACAAGTCGAATGTTATCGTTCGCGCGAGGAATGGTGGGATTTTTCTTGGGGCCTGCATGACGTTTTATGTAAGGCGTAATCAGACCTTTTCACTCAGTCTTCATAATACGTAGAAAACCACCAAAAAATCAAGGTAATCCGTAATAGAACAGTAGCTGCAAAGCGTTAAGTCGTAATAAGGTCTGAGACGTTAACGTAATTTGTAGTTAGCGGCGAAAATGTTGCATAATTCGTAATCACAACCCCCATGCAGGCCCTCTTCACCATCCTACAGTATCTCTATGTTCCTATCGAATTCCTATGGCCCGCGCTAATTAATGTCGTTATTACAATGTATTACAGCACCCACATATCTCTACGTGCACAAACAATGGTCTATAGGAGGAACTCTGACTATCCACGTCTTACCTGATGATATTTCCTGCTATTTGACGCACAAGATACTGCCAGTGCTGGCACGAACCTGGCGCTGGCAGCAGAAATTACGTCCGCTATGCAGACGACCAAATGTGAAAAAGATCACGTGACGAATATGACCAATCAGCGTCAACGGAAGAAATTCGCGGGAGATTCGAAAAGCGTTCTATGATTGGTCTGCGTCAGATTCATGGTGCATTGCGACAAATCCTAACTAATCAGCTTCAGCGTTGGAAATTCGCGGCGGATTTGAAAAGCTTTCTATGATTCGCCTATAGAAACAGCAAAAAAAATACAAAACTACGACGTATTGCGGCAAAATACTAAGTTTGGCCAGTAAAATGAGGGCAAAAATGTCTACATGTAAATGTAACAGTTATGTCTTACCTGCCTATTTGGCGGGTATCGCCGCTGGAATGTAACCCGAACCTTTTGTTGTATTGTTGATAGCAGTTTCGCCGTAGCGGGCATAAAATATGGATATTAACACAGGGTCTTTTCATCGGAGAAATTGGCTAGCTGGATGAAAATAGCCCTGTAGCTGTAGCTAGATCACGTTTCCACCGCTTTTACAACACTCCTTTTCCCTGGCCAAACTTGTAAACAAACATAAGAATGTGCCTACCAGGCGTAGGTGGTAGAAAATAAATCAATAAGCCATCAGCCAATCAACAGCCAGATGTACAAAAATGGCCACACCTGTTGCATGCTTGCATATGCCCATATTTGGGCCCGCCCCGAATTCCTTTCTTATTACGTCACGCGCGTACGCCCCACAGTACTTTCCTATGGGAACAGCTAAAAACGCAAATAAAACGATTGTAAAAGCTTGTATAAAAAAAAATAAAAAAACGCCTAGGGGTATTTACCCACTCTACCTTTATACGAAATTCCAGGTCGTTTGGCTCAAAAATGAAGGAATTGAATCAATTTAAAGAAATGGCAGGAGAAGGAGGAGGAGGAGGAGGAGAATCATCAGTAAAAACAGTATTTCACTCCATACTTTAGTATGGAGTGAAATAAGAATATTTTTTTATGTATCGTCTAATAAATAATTAACAATCCACACGTTAGACTGAATGCAAGGAAACTAATCGGATGCATGGCAATGAGTTTGTATCATCAAAAAGATTACACTGACAGGTACTTTTGGCATAAGGAACTAAAAATTATTCAAGAGTCGTCCCGTTAATTTTTCTATATTAGGTAGCAGCTTAAAGATGACAAAATGCTGCAAGGTAAATAAAGTATAAATTTTGATGTTTTTTCCGCTCAACATTGATTGCATCTTAAATACCATTTGCCTATGCATCGTTCAAATTGGTTTACATTATTTTAAGAAAATGCTTTTCTGGGGACAAATATAGTGATGTCACTTACCAATAGCAAGGAGAATAGCGAAAAGAGCGGGAAATGCTGCCATCTTGAAGAGACTCAAAACCCGGAATGAGCAAAATCTTCTACGGAGTCTAAGATGTCTGCCCGAGTTGTCCGCTTTCGCATGTGATTGGATGATTTTCTTTCGTCTTTGTGTTTTGTAATCTACTCTGGCCATATGACGTCACTCTTGTGATGTGGGCGTGTCGTGCATACAACCGATCGGGCCTAGCCCCAATACGTCCTGACTGATATACAGCTAGTAAACGGTGCAACAACTACACGTAGATGCCATTTTACCAACGGAGATGCGATCAGAAATGTCTTATGGACTTTATACCGTTATCCTTTGATTTAAGGTTGAAATTTTCTTACAGGTGTATTGTACTGCCATGAATTGTTGGAATGCATTGTAGCCTAAGGCAGCAATTATGTTAATTAGCGACTAGGGTCGTTTCGTTAATTTTCTTATATTAGGTAGCAGCTTGAAGATGACTTGAGGAGAACAGCGAAAAGAGCGGGAAATGCTGCCATCTTGAGGAGACTCAAAACCCGGAATGAGCTAAATCTTCTACGGAGTCTAAAATGCCTGCCCGAGTTGTCTGCTTTCGCGTGTAATTGGATAATTTTTTTTTTCGTCTTTGTGTTTTGTAATCTACCCATGTCTGATGTTGTCACTCTTGTGATGTGGGCGTTTCGTGGGCAGAACCGGTTGTGCCTAGCCCCAATACGTCCTAAATCATAAAAAGCTTTATTAAACGGTGCAAAAACTACAGGTAGATGCAATTTTACCAACGAAGGGTCGATCAGCAATATCTTATCGACTTTATACCTTTCTCCTTTGATTTTAAGTGGAAATTTTCTAACAGGTGTATTGTACGACCGCAAATTGTTGGAATGCCTTGTAGCCTAAGGCAGCAATTATGTTAATCCGCAACTCTATATACTGCTTACCAGGCGATCAACACTTGCTTCGCACGTAATGTACTTTTCATTCATTGTGGCGGTTTGGATGTTAACTTAATTAGTTCAGAAAAGACTACAACTAAGAATATTTTTTTCATGTATCGTCTAATAAATAATTAACAATTCACACGTTAGACTGAATGCAAGAAAACTAATCGGATGCATGGCAATGAGTTTGTATCATCACAAAGATTACACTGACAGGTACTTTTGGCATCAGGAACTAAAAATTATTCAAGAGTCGTCCCGTTAATTTTTCTATATTAGGTAGCAGCTTGAAGATGACAAAATGCTGCAAGGTAAATAAAGTATCTTTGATGTTTTTCTCCGCTCAACATTGATTGCATCTTAAATACCATTTGCCTATGTATCGTTCAAATTGGTTTACATTATGTTAAGAAAATGCATTTCTGGGGACAAATATAGTGATGTCACTTACCAATAGCAAGGAGAATAGCGAAAAGAGCGGAAAATGCTGCCATCTTGAAGAGACTCAAAACCCGGAATGAGCAAAATCTTGTACGGGGTCTAAGATGTCTGCCCGAGTTGTCCGCTTTCACGTGTGATTGGATGATTTTCTTTCGTCTTTGTGTTTTGTAATCTTCTCTGGCCATATGACGTCACTCTTGTGATGTGGGCGTGTCGTGCATACAACCAATCTGGCCTAGCCCCAATACGTCCTGACTGATATACAGCTAGTAAACGGTGCAACAACTACGCGTAGATGCCATTTTACCAACGGAGATGCGATCAGAAATGTCTTATGGACTTTATACCGTTATCCTTTGATTTAAGGTTGAATTTTTCTTACAGGTGTATTGTACTGCCGTGAATTGTTGGACTGCCTTGTAGCCTAAGGCAGCAATTATGTTAATTAGCGACTAGGGTCGTTTCGTTAATTTTCTTATATTAGGTAGCAGCTTGAAGATGACTTGAGGATAACAGCGAAAAGAGCCGGAAATGCTGTCATCTTGAAGAGACTCAAACCCGGAATGAGCAAAATCTTCTACGGAGTCTAAAATGCCTGCCCGAGTTGTCTGCTTTCGCGTGTAATTGGATAATTTTTTTTTTTCGTCTTTGTGTTTTGTAATCTACCCATGTCTGATGTTGTCACTCTTGTGATGTGGGCGTTTCGTGGGCAGAACCGGTTGGGCCTAGCCCCAATACGTCCTAAATCGTAAAAAGCGTTATTAAACGGTGCAAAAACTACAGGTAGATGCAATTTTACCAACGAAGGGTCGATTAGCAATATCGTATGGACTTTATACCTTTCTCCTTTGATTTTAAGTGGAAATTTTCTAACAGGTATATTGTACGGCCGCACATTGTTGGAATGCCTTGTAGCCTAAGGCAGCAATTATGTTAATCCGCAACTCTATATACTGCTTACCAGGCGATCAACACTTGCTTCGCACGAAATGTACTTTTAATTCATTGTGGCGGTTTGGATGTTAACTTAATTAGTTTAGAAAAGACTACAACTAAGAATATTTTTTATGTATCGTCTAATAAATAATTAACAATTCACACGTTAGACTGAATTCAAGAAAACTAACCGGATGCATGGCAATGAGTTTGTATCATCCAAAAATTACACTGACAGTCGTCCCGTTAATTTTCCTATATTAGGTAGCAGCTTGAAGATGACAAAATGCTGCAAGGTAAATAAAGTATCTTTGATGTTTTTCTCCGCTCAACATTGATTGCATCTTAAATACCATTTGCCTATGTATCGTTCAAATTGGTTTACATTATGTTAAGAAAATGCTTTTCTGGGGACAAATATAGTGATGTCACTTACCAATAGCAAGGAGAATAGCGAAAAGAGCGGGAAATGCTGCCATCTTGAAGAGACTCAAAACCCGGAATGAGCAAAATCTTCTACGGGGTCTAAGATGTCTGCCCGAGTTGTTTGCTTTCGCATGTGATTGGATGATTTTCTTTCGTCTTTGTGTTTTGTAATCTACTCTGGCCATATGACGTCCCTCTTGTGATGTGGGCGTGTCGTGCATACAACCGGTCGGGCCTAGCCCCAATATGCCCTGACTGAGGAACAGCTTTTAAACGGTGCAAAAACTACACGTAAATGACATTTTACCAAGAGAGATCAGCTAATTTCTGAGGGACTGAGGGACTTCATACCGTTCTCCATTGATTTTAACTTGAAATTTTCTTACAGGTGTATTGTACTGCCGTCAATTGTTGGACTGCATTGTAGCCTAAGGCAGCAATTATGTTAATTAGCGACTAGGGTCGTTTCGTTAATTTTCTTATATTAGGTAGCAGCTTGAAGATGACTTAAGGAGAACAGCGAAAAGAGCCGGAAATGCTGCCATCTTGAAGAGACTCAAAACCCGGAATGAGAAAAATCTTCTACGGAGTCTAAGATGTCTGTGATTTGGGCGTTTCGTCGGCAGAACCGGTCGGGCCTAGCCCAAATACGCCCTGACTTATAAAAAGCTTTATTAAACGGTGCAACAACTACACGTAGATGCCATTTTACCAACGGAGATGCGATCAGAAATGCCTTATGGACTTTTTACCGTTATCCTTTGATTTAAGTTGAAATTTTCTAACAGGTGCATTGTAATACAGTGAATTGTTGGACTGGCTTGTAGCCTAAGGCAATTCCGCCATCTTGAAAAGACTAAAAAAAACCTGACTCACCCAAATCTTCGACGGATCCAAGATGTCTGCTTTTGCATGTGATTGGATGATTTTCTTTCGTCTTTGTGTTTTGTAATCTACTTATGCAAGAAAATGTCATATTCGTGATTCGGGCGTGCCATCCAGATAACAGTTCGGGCCTAGCCCCGATACGTCCTGACTGATAAACCTTTCTTGCGAGGGTGCAGTAACTACATGTATGTAGATGCCCATTTACTAAACGAAGTTGCGATCAGCAATCATGACTATATATCGCTCTTCATTGATTTTTAAGTTACATGTTTCTGATATCTGCGTTGTTCGGCTGTGATTTGTTCGTCACAATGTATATAATTGAGGCAGCAATTATATATGCTGCCAGATTGAATATACTTAAAACCCCTACCAATTAGAATTTCTTTGTCTTTAAAAGGCTTTTCTGTTAGGGCAAAAAGAATGGAAGGGCAGACAAAGTCTCTACTCGCTGTGTCCCCAAAATTGTCCACATGGCCGAATTTATTCATCCAGATTTGCGCAATTAGAGCGTATATAAAAACTCTGGCAGACTGATTGTGGTATAATGAATGGTATCAGACAGTGGAAAAACAATAGTCCTCGCACAGCTCATGCGGCTGATGCGATTCTTGTAAAGCGGGCGTGTCTTGCCTAGATACCGGTTTAGCCGAGCCCCATTACGTCCTGACTAAGAAACAGTTTTTGTTGCAATAACAATACATGAAGATGTCATTTTACCAACGGAGGTGCAATCAGCAATGTCTTATGAATTGTATACCGTTCTCCTTTCATTATAAGTTGAAATTTTATAACAGGTGCATTGTACTGTCATGAATTGTTGGACTGCCTTGTAGCCTAAGGCAGCAATTATAATGATTAGTGAGAAGACGTACTGGTAACCAAGCGATCAACATTGCTTCGCACAAAATGTACTTTTTATTCATTCTGTCAGTTTTCCCGTTACCTATTACATGTACATGTTTACTTCAACTTCAACTTCTGATGGCTTCGATGTAGCCTGGGTGCCATCCTGCGTAGGCTACCACGGAGTTTGGACTTGCTGACATATGTACTGTAATGGCTTGACACTGCACATTCGTTCAGATTTTGAGCGAGCGCGCTGTTTGGTCCTACTCGTCTAAGACCCCCTTTTTTGGAGGGGGTGCACCTGTAGGAAATGTCTACATATTAGGTAAACCGTTCGGACGTTCAAACGGCGACGTTAAGATAGATATTATTCATAGCTGAGGATCAGCCAATCAAATAAAGGCACGTCCAGCCCAGGCTGCTCAGGCTATGTCATTATGTGACGTCATGACCAATCCAGACTCCGTGGTTACTTTGTGATCAAGTGATTTTTTTTCTGTTAGGAGGTGCCCATGTAACAAAGGGCCTAAAAGGCCCAGTTCACCGTAAGCAAGAGTTCCACGACCTCTTAAATTCGTCAAATGATGTAAACCCCTGCGGCTGACGAATTATAAAATTTTAATCATTGATTTCGCATATAAGGGCCTCATTTGCATGGATTATATACTCAGTAAGTTGATCATATTCTCCACCCAATGACAGCCTTCTCTTAACAAAAAGGCTATTATAGCACTTCCTCATAAATTATGCAAATGAGGTCATGTTTTGAATAAATTATATTTACTGATGTTCACCTTCACTTAAGGTCTCGGACTGGAGTTTCCTTCCGTATATCGAGCAATTTGACACCCTCAGCCCGACGGGCTGACATTTCTGTACTAAACGCGGGTCGGAATTTTTCACTCTTTTTTGAGTGTTTCATAGTCCTATTATCGAACAAAGCAGCTTTATAGAATTTCCTCATTAATGATGCAAATTAGATCCTCATTTGCATAATTGTCATTTGATTATCAAGCATCACTTCAGCTACCTACGTACCAAAATCATGACAATCCGTCAACCGGTTCTTGAGTTATCCTCCTTCAATAAGTTATCAAGAAATGCTACTGCAGTTCCAGAACAAGCTGCCAGGGGACCTAAACTCATGTCACTTCTTCCCGAGCCCAAGAGCTATCTGCCATCTAAAATTCGTAACCCTAACATGTCCAGATCATGAGATATGAAAACCGGAAGTTCTGCTGCAATACCAACAAAAGCCGCCAGGGGGGCCAAAATCTAATCATTTCTAGGTCTCGCCAAGACCTACCGACCTACCAAGTTTCATGACAATGCATATAAAGCTTCTTGATTTAAAAGTTATGCTGTTTACAGACGAACAAACAGACGGGAAAACAGACGGACAGACAGACGGACAAACGCTACTGAAAACATAACCTTCTTGGCGAAGGTAATAACCACGGCTGACCCCATTTCGAACGACGTTCGGTTCTTATTTCTAAGACAGGCGCTGAGATTCTTGTGTGTACGACAGCGATTATTCTGGTACAAGGTAGAGAAATTCGCCAGGTTTGAGACTTTAAAAATTGAAATTTTATCTTTGTTCAGTTAGCGTAGATTTGCGCCTTGATACTGTCACAGCCTAGTGCTGTGCGCTTGCTGCAGTTCCATGACCTTCCGCATAGCGCTTTTAAAAGATTGCGTCACGAGTGAACTTGCCGACAAACTTTATCCGTTTTTCACATATTTTGTACATTATACCTTGAAATAAAACATATTCAAGTTCTGTACCTAACTTTTGCACCCTATTATATATTTTACCGCGTCGAAGTAGTACACTTTGGGGTTCCTAACTATAGAAATCACCAGAGGCCTGAAGTGTGTCCTGCGCATGCTACCTTTATATTCAAACTTACATTTTTC
>NW_017804533.1:0-6601 GCF_001625305.1 Branchiostoma belcheri
AGCTTTAAAATTAATTGTGAAATTATGAGTTTAACCCAAAATTTCATTGTCCTAACTGGTCGTTTTACCTCTGATTGATTTTACTTGTGTCCTACCAATATTTTTAAGGGAGGGGAGAATGGACTTGCGCTTATCCAGATTTATACTTAAGTTACCCCATTTTGTTGATTTGATTTATTTATTTAGTCAATTGTTTACACCTTTGTTCAAATGTTATGTGGTGGATGGCGGCGTTGATATAAGTTTGATGTAACTTGAGTGCGTCGCCATCTCGTCTGTATTTCTCTTTTCTTTTTGACTGTTCTAATAAAAAAAAAAATGTATATTTTGTCCACCCTCTACATGTACATGAACACATGTACCTCTTCGAATTCCCTCATGACGAAAATGAAAAGTGGCCAGCAGACCAATTTGTGCTTCAAAAGAATAAACAATGGTTTAAAGAAATGTTTCCAAGGCACCCCTATACAGAATGTCAGCTTACATGTAGGTCATTTGGTTTTAATGCCTAGAAGCTAAAAAAAATTGTTGTAAGCATAGCGCATTTTGTAATTGTTTGTCTCACCCTATTTCAGGACGATATGACTGCATTTTTTAACACACCTGCTGGAGTGCAGCATGGGACGACTACCTACCTGGCAAAGGCAGCTGTCAACAGGCTGCTGCAGGGGAATGTGAACATTGATCAGGATGAGCCATGTACTGTTAGTTAGACATCAGACAGGACAAACTCTGTACTGTTAGACACATCAACATTAGACAGGATATACCCTGTACTAGTACTGTTAGTTAGACACATCAACATTAGACAGGACATACCCTGTACTGTCAGTTAGACACATCAACATTAGACAGGACATACCCTGTACTGTCAGTTAGACACATCAACATTAGACAGGACATACCCTGTACTGTCAGTTAGACACATCAACATTAGACAGGACATACCCTCTACTGTTAGTTAGACACATCAACATCGAACAGGACAAACTCTGTACTGTTAGACACATCAACATTAGACAGGACATACCCTCTACTGTTAGTTAGACACATCAACATCAGACAGGACAAACTCTGTACTGTTAGTTAGACACATCAACATCAGATAGGACAAACTCTGTACTGTTAGACACTTCAACATAAGACATGATATACCCTATACTGTCAGTTAGACACATCAACATCAGACAGGACGAACTTGTACCCTGTACTGTGAGTTAGACACATCAACATTAGACAGGACAAACCCTGACAGGACAAACCCTGACAGGACAAACCCTGTACTGTTAGTTAGACACATATTACACAATGTAGTCGCTTTGTCATCCCTCTGTAGTAGGGTGTGTCCTCAGGTGACTGTAGAGTCCAATTTTCGCCCGGAACTGGCGCTCACAGTGCGGGCAGGAGAACAGAGCAGTGTATGTCATGTTCTTTGCTGGATCAATCTAATGTTTGTAATATACTAAGCCAATTTTGTCAAACTTAGAAGTCAATACTGACTGTGTGAGTTTTCCTTGTAAAATAAATTTAAGGAATTGAAAGTCCAACTCCTAGCCTGCTGCATTAAGTAGTCAAAATGTTCGACTTCTAACAACTATCATATACTAGTAGTGTTCTAATGACTGATACTATAGTTCAATGACATGGTTCACATCAGTTGGATTTAGTAACGCACTGAATTTAAAAATCAAGAGTTTGCTTTATATTTGACTTTAATTTGTAGTTTAACCAACCATGTTTCAATTGTAATAAACTCAGCAGGTAAAATGCAAAACTACAGAGAATACTTGTTTTTCACAAGTTCCAGTTTGTAGCTCTTGACAGTCAGAGGCATTCTCCATGGAGTATTCCATGAAATAAAATGATTTGGGTGAAGCAATATTTCTAACTACTAAAATGTTGTCGCTGGTAGGTCGTTATTTTTGTGAATTAGGATTATTAAGTTCATTTGATGGTTTGATGGAAAACAGCCAAATACATGTAATGTATGGTGGAAAGTTACATCAGCTATATCGTAAAAGATTGTCTGTATGTTGTTTCTGAAGAATAATCATATTTTGTGGTCAGCCCGCACTATTATATTGATGTTTTTGGTGGGACATGATATTGGTGCAATGGCCAAGTGAGTAGAGTGGTGAATCATCTTGCTTTTGGTAGATTTTGAGTTCAATCCCAGGCCAACTCGACAAGAAAGTATGTTTTCGGTTTTGCCATGGTAGAGTGGCTGTAGATGTATCTGAATGATATTTGGTAGTTGAGCCGTGGTTGTCGAAACGACGTTCAAGTTTAAAAAATGGTCCACCTGTTGTTTTCCTACAGTACTGCAGCGTGTGTACATGTACTTGTGTTTGTATGTGCTCAGTATAAATCTGTGGGAACGAATGTTAAGTTCCAAAATAGATCACCTGTTGACTTCCGGTGGTACTGCAGTAGACAGTGTGGTCTTGTATGTGTACAACATGAGATGTGGATGGGGAGGGGGGGGGGCAGCACATTGTCAGACGGGTGTCAAGTTTAATAATGGGCCTCTTAGCGGGTAACTCTGGTACTTCAGCGGAGCTTCAAAGTTGGAGTTAGAGCTTCCTGGAATTGTCGATAATGGCTTTTGAGAAGTCGAAAGCTGTTTGGGCTGGGATTAAGTGGTGTAATATTGAGCATCCTAGAAGATTGTAAAATAAAATAAGGATGTTGATTGCATAATTAATGTGAAACATTTGTAATTCGTTACTCGTAAAGGTTAATAGCATTTGGTGAAAGTATTTGGTGATGGAACTCTAGTTTACTTTAAAGTGTAGTCAATTAAGGGCATTCAGGATATTTTTATGGATTTATCCTAACACCCTTGAACAATGCCGTACCACCCAAAATAACCTAAGCAATCTTTGCTTTGTAAATTATCTTGTCGTCAACAAATTGATTTTGTCTTTAATAATAACAACTTTACACATTCAAAACAACTTTTAACTCACATGAGGGCATTGTGCATGGTGTTTTCAACACTCATAGGACTTCTGTACAAAGGACAGGGTTACAAACAACGCTACTGATGATTTACGTGTTTGAGTTGTTATACCATGCCTAAAGACAAACCTTGTAACAGCCAGTGAAATTTCTTCATGTAAAACATCTCTGAGATAAAAGTGACTGGAAACAAGTTTAAAGCACGACGTATCCATGGCAGAGTTAGAACACAGCAAGAAGAAAAAATTAGGAAAAATCTCAATTTCTGTAGCCGTTAAGCAAGCAGTATGGCCGGGGGCTAGCCCGCTGGTAGTGCTGTGTATATATAATTAATTAATGGTTTATTTGTCACATATTCATTTGTACAGAATGGCAGGTCCTGTGTAATTGGGACCTGAATTGCTCTGACAATTACATATTTATCATTGGTTGATTAATAAAAAGTTATCACACATTAAAATCATTATGCGTCATTATTATTAATATAAAATACGTTAAAAGATAATTCATTTAAAATATCAGATTTGCACACAGGCACACAGGTATGGACCTTCCTATACTCTTTCTCATAGATCTCTGAGATAAAAGTGACTGAAAACAAGTTTAATGCACGACGTATCCAGGGTAGAGTTAAAGATGCTGAGTGCTAAGCAGAACAAGAAAGGTGTAAAAAAATACACCTAGGCGACGAATTGTATACTATGTAAATTAGGGTATTATCAATTTATTTTCATTATATGTACGAATTGCAATACTTCACTTCATAAGCTACGTGTACATATATGTGGTTATCTACATGTCGGCAATCAACCAATATCGGGTCCCCATTCTTAGTTTGGTGTCTGTTGCTATTGTTTAAATCTAATTCCAATCTTTTATTAATACTTGTAATGGATATCTTATGTTTTAGGAATTTCCGTAAATTACAAAACATTCGAAATATTTTGAGTCCGCGTACGATATTTCCAATGATTTTTAAAGAAACGCAACTCGGTTCTGCGATTTTTAAAATTTTTGTAAATTGACCCGTGACGAAGTAATTTGCACATCAACACGAAGTGTTCTGTGAGCCAAAAATAGGAATCGTTGATGAACCCTGCGGCGATCCTGCCGTCGGCGAGCACTCGACACGATAGCGGCCAGCCATTGATACTGAAAAACAGTGCCAAACGCTGCTTTTAATAAATTTCAAACTCTAGTGAAACATAAAATCCTTTCTGTTGTACCCTGGTTGTACAGTCCATCCATATTTCTTGAGATAAAAAAAGAGGTACCCATTCACAAAAATGCCTGTAAATTCAAGGATCTTTCTCGCACAGTGCTAGATCTATTACACAGCGCCGAAACATGTCAAAATGTACTCCGCCTTCCCTCTCGTCAAAAACGCCGTCCGTGCAAGTCATGTGTGCTTTCAAATAAGGAAGTCCGCGGAAACCTCTGGCATATTGCCAGTAACTCGGGCGATCGCGATATTCGGCCTGTATCGGCGCGTGTGACGTCATGATCGGGCTCATTTGTACGCAGGCGTCTGGCTTTTGACTACACGGACTACAAGGGACGCCGCCGGCGCGCCGGAGGGCGTAAACACAGATTCCGCGGGTGAAACTGCACATCAAGTAAATACGAAGTTTGGCTGGTAAAAAAAGAAATTAAGAAATTAAAATTAAGATCTCAGTTGATTGCCACTTTCGAAATTTTTGCTAATTATGACATTTTCGAAAACATGCTACTCAAGTACGTACATTTTTATATTTCAGAATATTTATGATACTTTCAAATATGAAAACATTGAGAAAATATTAGAAGTATAATTAAAAAAACACGCGGTGACTTGGAATGGACTCACGTACAGCAAATGAATCCAGGTAAAATCTATCAAAAGCTGTAAGACATAAAAGGGCATACTAGTTGTGCTAAAATCTCTTTGTATAAAGTCAGTAGGAACAAAGATAACTGGATACCGGTGTTCATTATCTAGTCTACCGAAGCGATTCCTTTTCTCCACCGCTGCAAATTTCACATGCCCGGTCAAGCGGTCGTTGACCTTATATAATAGAAAGTAGGACGATATTACGAACGCCATTTTGTAACAGAATGTGAACTGTATAGCAAAGAAAGAAATGAACTGTATACGTCTGTACAACACCTATTCCCCTATTTCACGCACTTAAGTAGTGTAGAAAAATTCATATTCCTTATGCGACTAGACAAGCCACCCATCGAAAAACAGATCTGTACGTTTATTGCTGCAATAAACAGCCAATAAAATCGAGGAGAAGTTGAATTTATATAACGATAGTTAATTTTGTATCTGTTAACCGTGTTCATTCTTATTGTTTTGTTGTGACCTGTACTTAGCCAAGTGTGGCAGAAATGTGCAATAAAGGTCTTCATTCATTCATAATTTCATTCATTAAACCACATAAGTTTACGTGCGCTCTGGATCGATACGCAAAAGCCATATGTACATATTATCATTATGTATAAAACATAGCATGGTCTGTCGCTGTGTGTATATTCTGTAAGGGTAGGAATAGTCTGTCAAACCCAAACCTTTTCGCAGGTACGGGATTGTCAGAAAATTGTTTATGAAAGCCGTTATGAACCCCAATACGGCAGACATATCATACATGTAAGGCTGGCGTGCTTGTAGGGGGTATTGTGTCCTGCATACTGTCCGCGGGCTGGTTCACAAACAGCTCACGCACGTGCACCAATTCGTGGGAGGACCGGCCCGCGAGATCTGGTTTACAGATGTGTGTCCGCCACACACGTTATTTGCAGGGACACCAAAATGCATCCAAGGTTGATAAATAAATAAATAGAGTGATCACACATACACTCGCCAGCTTATAGAGGTAAAGTCGATCCGCGTAGATCAGGCGGTTCCACAAGTGTTATCTGTTGTTGTTCTGTCGAATTGCAAGTGTTGTGGTGCGTAGATAAGGACGCTCCTTGGTGACATTCGTTGTTTCCGATTCCGAATGCAGAAATGTATGTCCAGATACTAATATTTGCTATACACTTGATCTGGCCTGTCGTTCACAATTGACTTTTTCAGTGACTATGTCTTTACATAGCCTCTACCAGACTCACAACGCTGGCTATTTATAGTAGAATATTTGCCAGGGGAGTTTGACCGCCTTATAGGACCTTGTAGGCTTGACTGGCCTTCGGAGGGAAAGATTTAAGGGGGCCATATAACTAGCTACCTCCTCGCGGCCGGACCCCCTTGGCCAATTTTAATCTCGTCTCTTTTTTTTCCCGAATTCTACAATCTGCATTCCCGTAGAAAGTACGGTGGAGGCTAGTCTTTGTATGCCTCAAATCGCCGCGTCACAATGTAACGTTGGATGCACTTTTGTCCGTTTTTGTGTGCACATATTTTTCTTTGTAGTGGTTTTAGGACAGAAAGTAAAAGGAAACACAATAAAAGAAGAATAAAGACACACATTATTTCCATGATCTTCCATGGGTATCATCGTTATACTAAATAAAAGGAACCCGTCATTTCTTTTCTGCAGCGTTTTGGAATTTGAACAGGCTTGCGCTGCGGACATGTGCTCATGTTGGTAATATAAGGGGTTTACGTTTTCAGGTTTTGGGGAAGGTTTCTGTTTGTTTACACCGCCGCTAGCGC
>NW_017804533.1:7023-9875 GCF_001625305.1 Branchiostoma belcheri
ATTATTTTTTGTGTCATGTTATGATTTTTTGTGCATGTAACATGTAAGTTGTTCCATTTCGATCAGTCCGTTTTTCTATGCAGTCGTTCAGGCTAGGTGACATTGTCTCTGAGCGGCCCCACGTTCTGCTTGGGTAGCGTCTCTTAATTCGAATTTAAGAATCGTTGTTCACACCGGCGTCCTGACGGTTCTGATACCGTTTCGTCCAAATGTTTTCCTTCCGCTGTCAATCGTTGTTGTAAAGCTTGCGTAAATAACTCAATAATTTCGTTTCTACACTATGATACCCTATACCCTCCAAAATGACGTGCCCACTGAACTTAGCCTGTTGCGATTCTCTAAAGTGTAATTTAATATTAAACTCAGAAAACTTTTATGTTTAAACCAAAATTACTTCTATTTTCAAAAAAAACTGCCTGCTAGAAACCCGTTGCCATGGCAACACAAAAAACATCAACTTACTAGTATTAAACTAATATGAACTTTTTTCCAGAGACATTTTAGGAAAGGTCTCCAAATTTGATACATCTAGCGCCAGCCGTTTAGCCGCTGTCTGAGATCAAAGTTGGGCCTCAAAAGCCCCTTCAGTCTGAAATGGGTTTAAAAATCGGGTATTTCTTCTTGTCTTCTTTTCTTCACCAAAAATAGAAAAAGTTCAAAATGTATGATTTTTGTATGTAATGTGGACACAGAGGTTCCCACATCAGTTTGCAAAACAATTGAGCTGGTAGCATGTTGATAATTTCTAAAAATTAGCAAAAAAACTGTTCTGGGGTCCGCGCGGACCCCAGGTGTACAGATTAATCAGTCCGGGAAGGTGTACTGTTGAGGGTTAAAGTAAGTGTTGCCTTCAGCTTCTGACAAAATGTCAACGGTGATTTTCCCCACAGTTCCCGACAAGTCAACGTGAAAAGTTCTAGTGGTTTGCGGGAAATTGGGTCACAGAGTAAAGATGAAAACATTCGCCTTTATATTTGTTGAGGATGTAGAACTGGTTTCTTAAAATTATACAAGAAGAAGCGCAGGCGGGCGTCCATGACCGTAGATATACCGGGGAGGCTCGGGCACTCCGGCAAATAATCGTTCTGTTGTATTTACAATCAGTTCCTTAACTCTGTCGTCAATTTCTGCTTCATACGTTTGCGTTCTGTATACTTGAGATAGAATTCTTTTTATACAGGCATTTCATACACGTATACCGTTGTAATATTTGAGTGTTCTTGATAGTTCCGTTGGTTGGTATTTTCAGTCTTGTCAACATCGACGTCTGTACTATCCATATGTACTATAATTCGGTCGCTTTCTGTCGTAAAGAAATAGTATGAATACAGAGCAGTTACCAAAACTTTTGAGTAGACTTAAAATTTTTCGACGGTTACAGTATACAGTCCTTATCGATTCACCTGGTGTGGATATATTTTTTCTTATTGACACACCCGGTCTGGATATAAAAAATATTTTCTTATTGACACACCCGACGTGGATGTATTTTTTTGTTTATTGACAATCCGGTGTGGATATATCCCAACTCTAGCCTTTGATGATTGATGCACCTAAACTTTGCTGCTCTGTACGCATGTACGCATGTTCTCTTCCGCGGTCACGCTGAATGCTGTCGAACTATACAGAATAACGCAACCCTAGAATGCAACAAACTTCGCTAACCTGTTCTACACTGTTTCTTTCAGCTTTACATGACGACAAACACAACAGTTAATCAAGAATACAATCAAGAAGTGAAACAAAATACCAGGTGAGTGCCTAACCATCCTTATTATACGCAATATTGTACATAATCACGATAGTTAGGCAATGTTCGCATCTCTATAGTACTTCTTTCACGATAAGCTGTGTGAGTTTTGAAATACGGTACCATGCTTTCTATGATGTCATTGCTGGGAAAACAATGTAGCCTGGGTGCCAGGCCCCCGTGCCATGTATCAGTTACATTACATGACAGGACTATCATATAAAGCGTGTGGCATATGTAATTGCGAACGAGAGAAACGCAGGCAGATATTATGTAAATTAAGATTTAATTTGCATAATTAATGAGAACATGTTGTAATTCAGCAATGGTAACTGCCTGGAATTTCATGCCTAGGGCATTTGAAAGTTAGGTGAAGGTAAACATCATTGAATCACGTAACGTATTGAAATAAGGACCTTATTTGTTTTTCTCTCTTTGTGTCCACAGGTAAATTTCGCCATGCCTCACCCTGAGATGCAGACTACAGCAGGGATTCACTGGCTAGCACGAAGCCCAGTCAAGGAAGGATTGGGGTGTGCATTCATGTTTTGCACGCAAGAAAATTGAAAAACAAGCATTGAATGCAGTAGCATCGTGAAAGCAAAGAAAAAAATATGAATAAAAAAAGCAAGACTGACACAAACATACATGATAGAAAACACACAAGTGAATAAAATCCATTACACAAAACATCATCATTATCACACAGTTAAGTTATGAAAAAAACGACCAGCATCATATGGTTGAAACTAAAAACTTACTTGAAACATTATTCTTTTAAGCTTGAATATGCTGCTCCCTTTTCTTTCTTATGAGCAACAAAATTTTTCTGTTTTATTTTATTCTATTTTTCTCTCTTGATAGAAGAGAACATATTTGAAATATAAATAAAGACAATCATTAATATTCTGTGTGCAAAAAGCCACAGTTGGCCGGAAAAGGTGCCTTTTGCATGCATGGTAACATAGGCCTTTCCTACTAGGTCCAAAGTCCACATGGCCGGAGGTTACCTCAAAACCAATTCCCTAGGGACTGCATTCGTGCAATTTTTGAAATTCTTTCAAAGCGATCGTAGTACTGTAAAAAAATGCCTCCGCCCCTG
>NW_017804534.1:0-6055 GCF_001625305.1 Branchiostoma belcheri
ACATACTACTGTACATACAAACACACACACATACTACTATACACACACACACACACACACACACACACACACACACACACACATACTACTGTACACACACACACACACATACTACTGTACATACACACACACATATACTACAGACACACACTACTGCACACACACACACACACACACACACACACACACTCACACACACACACACACACACTCATACACACATATATACAGGGTACAGACAGGTCATATTATTTGGATTACATTCAGTCATGTCTAGAGTGCTAATGGAATATAAATACGTACTTAAGTGTATATAAACTAGATCAACATTTCAGACAGCATAGTATACGTATGAATCTGCTGCATAACTAAATCACCAGCTTAAAATTAAGTATAGAAATCAAGTACAGACCTTCTCTAGTCTGCTACAGAGCAACATTGTAGCAAGGTTTGTCGGCAAATGTAAGATTTTTCTCACAAATTGCTGAAATTGTGGGTGTACTGGGTAATGTTTTGCTTATTCAACGGTCAACCCTGATTTTGACCGTAGTGGTATCTGCCAAAGGTTTTATTTGTTGCATATCTAGGAAGATCATGCTTATAAATTGCTGCACTTAAATTTCCTTACTCCTATACAGAGAGGGGGGGGGGGTAAATGAAGGCTACTGTTACACATTTACAATCACATTACATCAGTGTTTGTAAAATCTTCACCACCACGGATCATGGAAAAGCATCAGATTCAGACATACTTTTGTAACTGTTCTTCAATTTGCTTATTCTAATGTGCTGATTGATGTAAACATAATTCATGGACCATCAAGTGATCATTAGTTACTAGGTTTTATGATCACTGTATATCATCTCCTTGCATGGCAGAATTATTACATGTGCATGATATTATTATTACTCTGTTTTTGTAGTTTTATTTGTAGAAACTGAAACTCATTATTAGCCCCACTGTCTGAAATCTTTGATTTTCATATTCAAAACACTGTCTGCATGTAAGTCATTGAAGTAGGCAAGTGAAAAAATACAATGAAACAGGCCTAGCCTATATATCTTAGTTTTCTTACAATAGTACTTGTACCATAGGAGCAACAGAGTCAACATACTAGACTAGTTTGTATTTAAACCAGCCAGGGTCACTGTAAGCCAGGAAGTTTTTTTGTTTGTTTTTTTTGCACAAGAATTGACAGTACTGGTATCTTAAGAAATTATGTTTGTTCAGGTTGATTTTGATGTCAGGTTTATGTTTAACTCTAAGTACAAGAAGCTTGAAGCTGGTGCATGATTTGACATTCTTCCCTCTTCCTGTCACAGGTGCCAGACGTCAACATACAGCTGAACTGTGGATACCAGAAAGCAGACCACACTGGGCCACCTCAAAGTCCTGGCTAGCTACATGTAGGAACTGAGCTTTGAGAAAACAATGGCAATGAAAATTTGTGGACACAAATGCAATTTATAGTACTGTCACAGGTGTGAATTATTGTCTTATGACTACTGTATGTGATCACATATTATTTCCCAAGAACTACTGATACTTGTAACCTTAAGCCAGCATTTTCATTGTCAGTTTTTGTATGAATATGAGCAGATTAAGAAGTTCTTCAGTAATTCACGTACATGTGTTTAGCGTGCCTTCTCATAGTTATTGTTATTATATTCAATTATAGAAACATGTTTCGTTCCACCGAGATAGATAACATAACTACAAAAATTATATAACATTCTGAATTAAGATGAACTAGTGTTTATTCCATCCATAATTGATAACGGTAGCTATTTGTGCAAACTTCTCTGATTGAAAAGTGCCTCAGGTTCATGAGTTTTCTTGGAGAACACTACATTCCCTACTGCATGCATGTTTTGTGGACTCAATGTGTGGCTTGTGCCACAGAAAGTTGCCCTTCTGTACGTCACTGACCCCTACGCTGGGAAAAACCCTGTATTCTACTTGGTCTCCATTAAACATATGGAAAAACCATATGAAACAATAGGATTGAGGAGAATGGTGAACATTGTAACAATGCTTTGAACATGCATGTACTTGTACCAATGAGGGAAATTTTACCTCATTACATGTGTGCATGAAGGATTTCAAAGCTTGAATTGAAAAATCACTTTGCAGTTTATTCCCCTAATGTGAAAAAAATTGATTGAAAATCACTTGTAGCCCAGGTGCTGAGTGGTCATTGTGTGAATTATGTTGGTATCAGATTAACCATTCAGTGAAGAAGTTCCTAATCTTGTTTGTGATTGTTTAGGAATGGCCACATTGCAGGAACAAAGTTGAGCTACTGTAGAATCAGTCAAGTCAGGTTTAAGTCAAAGTAGTTTGTAGTATTTGTTCAGTCTGATGACTCCAGTACATGATGATGACCCTGTGGATTATTGATATGTGTAGCATTACGAGAAAGGTAGCTGAAAACACTGGTTTCACTGTCATGTGTGTCAATAAAATCACACAAATCTTGCTTTTCAGATGTTGTGTTGAGTGTGTATTTTCCTAGTTATAATATGATATAAAATGAGAAACGTTGTATATGAACACAAAAGATCATTTCATGAATTACAGATGAACTAGAGTTTATTCACAATAGATAATAGTAGTTATTTGTACAAGTTTCCCTGAGGCAAAAGAGGGTCTGTTACACTGACTGAACAAGGTACTGACTTTAAGTAGAAGCTGAAACCTTTCCATAAAGTCTCTTATCATTGGTTCACGCCTATCAGCATTCATTTTAGTGCAAATTTATCATCTCTGAAAGTCAACAAAATAACAGGGTATTATCCTGTACACCCAAAACTCTTACGAACTCGTGTAACACTTAAATAACGGTTAGCGTAGTCAATATAGGCCACCGAGGGGTTGATGAGCTATATGATTTCACAAATTACACGTTTGTCTTTTCTCACCGAAATATGACGTAGATCTGTGATATTCCATGATTTTAGCATATCGATTCAGTTATACATGTACATGTTCATATGTAATCATTAATAGATATATCATCCAAATTCAAAACGAATAATCCAATTAAATGCTTGGCGAGATAAAGAGTATCACCTAATAGTATGTGCTCTGTGCGACCTTGAGCGTTCACGCGAGATGGCGTCCAAAATACAGACGATTAAGATAATTTGCACCGCATGTAAGCGTTTTTCTTTCTTAAACGAATATCTCACGTCGTATGTAACTTTATAGATTTATACAAGACAAGGCTAATATAATTATCTAGCTGTCCAGTTAATAGATAGGCTTTTCTTTTATATTCCTTGTGAAGATACAAGGTATACGCGGCATGCGAAGTTGTTAGAGAAGTACGATTTAATCTCTAGATGGTTAAATGATAGTAACTCCACAATGAATTATTGTTTCGATATGAGAATTTGGCTATTGGCTATCAAAGCATTTACAAATCAGTCCCCAGAATTTGAAAGAAATCCGTGGAGTTCTAAGCGCGCTATGACCGCCGAGATGGTGCGGTTTCCTTGTGGCAGGAAGACGTCCTCCCAACATTACAATTTTAGGACCGCGTCGCACCACCATGGTCGCACAGAAGTGCGCTTTCATTCATAAAACGAGTAGGGTCTTGTATATCGGGACAGAACTCTCACAATACCAGGCTGATGTGCTGATCTAGCTGTGCTGTCAATAAAACTGCTAATGATGCCTTGTGAAAATACAATCTTCAATTGAGATGACATGTAAACTGTGATATATGAAGCAGTTATGGAAGTTAATCTCCAAAAGCTTTAAAGATAGTTAACTCAAAAATAAATTGTGATATCGGCATGGGATTTCGGGCATGGGGTGGGAACGCATTTGAAAATTAGTCACTCAAATTTGAAAGAAATGCGTTGAAGTCTTAGCGAAATATAACTCCCAGACCTCTTGGCAAGGAGGCGTCGTCCCAACATTGCGTTCCTCATAGACGGTTTTAGGATCGCATCTCACAGAAGTGCGTTTCCCCTCATAAATTGATAAGGATTTTGTATATCCGGTTTAAACTTGCACAATACCAGGCTGATATACTGACCTGGCTGTGGTATAAATAAATTTGCTCTACCTTCATCTTTCGTGAGAATATAGACCATTCACCTGTCTCTAGTTCTAGGGGCGCGAAGTAGTAAAACGCGTTCCTACCAAGAATTCTTTAGAGCCAAATAGATCACGTTACAATCAACACAGGTACACCATATTTTAGACACGGATAGCCTACGATACTATATAACTTTGAACAAAGTAACTTTGACCGTAACCCAAACCGTTCGTTAGTAATTAGACGAAAACCCGTTACAACTCCCCCATGCGATTTTGGTTCAAAGTGCAGAAAATAAATATTGGGGGAATTCAGGACAATTCCGCAACAAAATTGACTGATAATCACGTAAGACACCCATTATTGGTTAATCTTACAATTCCCTCACAATTCCATCTTTTATTTTAGTTGTAACACATTAAAGATAAATCTAGATATCCTGGCGAGATGCAGAGGAACTGCAGCAAAATAATATTTTTTTCAAGAGATTGCGCAGGGGGGGCTCCCTTATCAATATTTCTCAACGAAACATACATATCTGACCTTTGCATATCACAGCGAACCCAACAATACCACTTTTTTCAAAATACCTCTGCGTTGAAAATTTTTCATCATTAGCATATAAATCCCTTTTCTGTCCAGGTCCAGCCCCCCCCCCATCAATATTTCTCAATGAAACATGCATATTTACACTTGGTGTATCGCAAAGAACCCAACAATACCAATTTTTACGAAATAGCTCCTGTTGAAAATTTGTCGTCATTAGCATAAAAATCCCTTTTCTGTCCAGGGGGCCCCACATATCAATATTGCTCAACGAAATTTACATATTTGAACTTGGCATATCGCAAAGAACCCCACAATACCAATTTTTACGAAATAGCTCCGCGTTGAAAATTTGTCGTCATTAGCATAAAAATCCCTTTTCTGTCCAGGGGGCCCCCCACATATCAATATTGCTCAACGAAATTTACATATTTACACTTACTTGGCATATCGCAACGGACCCAACAATACCAATTTTTAGAAAATAGCTCCGCGTTGAAAATTTTTCATCATTAGCGTAAAAATCCCTTTAATACTATGCACCACAGCTACCCTCCCTCCCTTCAATAAATGCCTAGGCCAGCAACTAGTCCATTGTTTCCTCCCTGAGCCTCTTCAGGCTTTTTCATTAAATTTCTATTACAATATGCTAAAAAGCCTATTACCTATACATGTACATCAATATTCAAGACAAAAAGTACTGGAATAATTGCATACAAAGCTTGATATGTCAATTTGCTTGATGACTAGGGATATTCATTGAGATGAAGCTGAAGAACAAATCCTGAAGATAAAGTGTGTGACACAAAGACATCATAAGTACATTTTTGGCAAAGGAGGTTTGTTTAATGTTTATAAATTGACTGATAAAATGATACCTGCACATCCACACTCATTATGTATTTTGCTATTTCATTGTTTGATATATTGCAAACAGTGTGTACAAATTTGCAATAAAGTTCATGGTACCTTCTGTGCAAGGATATGATACTTGAACTAATGAAAACTGCTGCCGTTTATATTTAGTCATAAAAGATAACACAGGCCTTCAGAAAGGTTTGCCTTCAGAAAGGTTAATGTACAATTCAAGGTTAATTATCAAAGTATACAAGAATACCTTTTATACAAATTACACATCATTTGTGGTATGCTAGGTAAACAGTACATGTGTATTGTATTATATATACCATCAAAATTACCAGAAAGTGGTCAGGTCATTTTACCTAAAAATCAGCTGACATGCCTACATATGTCAAATGTGTTATCTTATCAACACTTTTTTTAAAACTAAATAATAGCCTTCTTTCCAGTTGGGCAAGATAGCTGACTAGTTACAGTGGTGCCTGCTATCCTCTGTTCTCACTGCCCTGAGAGCAAGTCTTGTGCAGAAATCTTGTTGAAGCAAGCTTAAGTGCTTGATGACTTTGACTGTTCTTTTCCCATAGATCTGCTTTCTTATT
>NW_017804534.1:6075-9872 GCF_001625305.1 Branchiostoma belcheri
TTCCATCAAAATTTCATGACCCTAGCATGTCCAGATCGCGAGATATCAAAACCGGAAGTTGCGCTGCAGTACCAAGGGAAGCCACTAGGGGGACCAAAATCTAATCATTTCCAGTTTTTGTCACACCCTACCAACACACCAAGTATGAAACCAATCCATCCAGGCGTTCTTGAGTTATCTTGTTGACCAACAGACGGACGGACAGACGGACAGATAAACGCAACTGAAAATATAACCTCCATGACACATTTCATGGAGGTAATAAAGTGTGTGACACAAAGACATCATAAGTACATTTTTGGCAAAGGAGGTTTGTTTAATGTTTATAAATTGACTGATAAAATGATACCTGCACATCCACACTCATTATGTATTTTGCTATTTCATTGTTTGATATATTGCAAACAGTGTGTACAAATTTGCAATAAAGTTCATGGTACCTTCTGTGGAAGGATATGATACTTGAACTAATGAAAACTGCTGCCGTTTATATTTAGTCATAAAAGATAACACAGGCCTTCAGAAAGGTTTGCCTTCAGAAAGGTTAATGTACAATTCAAGGTTAATTATCAAAGTATACAAGAATACCTTTTATACAAATTACACATCATTTGTGGCATGCTAGGTAAACAGTACATGTGTATTGTATATACAATATACCATCAACATTACCAGAAAGTGGTCAGGTCATTTTACCTAAAAATCAGCTGACATGCCTACATATGTCAAATGTGTTATCTTATCAACATTTTTTTAAAACTAAATAATAGCCTTCTTTCAGTTGGGCAAGATAGCTGACTAGTTACAGTGGTGCCTGCTATCCTCTGTTCTCACTGCCCTGAGAGCAAGTCTTGTGCAGAAATCTTGTTGAAGCAAGCCTAAGTGCTTGATGACTTTGACTGTTCTTTTCCCATAGATCTGCTTTCTTATTTGGCACACAGCTTCATTTTCAATGCTTTCCTCAAAGGCGAAGTCCTCCCGGTACTCCTCCATGGCCCTGGAGAAAAATAGAATGTACATGTCTATTTACAGTTGCTAATTATAATTATATATAATTATAAGAATTAGCAACAAAATTCACAACAAGTGTGAAGAATTAGCAAACTAGTATACTAGTATTCTAATTTTTACATAATTGAAGGCATTTAATAATCAAGAAAACTTGAGTATACTAGTATTCTAATTTTTAGATAATGAATCATTATACAAAATAAGTGATTTACCACTAGAATGACAGTTTGCTACCAGGCTACATGTATAACTTATAGATTATTTGCCAAACCTGTTTATGTAACAGTAATTACAGCTACCAGCACTGTACCTGTATGTCTGCCCTCCCCCTTCGCCCTTCACATGACAGGCAGAATGTTATTCAAAGTGCATATTGTGAAAATTTCATAGTGTATTCGAAATATTCGAGCCCATTTGATTCTAATCTGAATGTGATCAGAGCTGTTTTCAATGCTGTTAGAATGCAGTATATGTAAGAATCTCAATGCCACCTGTTTGAGAACTGTTTGTGTTTCTGGATATTCTTAAAATTATCACTGGATTCAAAATTTTTATATTTATGCTCATTCTTACATGTATGCCCAGCCTGACTGAGTGGAGACTGGATACAAGGCTATATTGAACAGTGAATTTTAACTGTAGCAGTATTAATCCATTTGAAATAACAGTGCCTTACCTGGTACCGAGATAGAAGGGTAGTACAAATATTTCCTGTTCAGTGCACAATTCACCTGCATCAAACCTGCACTCACTGGTACTACTAGTAGTTTTATATAAAAGTGTAGGCATATGTGGATTTTTATTTGCTGCATTGACTTTCACATTGTATTACTGTTAAGTTCAAAAGAAATCCTGGCAATGATTTCCAGTTTTCTGTGTAATCTATATAATTCCTATGTTCTGGGTGACAGTGAGTGGTACAGGTAAAATGTGTCTGGTGCAGGTAATTTTCAAAGTTAATGTAACTTACTGGGGCAAAGAAAACTACTAGAAGCCCAGCTTAAGTTCCTTGTACATAAGCATGTGAAGCGGTTCCATTGGGACTCCTTCTGGTTCCCCAGTATTGCATGCTGCGACTCTCAATCCTACCCGCTGCCATTTCCTCTGCTTCGGCGTACTACAATACAATACAAAAATTGATAGAAACAAATATACATCATATGTCAAATATACATATGCGCATGGTAAATACATGTAGGTATGTATCAATTTACACATCATGACATTTCAGTAACTCCAAAACTACCTTTATCAGGGTCAGTTACTGATACATCAGCCTGGTAAGTGCCATACATATAATAGGTTGTAGATCTTTTTTAAAACATTCACAATGCTTTTTCTTGCTTTGATTGATGAACTCTTGAATGCACAGTGAATTGTGTTTCAATGTATTAGTATATTACAGTAAAAAAAAAAAACTTGCTTTCCCTTTTTGTAGGCTAATAGTATAACTTTGGATAACACCACAACACAGTACCAATTTGATGAGGATAGTTATGGAAGTAAAATTTGCCTGATGGGGGATGATAATGAGTGGTGAGAAATGACTTTATCCTTTCCCTTTAATTAATAACTAGGGAGTGACAACTCTGTTTAGCATAAACAGAATGAGGGTCAAAGAAACATGAAATAAAATGCAACTCATGAATCTGTTTTATGACAAAATACATGTACAAATATATGATCAATAATGCCAAGGAGGTTGAAAATTTGAATTAAAAAAAACATTAAATGTTCTATTTTCTATTTAGATACATGTGTATGGGGAAATAGTAATACATGTCACTAAGACAGCATTAGTTTGATTACGTGTTAAACACGTAATCAAACTAATGCTGTCTTAGTGACATGTATGGTCAATGATGTAATGTCCTTCATAATATGATACCAAGCTCCTTGATAATACTACATCTAGTCAAGTTACAGTGTAACGTATATATTATACATGTACTAGTAGTTTGATGCTGCCCAATACTCTCCAAGCAGAGGTTTGGGTTTTGGGGGTATTTTTAGCGTGTTTTCAAACTTTGGTGGGAAAAAAAATTCAGTGCAAAAGAGAAACCCCGATAAAAAAGCCTCAAAACACGCTAGAAATACCCCCAAAACCCAAACCTCTGCTTGGAGAGTAGCTGCCCAACCCCATTCTGGAATGGAATCACCCGGGCGCGCGTACATTTGAATGTCGCCCCCCACCCCCAACACACATACAGACACACACCTACGTATACGTATATACCATTACCAAATCAAATGTATTACATAGGCAGTTGATACTTGACTACTGAAATCTTCTTTTGGCTGCTAGCCACATACTAGCCACATACTAGTATCCAAACACATTTCACTGGCTATTTGCGAAGAAGAGAAAACAGCCCAGTCGTGCCTCAACGCAACGCGGATTTAGCACTTAATAATAAACAACAAGGACTGAGAGTCCAGTGAGCTAGTGACTAACCTGCAGAATATGTAGCCTATAAATGGTCCAGGAATTGGTCCAGGTCAGAGTAGAGATGAAGAGAAAATATAAATCGCCAGGCCGTCCCGTCTGTCGTCCATTTCAGCCAAGCCGGCAACCAACCGCACGTCTAGTCTCGCATTATCTCGCGACGGATTTTACAACTCTCGCGAGGACTACACCCGACCGTTTATTTTCTATAGTAAAGCAGTGAGGTTACTAATAACGGTCACATCCTAGGAGGTGAAGAGAGCCTCTTAGCTTATTAGTTACTATATAACGGTGGTCACCGTTAGTAAGTAGTTACTATATATGGTATGTGTATGGGCTG
>NW_017804535.1:0-9773 GCF_001625305.1 Branchiostoma belcheri
CAGTTCCTGAACCGTCCCGTCTGGAACTCTGGCGGCTTCTACCGATATGGCAGGACAAATGGGAAGGTACGGTCTTCATATTTGTTCACTAAACACATGAACTGCACGTTTTGCATGTTGTACCTTTAGTAACAAAGGTTTGTGCTTGCTTGTACTAGATCAGACATGACATGTTCACTACGGTACTACTCAAGGTTTGGTGGGGAGGGGGGGCAAGGCTTTACTTCGATATCTGAAAAGTCTTATGTTTTAAATTCTGGATTAAAACTACAACTTGCACAGTGTTTATCTGTATAGTCATTCCTCTCGACACCCTAGTTTTCAAGATATCTGCAGTTTTAACGACGTGGAGGGCGCCTTCTTGCTTCTTGCATACCTCAGGTAATTTGCGGTGTAGTTCTGTCGTCACTTCACGTGTGCCTCGCAAGGTGGCGTACGTGATCCATGAATTGAGCGGCGCGTTCTGTTTCGTCAAGGTGAAGTTCGCCGCAGTGTGCAAGATTGCCAGCTGCTTCCTTTGGATAACCAATAACAGTAGGGTTACAGATTCAACTATTTAACTCATAATGATTAAAATTTTTCTAATATCCATGATGTCACTACTGTTATCAATTTTTTTATCATTCAAAATGATGATTCATATGATAAACGTTGTGTATGAAAAATACTTGCTAAGCTTATTATCAGTTTCACACTTTTAACCACAGACTTTTCAGGACTCACCGGAAGTCAGCTAATGACTTAGGGTTGAATTTCCAATTGGAATCAACGTCTGCAAAAAGGCTGTTCAGTTCCTTCCCCTGTTTGATCCTCTTTTTGTCCTCTTCCGTCATGTCAGTTCTCTTCTTTCGTTGAGATGAAGACTTTCGTTTTTGCTTTCCTTGTTTCTGTTTCTTCTCTGTATTTGCTTTTTAATACCTCTGGACATCGTGTCATTTATTCCCCTAGTGCCGTCAATAGTGTTGTTTTTCAGTGTTACTGTCTTTTTTGCAATGATTGATTTTCTCCATGAGTCAACTTTTTCAGCAACTTTTTCTGATGATCTTTTTAAAGAAGTTTTATGACTAGATTTTGCCCTTTTTTCATTGATGTTTGACTTATTGGATTTTTGTGCATCTGAATCAGGTAACCTCTCCAACATAGCTGATGTTCTGTTCTCAAATTTACCATTAGAAGCTACTAGTATATGATCTAACTTGACTTTGCCCTTGGTAGAGAGACTGTCCTCAGAAGAGATAACTGCACCACTCAACCTGAAATGTCATATGATATGACATGGTTACATCCTTGATCAGTCAAGAAATGATAATATTTCTGCTCAAAATTTCATAATTATGTATGGCAAGGCATCTTTTTCTAACCACCAAAGGTACTAATTAACTTTTCTATAAAGATCAAGACTTAGTGTTTCATCCATTTACTGGTATTTTAACTTCTAATGACATTTCAGTACAGCAATGTACTATATGGGGGCCCCCAAGCCCTTTTCCGTAGAGCGTAATCGGCCGTTTTAATTCTACCGTAGAGCGTAGACGGACCCTCTAATTCAACGTAGAGCGTAATTGGCGCATTTGGCGTAGAGCGTAATTCGCCGTTTTAATTCTACGTAATGCGTTGTAGCTATCGGGAATTAACCGTAAAGCGTAATCGATTAATTGTGCGTAGAGCGTAATCCAAGCCGCAAACGGGAACTCGAGGCCTAGCAAGTTCCGGGTTGTCGCGGCGCTCTAGGTCTTTCTTGCTCTACCCCCTTCTATACAATCGAACAATCCACTAGACTTGTTCCCAGAGCGATACGCAAGAGCAAGGCAACACATGGGAATGATCCCACAGTGCGCTGGGTATGAGATTGACCTTACCATCGGTGACGTACACTAGGACCATTGGCCAAACGCCACAGATGGCCACAGATGAAGAGGGTAGAAGGCCTTAGAACCACATGACTTGTAAGGCCCAAGGGCCCTCAAGACGTTTCTTAGCGGGAACATCATTGCTGATCAACGGCCAGGGTAATGGAGGACACTCCCCAAAAGAGCAATGTCATTGTGCGGGTGATGGGTAACTGTCAGCAATCGGCAGCTGAGTCGTTTTGACAAATTACGCTGTATTGTTTGCGGCCTTTTCTACCTTCGGACGACAACCCCACAAGGCTCAAAGGTCCACTTTTTGGTCCACTTTTTATCTAAAGGTCCAAAACTTTTCTTTAAAAGACGGACTGATTCGTGTCACCAGCAAGGCTGGAATCCGTCGTAGGAAAACGGTTCACTTTGTCATTGAAAAAGTTAGCTCTGATTTTTTTTCTTTGAAACCCTCTAAAAACGCAGGAAATGCCATTTCAGAAGCTTCATTTTTCAAAATTTCCCGGGGGAGCATGCCCCCCGACCCCCCTAGAAACCTCGCGCCTTCGGCGCTCGCCTCGCGCCTACGACGCTCGTTAGTCCCCCCCTTCAAAATCCTGGCTACGGCCATGTTGCCTCCATTCACGGATCGCCCTCCGATCTTCGGGCGATCGACTCGCGGTCAAGTTGGTACCTGCGGTAATACTGAATACCCCGTTTTGTATTCTATACTTTCAATGTATAAGGAAGTGACCGCAGGTTACTACTTTTAATTCAAGTTATGTCACCTCTACATATGATAAATCAAAAGGTTTTCACGCAAACATGCAGTTGCTAGGTGATTGAGTTCTGCATAGTGCGTTCGGAATCTTTCGAATTTAGCGTAGAGCGTAGAGAGGCGTCCGGAATTCAGCGTAATACGTAGCCGGCTCTCAAAATTTAGCGTAGAGCGTTGTCGGGACCCCCCCTTGGGGGCCCCCCTATATGTCTAAAGCCCAGCAGGTGTACTTCCCCTAAAAAAAGCTAGGGGGCGTGCATGGACAGGTGAGATATTGACATACCATATGGGCGTGTTCCTAGTTACCTGACGTGGGTCGTAGGCAACAATGAGAAGCCACAGATAAATAATCAATCCAAGCCCAAGACAGGCCAGTATACTCCGTCGAATACATCTCATTGTACACATCCCTCTGGTCTGCATTCTAGCTCTGCGTGAAATAGATTTGTCTATAAAACCCAAAGAAAAGAAATAGATAGATACAACTCTTTGTTCCTATATTGTCCATGTACATGCATTTTTGTCACAAAAATTACACTTGTCAAAGGGAAAATAACCAAAGAATTGATGTAAGAGTCTTCAAAATCTCATCACCAAAAAAGGGTTTAAACCTCTTCAATATAAATTTCTACATGTAGACTGGAGGAGTAGGACAAAACGATGTAAAACAATGAAGATCTACTCACCAATATAGATGTCACACTGATCATACACTGACACAGGTTAAACTTCTGTTGTTATCTGTCTTCCAACTTAGGGATAGAAGTGCTTGGACCCAAGAATAATTCCTCTAGTGGCTAGTGACCCGAACAAGAGCAAGGCATGAATTCAAAGTCCTGTGTCTGTCCAGTGAAATCATTTCATTGGGAATCCCAAAACAGAAACACAAATAAACGTCTTTCCCGTGAATCGCTGCTGTCTATAATGTTATGTGTGAGAAGCAGTCCTCAGGTATGTGGCCTGTTTTTCAGCACTGCTGCACAGCTTATTCAGCTATGTCCAAGGCATTAGGACTAACGTGACTGTGTGCCCTGTAGTACCCGCATGCACTGAAGGGTTGATCCAAAGGATTAAACCGGAGAGGTCCAGCAGAGCCTTATTGTCTCATCTACCTCATGGGACTTGATGATCTTTATCTTTATGTCTCTTTCAAGGACTGAAATGTCAATGTTAATGTCATGTCCAGGTGCTTTTACTAATGTCATACGGCTTATAATTTACTTAAATCGTTGAATGTTTTTTTTCTCCCCTTTAGGCCACACCAATTTTATTTAATTGTTGGTTCTCGGATTTTTTCAGAAAAAATGTGAAGCGACGGCGAAAAAAATAAAGGCCTAGGCATCCTATGATAGCCCCAAATGCTATGTTAGGAGCCATGAAGTCAACATACCAGGCTGGTTTGTAATTTAAACCATGAATATCAGACTTTTAATCAAACCACTGCATTGATAGATGGAAAACTGTAACAATTCTGAAGAGATTGGACTTCCTTCAACTGTTGGGGCCAAAATATGAACATTTTGGAGTTGATTCAGAGCCTGAAATGCAGGCGAATCCGAGAACCAACAAATTAAATTGGTGTGGCCTTATTCTAGTGCTGTTGGGGAAATAATCCTTTGGTTATATGAATTTACTGAACACCTTTTACAGGAAAGATATAGATGCAGGTTGTTGTCATTGAGATGATTGATTTTAACTACATGTACTTTAATGGACCAACCCTTAACCACATGCTGCATTATTTATCCAGTCACGCATCCAAGGTTCGCAGATCTTTCTCAAATACAGACAGAACACAAGGTATTTTGAGGGCACACCCCAGTTCAGTTGTTAATCCTTTCCAAACAATGTCCTGCTGTTGCCAAAGCTAACCATAGTGTGGTTATCAACAAAGGAATGGTCTCTTTACAATAGCACGAATATATTGGAATAGTCTTGCCCTTTTGATGTTCACTGTCCCTGTCCCTCTCTATACAAGTGCCCCCTTTCTGATTGACTCGGAATTGCATCATTGTACACTCTCTTCCACACCTACAAAACCTGTTTTGTTTCTTTCACAAGGCAACAGTGACAAGGTTAAATGCTTTGTTTGGATAATTGCCCCCTTTACATGTAGGTGGTGCTCTATGGTCTAATACTCTTCTTTTTAAAGAAGTTTGTTGGTGTTTGTTACATTTATGCAACTTGTATGTTCGCAATGTTTCAAAGCAAGAAAGACATGATTGTGTGACTTATGGTCGTATCTTATTCGAGACGATTTGTTTACTGGTACAGTCCACTTCACAAGTTAGCTCCTGCGTCACACTGACGTCACATGACGTCACAGGGCATGATGGGACAACTTCTCCCTGCTTTTTCCCAGGATTGTAAATCCTTGAGGCTTAAAAGCTTCGGGTCGTGTAACTAAACTGTTGTTTTGGTATCTCTTGATCTTAAAATATCATAGTATTTTTGACATCTCAAAATCAGACTTGATGTATACCTAGCGTTATTCGGAATCAGATATATCACATTCATAAATATGGTCGCTCCAAACTTGAAAGAAAACTTGAAAAAAAAAGAAGTATCTTGTGTTTTCATTTTGCAGTGCTAAATGTACTCCCTGCATCTGTGTGTTCATAAGTGATTTAAGTGGAATGTCCATGTACATGTTTGGAATTTAGGTAACTTGTGTTTTTTTCTATGTTCTGTAGGTGGAGCGAGGGAATGACGTTATTCCAGCAGGTGTTCAGCCCAAGGCTCCGCCTCTTTTACGTCATTCAGCGAGCCAGAACAAAGGATTGGCCGAGAGGGCATGATGGGGAGGAGTCAAAGTTCATGGACTGAGTCGCCTGGAGGCAATCCAGTTGAAGAACCGGTTCTGTCCAGTGAGCCCAGATCTTGAAAAGTCAAGAATCGCCCGGCGACATTTTGGGGCGCTGTCCACCGTTTTTCTCACATTTTCCCGGAGATCGACCAGAAATGTCGGAGAAGCCACCCTAGACACACGACTGAGACCAGGTAAGAACTTCTCTGGAGTATTCTGAGAAACTTTCAAGTAAGAAAACTTTTACAAGACACAGAAATTACCGAATGAATGAACATCACAGGAAAGATAATTATGGGTGGGTCTGTTGCACGATAGGTCGTAATACTGTGGGAAAAAGCACCCATTATATGGGAAAAACATGTTTGTTGTTAACTGTGTGTGGCATTTTCATCCTTTATATTTAACATATACTGACCTTGCCTCTTGCTCTAGTTTTCTACCATGTTTTTGTTTGCCCAATTACTTTAAGGGCAAGGGCAGATAATTCTTGACTTAAGTTTGTTGTCACATGGAAGAGTTTGTTTATAATCTGACAACTTAAATGTTTGACTCGAATTGACCAAGTTGGACTATAGATTACAAGATTGGAAAAACTTATTAGTTGGTACGTACATGAAGTATGAACATTGTGAAGTATTTACCTTGAATTTCCTGTTTGTCTCAGTTTTAGTTGAGTTAGACTAGACTACATTGATTAACTTACACAGCCTTTCCTTCTACTTGTGCAGTAGTTTAAGGAAGTCATTTCATTCATGTGGTTTTCCTGCTTTTAGTACTCTGGTGTACATGTAGGTTAGACACCCAGGTAGGACATTACAAGTTGATGAATGCTCTGAGGATGCAGACATTTCAAACAAAATATAGCATCCACTATCTTCTATCACTGACTTCCATAAACATAGCGGATGCTTAGTCACCGATGAAAGATAGCAGATCTGAAACGGCCAACTCTTCAGAGAATTTATCCAGTTGCATGCTGCCCTGATTTATTTCTATCACATTTTATAGTTATTGTACTTCTTTGATATTTTGTAGTACATTTTCCATGTATGTTTCCTTCAGGTGTTGATATATAATGTATCAACATTGCTATTGACCTTTAAACCACCAGTACTGGATAAATTTGGGTGTTAACTTTCCTTATAAGTAATATAGGAAATACCTTTTACATTACATTGCTCCTATTTTATCTACTACTAAGGCCACACCAATTTAATTTCTTGGTTAACGGATTCGCCGCTTCATTTTTTTCTGATTTGCAAATAAAAATAAAAATTCAGAATCAACTGCAAAATGCTCATATTTTGCCCTGAACAGTTGAAAACAGTCCTTTTCATCCTAGTTGTTAAAGTTATTCCATCTTTCAATGCAGTGGTATCATTAAAAGTTAAAAATTCTTTGCTTAAATTTTGAACCAGCCTGGTATGTTGACTTCATTGCTCCTATCGTACGATTTTGGGCCATAATAGGATGCCTAGGCCTGTTTTTATTTTTATTATTTTTTCGCCCGCCCGCTCCAGTATTTTTCTTGAAAAATCCGTTAACCAAGAAATTAAATTGGTGTGGCCTAAAATGATTCAGAAAAAATCTAGAATGGGGGCAAGAGACGATAATTAGCACTAATTGCTTTTAAATCTTAGAAAAAGCTGGACTCAAAGGTCACATTATGATCAAAAGGCCATATTCACTGTAGGTCAACCAAGTAAGGCACTTGCTGAATGAAACAACTGCTTTTAACTAATTTAAGGTTTTCTCAAAAACTTGAAAAAGTTACATACAAGTCAAGATGTTGCATCATCCCCGCAACCAGTTGTGTGGCAAGTACATGGCCACCAGAATAAGCAAGATCTGAAGTTCTCTGAACTCATAAAATCCTTGACAAAAGGTCATGTTTCTTACAGCCAAATGAACCAAATGATTTGAATGCACTGCTTTCATCAATGATAGCGTCTTTAACTTAAACCAGTGAGGCAGGGCCACTGGAAGTTATTCATGCTCAGATGTACAGCCATTCATGTGTAACTTGTATGACATTCATTTTATCGATATTAAGACTCGCTCAATTTGTAAAAAAAAATTAAGGTAAAACATAAGAAGCTGTATTGGCTTAAACCCTAAAAAATTGTTTTGATTTAAGTAAGGTCAAATTAGAAGGATAGGAAATTAAGTCAGAGCATTGTTGGGACTGTAACTGTTTTGTACATGAAGTACATTGTAGACTAAGTACCAAGTTCCATGGTTGTACAAATTTCAGCTCTCTTGTGGGGAAAAAGAATCATCGTAGATTCACATCGACGGTCATTTCTTTCATGGCCTCACTGAAAGTCGTTTGACAAAAGCATTGTATCAAATAATGTGATATAAACTAAAAATTTAACAACTCCAAGTTATAACAGCCACTTTGGAATTATACGTACAGGTAATATGTGTCATCTTTTGATGTGACCTACAACTAAGAGACTCATGAGATAAAATCTTAATCCGGGTTATAAGGAGAGAGTTTTTCTTCTGTGAATCACCCATTATTACTACGGCCTGCACCCACATGATCTCCAAGCAGATCCCTTTCGATGGAAAAAGACAGTATCAAATTGGCCAGGCAGTATCCATTAGCCAGAGAAGGTCGCTGGCCACCGATTGGTGGGATTAGCGAAAAAAAAAAACGGCCATATATAAAAAGCTAACGATCATTCCCCCACAACCTCTGCTTGGAGAGTAGCACCTACATACCTCATGTAGTTGGGCTTTGAACTATGCGAACAATGCTAATATTCAAGCCAGTAACTACAAAAGGAAATACCATTCAGATTCCATCCCTGCGATCCTTTAATTTTAATCCTCTCCATCAATCCTTACTTCCGCCTGAAACAGTAATTTTTTGTCAGAGCTAGCAGCAGGTGGTACTATACAAAATCCTCTTAGTCATAGTTTGGACTTATAGGTCATATGTTTAGGAGAAAGGTGCATTTTCTCTGTGCAACCATGTAAAAAATTGTCTCATCCCCGCTTTGAGAAGCCGAAATGATCAGACACATTGTTCTTTGTTAGATGTCACACGAGAGTTGGCATGTGAGTGTGTGCTTTTAACCTTCTCCCTGCTGCCTTGCCCCATAACCAATACAAATTTGGTGACAAAGACAGTAGCAGGCTGAAGGTTAAGGTGACCAAGAGAACACCTGCTTGATCCTGAGCTGAGGCAACAGTCAAAGTTGAGGTGTCCCGTGGCGTTGGGTGGCGTAGTGGTAGAGCATTTGACCCAGGTTCGATCCCGAGTTGTACAGTAGAATTTTGTACTATTCATACACGAATGTCTCCCGTCGTAAACCTAAGGCACAACAAGTGTAACAGTGGGGGGTTTATAGGTGCTACCAAGTGACCCGGCCAAGGGGTCGAGACCTTATATATTAGCCGAATCGTTAGGCTTAGAGCGTCGGCATGTGGACTGGTGCCCGGGTTTGGTCGTGGGTTCGTTTTTAATACCAGGCCTGGGACCAGGGGTTTCTTTCTGTTTCTACTGCTCGCCTCTGCTTCTTACAGTGCTTCCCACGCCGGGAATCGAACCCGGGCCTTGGCGGTGAGAGCGCCAAATCCTAATTCCTCAGCCGGGTCAGTTGGTAGCACCTATAAACCCCCCACTGTTACACAACTAAAGTAATGCCCGACCCCTACTCATGGTGCACAAATTTGTCTATAATTGCCCCCATTACTCTGTTGTGTTATTAAGTGCTTGGTTTTATGTTGTTGTAACACTTTTGTTCCTGTCAATGTTTCACTCAACTCTAAAGTTAATAAAACCTTTGGGTCAAGGTGCAGTTTATTACTGCAAATTGTCCTAGCATTTGTAAGTGGGGAAGATAATATAATTATATAATTGTTGTCAGAATTTTATAACTGAAGTAAAATGCTGTGTTGGTTCCAGAGGCACATTGTTGTTCCTTGCTTGAATGTTCTCAGTAAACTGCATGATTGCACAAAAAGTAAATCTTGTGTCAAGCTTTGCCAAATTTTTGCATTTCCAGCATTCGGCCTGATCTTTTTTATTTTTTCCTGATCTGTGTCCAATCACACAGCAAGTACTCCTTAATATTTCCGAAATACTATGTGAGGAACGACCACGTTAAAATAGAAGGGTCAAGATGCAACCACAAATCAATCAATGTGAACTTTCCAGAGACAAAAAAAGTACGACAGAGCCATTCTCAGCCCCAAGGCGGTGCGGAAACAGGCCAAAAGGGTCAGAGTTTATTCTCGTTCACGCGGCGTCCCACCCATCAGAAGACACGAGATTCTTCCTCACACTTCTGGTGTGACAACTGAACTTTAAAGTTGATACAGGTTTTATAACAGT
>NW_017804536.1:0-3001 GCF_001625305.1 Branchiostoma belcheri
GCTTTTTTCAAGACATTGTTTTGTATTTAGAGGCCTAAGATACACCCGATAATTGGAACTGGTGTAAACTATCACTATCTGTAACTCTTCAAGACAATTTGAAATATGGAGCAAACAGATAAGATATAATGGTTTGGCTGCATATGACATTAAATCAAGATCTACAACTAACAATTATCATGAATGAGGAAAGCCAAAAAACACATAAAGGAAACCTAGTTAAGTGGGAGGCTGGCTGGTCAACTCGCAACAGAGCACTGGCCGCAAATTTCTTACCATATTCCTTCATGCACAGCAATAAATTTAAAACTTAGTCACTTGTGAGTAACATGCTTGCAATATGCATGGTGCGTATTAAGTACACAGATTTGCTTTTACTGTCCTGGTCCTTCCCTGTTATAAAGATCAGAATCATCAGGGTAACCATCGCAACTTCAAGAACATTTAGCCATCAAATTGCCTAATTCTCGAGGGTCTGCAAGAATTATGGGTCCAATAACTTTACGACAAAAATAGTTAGAGGGTTTGATATCACGCATACAGTGTATAACATGATTCGGCAGATCCTATCTTCCAACTTTTGACAGGTTAAATTTTGCCTGCTTTCTTGCATGGTTATTGAAGAAGTATCAGCATCCGTTGTTTCTTTAACATTGGACAAACGACATTTACGATATCCCTACACGGTTACACGGTTACCGTCAGCACTTATCATTCTGTAATTCAATAGAACTTTTGCAACCACAAATTTGCTTCGTCTGGCTGAAAAAACTACTTTGTTATACCGGGGAAGAAGTACAAGTCCTTTCGCAGACGGTTGATGAACTCTGATGCTTGCTTGCCACGGTCGAATGCGGAGCCTGGTATGCTCGAGGTTTGTTCAGAAACAAGACGATTCACCTAAAGACAATCAATTATAAGTTAGCAAATCCAAGTTACATACAGTGACAAACTAAATTTGTAACGTTTGGTAATGTTCTTTACATATGCCAGACGTGGTACTACATATACGACCGTTCGAAACATCTCCATGCTATATCCTTCTTTTCTTGGTGTTTGACAGAATCATTGATAAATATTAAAGGAAGAATATTTATAATGTACATTTTTCATTGGCATTGCTAGAAAACTTTTATACTGATTGAGTTAGTTAAAAACGTTTACACCTACAGGTGAAATATGATAATAAATAAACGTTTACACCTACAGGTGAAATATGATAATAAATACCTCTGTCATCATGGACAGGATAGTTGAATCCTTTGCACGTTTCATGAAGACCTTGGTGATGGCCTGTATGAACCAGCTACCATTGGAGGCGTTGCGGAACGACACGTTTCCTGTGTTAAAAAATAATTAAGCAAAAAGTTATAGATTTCAAACATGTGGAGATATCTAAAGGTCCTTCTTAGAAATTCGTTTCTAACGACCAAAGAAATGGTCTGATGTACTAGGCCTAGGACAGAAACCTGGATAGTCGGCTAAAAGAGGCCCGAACATAACCTGTCACGGTGACAAACCATAAGTGGGCATTCTCAATGAATTACAGTAACAATGTGGATAGACTTTCCTTTCAATCCGGGGTTAGTCAAAATCTACCTTGCTTGCATCTAGTGCATTCCAATACGGACACAGAAGCAAACACACACAAACACAGAGAGAGAGAGAGAGAGAGAGACGCGCGCAGATGCAAACACACCAAACGCAATACCTCCGTACTAGGAGGTAACGATGAGAAACATATATCTATATTATATGTATATGTATATCTATATTATGCATTTTGTGTACAAAGTGACACAAAACCTTCACTCGGTTTCACTAGGAAACGAGCTTGTCCTTGGATCACAATATACATCTTTGGGCAGAATATCAACGTATAATTACCTAGCTGTGTGGGATAACATATCAGCATATCTGTAGCCGTCGGCTGATCTGTAGAAACGTCGGCTTCGTGGCGGCCAGTGACATTCTCAAAGAAATTACTCGGCAGCAAAGACCCTGCGTCAGGTACGTCTGGGCCGGCTGTTCCCCTGTCAGCTGTATCTGGAAAAATGAACATTAGAAATTTGAAAGTTTTTTATGGTATATATCTAAAATCGGTAATCAACAGCAGAAGCAGGTATCATGATTATTTGCTAATTTGAAGTAGATAGTTGTAAGGAATATAAAAAAAAAAACACATGCCATACCTTGGAAGTCATCATGAGGCTAAACATTGTGCATGCGTTTTGTTCTATGAAAAAAATTCCTTCCCAGTATGTACCGCTACTAGATCTATGCACAATATTTATTTAAAAATCGGATAAACAAGCCTTCATTTCGGGTTTAAATTGATTTTAAAGTTACTTTCAGGACGCTGTGGGGTGCTGCTAATTTACGCTAGGTTTGTATTTTTGGGTTCTCAAATGAGTGGGCGGAGATTGAGTTTCAATTGATTGACAAGTTTTTGACCAGGTATATCCTAGTTTCAAGGATATAGTCGCCATGATGAAATAGTAGATTAAATTCCGTCATACAATCGTCATGTATCTACTTCCTAGAGCTCAGTAAAAGTTTGAAACATCTTTTTCAATGTTGCATTGGAACTGTCACGTACCTCCACGGCAGGCCTGGAAGAAGAATAGCTTGGGTTTTCCCCGCAGAGCTGGGCAGTTCACGTTGTCAAACATGCTGATGATTGTAGGGATGTTGACCGATGGTGATGTTGATGAGTCCTGTCCGTCACGACCGTAGATGTGTTCGGGCTTACCGTGTGACATCATCACCACCACACAGCAGTCGGCAGTCTGATGAGCCTCTTCCATCGCGAAAGACTGAATCCCAGTCTCAATTTCCTGCAGGTGAAAAAGTGTTGCATTCGGTACTACATTCTGGTATCTCCGTGTATCAGTTCTACCCACTTTCTTTAACCTATGACATTGTTCAACTATGATATTTTTTAAGTAAAGAGAAGCTTTGATAGCAAACTTATAGGATCTACGACTGTTTTTTTTGGGGG
>NW_017804536.1:3021-9750 GCF_001625305.1 Branchiostoma belcheri
GGGGGGGAGGGGGAGCTTGTAAAATGTTCCTTCTTTTTTTTTTCTTACGGCATAATACTTCGATAGGCACGTCGTTCTATTGGCCTGCACAAAAACACTATGTTGATGATATGCGGAAAGAAAAACAACAAAACGAATTATAACAGACATCCAAAAAGGCCCAGTCGGAGAAGCTTCTGAAGGAATGCAAAAGCCTGGCTATTGTAACCTAAAGCAGTGTACTACTGGCATTGCCGTATAGCAATATAATTGCAAATAATGTTTAGTCATGTTAGTAGTCATCTATTATCATACAATTCCCGGAATTCAACCTAAGGGCGTTATAAAGTACCCACCGAGGCTGTTTTGTCACAAAGTTCCCGCACTTCAAATCCGAGTTGCGTCAACAGGGCAGTGATGTTCTGAAAGTCAACATCCCCTCCACCTCTATTGCTGAGATGATCAAACGTGACGTTGCTCACCACATACGCCAAACCACGCGGTTGTTTCACCATGGTGTAACATAATGGCTGAAACAATAGTTTTTGTTACTGGACGCGTTTCTATTTTTTCCGAGTAGATAGAATTGTTTTAGATGAGTTTTGTGTATGTTTGTTCAGACAGGTTTGGTGACAGCACGCGGGTAGCGGAAAGACGATTACAGAGTTATGCTTAGGTCACATTTGAAACGGCGCCCGTTCGGCATGTCCTCGGCGTAGACGCCGGCCGGCGTCATGACGCCGAGCGTGCGCCGTACTGTCAGGGTCACAATTAAATGTTCCTTTACGGCTCCCTGTCGGGGCCTGCTTGTGCTCCGGCCGGCGGCTCTCATTAATATTCATAAACTTTTGCGGCCGGTTTCTGTCAGGGACCCGTCCGGTGCCCGGTCAGTCGCCCGTCTTGACCCGTGCGGCGTGTGGTAGGGTGCCGACCGGCTCTTACAGTTCGGCCGGGCAGCTGTCAGGTCCCTGGCGGGTTCCTGGCGGGATCCCGACGGGCTCCTATCGTGTTTTTGAGCAGGTACATATATAAGCGCTGCACTGCCTGCTACCGTTCACTTCAAGTAAAGAGTTCACGTCAAGTAAAGAGTAGACTGGAGTTGGCGATGCAGCGTTCAGTGCAACCTGCAAACAACTTACAAGCCCGTCTGAGATTGAGATTGGTGACAACCTACATGTAGGTCTTTTGGCATTGGTAGCTGAAGAAGAGAGGCAGGCAGAACTGGTGCGTCGCAAAAGTAACCGAGGGCCTACTTTCGAAGTAACTTCAACAGTGACGCAGGAAGTGTGCCGTGGCAGCTCCTTGCTATTGAGCAATAAAACCACTGAATATCGTTACTTCTGTTGAAATTTGGACTGAAAATAAATGCCAATAACTTCTGATTCCATTTTATTACGAAGGCATATGATGTAACAAGAGATAATGTCAGACACATTCTATTCCTGTTATGATCTGTTTTATGAAGTTGGCAAGAGAGCCGTGCCGGCTGTTTTCCCTTGNTCAACCATGAAATCCCTCGCCTACCTCAGGCACTACTTCCTTGCAGACACACCCAGTCTGCTGGTCTGTCAGATGGCATTTGGCTGCAATGACCCTGAAATCTAAACTATGCCTGAACCGGTCCACGCGGGATACAGCTGGATTTCAGCACAGCCTTTGACCGGACTGACTTGTGTGTTTACCTTTGACCTTGGCCGTCAATCAAAAGGCCCTTCAAACGGTGCGGAGGGCATGTCAGTGGATAATATGTACGGTCACGGTGATGTACGGTGTTCTTGACTGCATTTGATCATGAACTCGGTCGGCTTGAAGAAAAAACAACCATGGTCAGAGCCCCTGACCCATCGCACTTGTTCAATCTCCCTACTGTGTGTGTGTGTTGCACAAAGTAGAGGTGGTGTGTGGTTAACAAGCGACCTAAAATGTAGCCCTATACCTCTAGCCTCTACCAGGCTTCGGGAAGCGGCTGGAAAGAGAAGAAATTGGTGAAAGAGACAGATGATATGCCAGGGGAGTTGGCTCGGGAGAGGCAAACTGTTCTCTTAAAGCGGACCAACTCATCCGGCATATTACTAGTATCTATTTGGCCAATTTCTACTCTTTTTTCAGCTGCTTCCCGTAGACTTCGTAGAAGCTATTACCCTTGCTTCATGTGCTTGGTAAATGATTCTCTTATGTGTAAAACGCTTTGACTACGGGCACAAAATACCGACCCTAACCCCAAACGTGTCAAATCTACAGGAGGGTCTGCATGGGGGGGTCCTGGCAACGGTTAACGGTAAATTCAGTAGGACCGAAAACGCTTAACGGTAAATTCAGGACGGTCGGCAACGCTTAACGGTAAATTGACAGGCTTTTTTCGAGTTGCACTGGATTTGGTCCCCTAATGCGTCCACAAATAAAGGGGAGTCCGAGTCGACGTCGGCCAAGGCTCTACCCAGCTTACCTTTTTCCGTCCGCCCAGTTTTACCGATGGATATTGAGAGTGGAGCGCCGAAGGCGCTCGCAATCTAAGGGGTTCCGAGGGGTGCTCCCCGGGACATTTAAGATTTTTAAGCCTCCAAAAACGCAATTTCCCACATTTTGAGAGGCAAATCATGGTGTTGAGAGTGTTTGTCGGTCCTTCTGATGCTTTCATATTTTTCCTTAAGTTTTTTTGTTCGTTTTGTCTGTCAAGGTTGACGGATTCGTTAAAAAATTCTGTAACGCTCCGCAAACTTCCGGTAATTGACGGAAAACTGGTGCTGGCTAGAGCCGAAGGGGACCGAGCGCATATAAGCACGAGTCGAGCGCCACAGGCGCGAGCAATGTAGGGGGGTCCGGGAGCATTCTCCCCCTGGAAATTTTGCATTTTTAAACCTTCAATGACGCATTTTCCTGCACTTTGAAAGGCAAAATTAGGCGTAACGAAGAATTATTCATTAACGCTTAACGCTGAATTTAGGATGACAAATAACGTTTTACGTTGAATTAAAACGGCCAATAACGCTTCACGATGAATATACTGATAACGCTTAACGTTGAATTAGAGCGGGTCGGCAACGATTAACGGTAAATTAAAATAGCCCATAACGGTTAACGAAAAAGGGCATGTAGGCCCTCTTATAAGTACTGGCGTTTATAAGTACAGCCGTGAGTGAAATTTCCCGCCAGTACTTATAAACGTAAGAACCACTGACGGGCCGTGAGGTAGGGGTAAACTTTTGAATGGGAAGGATTTGTGCAACGCCACTTGGCAGAAAGGTGGTCCAGAATGTTTGCCGGAGCATGGGCTACTTTAAATTTGGCGGCACAGCCTTTATTGTTATTTTGCAGACGATTTTCGTGTCGGCTGTGAGCTGTGCCGCCATTGGGGGCTAAGCAGAAGGACGGGGGCAAAGCAGAATTGCGCCGGGGGCGTAGAGGAACGACGGGGGCGAAGCAGATTTTTTGCGGGGGCGAAGCAGAACGGGGCGGGGGCGAAGCAGAACGGCGGGGGCGAAGATGAAGGAGTTTCATGGGGGTGTTAGAGGTCGACATGGGGGAATTCACAAAGGGGAGGATTAATTGCAGGAGTAACAGGAATTCGGAGATCTCATACCTCCATGAAATATGTATATGAATTTATGTAAATGGTTATTGGGGGATTGGTCTCATTAAAAAAAGATCATAATTACTATAATCTAGGTAAATTTATGGTTTTCTAAACTCAGATTATATTATTTTGCTTGTAACATGCCTAACTTTTGGCAATATTTTAAGTCAACATGTCCCCGTTAATTACGCAAATGACCTCTATATTAACATAATATATGCATATTGATGTTAACCTTTAGATAACTTACACATGTCACAATGTATGAAATTCCCATCACTCACCATTAAGAAATCATAGAATTTTCAAATTAATTATGCGAATTAGGTAATTTTTTGCATAATTGGTATCTGTTGATGCTCCACCTGCTGTAGATTACATACATTACATTACATGTAAACCTACACCAAACCTACATCAGTCTCCAAAAATCAAAGATCATAGCATGTTCACGACAAAAGATACAAAAACCGGAAGTTCTGCTGCAGCACTGAGGTCAGCCAACAGGAGGCCCATATTTGACCTTTACCTTTGTCTTCCTACGACCTGCTGACATACCAAATATCATCACAATCCATAAAGGCGTTCTGAAGTTATGCTGACTACAAATGTGCGGAAACATAAATACACACAGACACACAGGCAGACACACACACACACACACACACACACGCCAAAAACAATACCACTATTTTTCATGAAGGTAATAACCTTTCAAACCTGCACAGCTTGCTACTCCCGATTAAAGTACTTGTACATCATACGATCTCAAGGACAGGATACTCAAAAGACTCAGTTTTGGAAGTCAGAAATGTCTTAGTCCATGTTCTCTGCTTAATCTGGCAATGAACAAATTATGTAACGTAACATGTTTTTCTACAGAAAAATTCTAATCAAACTCAGTAGAAAGTTTACATTCAGACAAACATACGAACAGTTTCCTCTTTTCTGACTTTTAAAAATACCCTGAAAGCCTATCTTATAAACCACCCCAGCCCCTTGTATTCGATTCATATCTTCAGTTATTGTTTTTTATTTTATGTATACTATTGTTTCATTATTGTTATTGTTTCATTTTGCCTATGCTTGAATTATTTTGCTAACAATTCCTTATGCATGTATGTATTATTTCATATCAATTTCATTTCGTCTCAATTTATGTATACTTTTGTTTCATTATTGTTATTGTATCATTTTGCCCATGTTTGAATTATTTTGATGACAATTCCTTATGTATGTATGTATTATTTCAATTCAATTATGTTTAGTTTTGGTTAGTATAGAGGAGGAGGGCTTAGCATAAGCTAAATTAGCTTTTTCCCCTCCTCCTGCACCTGTTTTATTTATTATTATTGTATTATGTATAATTTCTATTGCTGTTGTGCATATAAGCAAACAAACAAACAAAGATTATTTTCATAACTAAATCACATTAGTTATCACACTGTAGTATTATCATTATCAGTATTATTATTTACCGGCAACTTCCCGATTAAACACCCAGCATGGCTGATAATACTTATGTCATAATCACGTGAGTAAAAACACTATACATTGTGTAATATTGTGTATACAAAAATGGCACAATAACAAATAGTGATTATGGTACATGCACTGAGTAGTTATGAAAAGTTACCTGTGAGTTTGATGTTTTTTCGTTGAAGAACCTCTCTGTACTCGGCTCTACTCTCACTGCAATCGGCCCATCTGTGTCATCCAAAGCGATGTCCCCTGAATTTGAGATTTTTGCAGAATATGGCAGAGCAACAGACATATATCAGTTTTGTGCATCTCTATCCAAGCTACGTACATGCCCCCCTCCCCTCCCAAAAAGCTTTTCTTGAGTTCTCTTTCAAAGTGTCGGAGCTAGCTAGGAAGCTCATACCTACGCCACTTCTCACCAACACGAAGCGCTATCTTTCACCTAATAATAGATGCAAATCATATTATGCGATAAAATGAAGATCTGAAACCACTATATCTTCTTTAGTAACACCAGATAACAGACGAGCACAATGACTGGGTGGAAACACACAGGGGCAAGAGCTCACCCCTTGCTCTGTGGTGGTAACAGGATTTTGTTGTGGGCGAGTATCAATTGACTCATGTATTAAGCTGCGAACTCTTTTCTTTTGTAGTCTTTTGTTTAATCACTTGATTTATAGGAATGTATAGGAATCATTCTGTTGCATATAGATTGTTGCATATGAGTTATTTATATTTTGTTATTGTTTTTGTCAGTTCAAATATCTGTTTACTGTTTTGTTACTTCAATTTTCCATTGATTGGGCATGTACATCAATTATTACTCTCATTTCAGACATAGGATTTCTATTATTTGACCTCTGACCTCCAATGCACTTTTATTTCTCTATGCTGATTGTGTTTCAAGTTTGTCATAATTTCAACATAATTTTGTATGTTCTATTTACTATCATTATTGCTAAAAGTAATTATTATTATTATATTACTATTATTTGTTATTTATTTGTTATATTATGTTGGACTCCAGGAAGAATAGTATGGAATTAACCATACTAATGGCGATCGCAATAAACAAACAAACAAACAAAAAAAACACGTCTTACCGTTGGTTCCCCTGCTAGCACCACTAATAGCCACCTCGCCCATTCCAGTTTCTAGCTGTTGCATCGAGACCGTAGAGGTAGCTCCACCCTGTGTGGGTGCTCGTCCCAGGAGTTTGTCAAGGATGAATTTCTGCTTGACATGGTCGTTCTCCAGAGCGTCACAGAAGGCTTGAAACGCCAGCGGCCCCCTGCGTGGCAACAACTCCAGCAACTCCCTTCGCTTCTCTCTGGGAGTAGGCTTGCTCTAAGCAAAGATGAAGTCGGTATTATGAGAAGGAGTAAAGCTATTCAGTTCTGATCCTGTACTTTTGTATACATGCCCACACACGTGTAAAATCGTATATAAAATAGCTTACTTTTTTGTACCCAAGAAACCTAATATATAAACGTTTCACATTCGACGGACGACAGGTGCATGGATACAGGTTGAAGGCATTCTTCGGTGTGTCGAACAGAATTCACGTCTTTTGTGAGTTCAAACGATTAACACAAAACAAATGTTGTTGTTTTTATATCATAACCTGACTGTAAACCCTGTCACAACGAATTAAGAATCATACCGAGAAAAATTAATTTTACAGACAAGGC
>NW_017804537.1:0-9226 GCF_001625305.1 Branchiostoma belcheri
TAAGTGTAACTCGTCGGATTACCCAGTTCTACTCTTACATATACTTTAATAATACTATAAAGAGTCAGAATGCTCGACCACACGGATACTGTGTTCTTGTGTGACAGTACAGTTTATTCAGGACAACAGATATCAAAGATCAACAGTTACTGGGCATTAACAATTACTAAACGGACATTGCGTTGTGTAATAGACAAACGTTAAAACTTACTTCGTGGAGACGGCAAACTACAGGAACACACTGGAAACGCGGGCACTGACTCAGGGCTCAGGCTGAAAACTGCAACTAACTAAGTAGGGAGCTTGCCTCCCTTTTATCCTGTCAGACTTACTGAGTCAGGCATTCCTAGTTTCCTGGAAGACGTAAGGATTCCTTACCCAAATAAGGTCAGGGGAATTTCCTTAACACATGGAAGTCCTTAGATAAGAGGAGTCTCCTGTAGTGAGCGCCTTTCCGAGAAATTGGTTGTGTTTCCCTGACTTCAGCAGAACTACATCTGGTTCCAATTCATATACATTCTCTTATGCAACTCGGCAAAACCATATGTTCTCTAAATACATATTTCTATCTGTTACAACTGCCCCCTCCTTTGAAAAGGGAGATGCTCCTGCATCTCACCAGAGTTATCTTTACACAGTCACCATACATAAAAACAGCGATTGGTATTACAGACAATCAGTCAACGTGACGATTGGAACAGAACTGCATACAATGTAGCAACCGCATATAAATTAGGCGAGTGAATAACAAAAGAACAACAACTTCAATTTCTTACACTGTACACGTCATACTCACACAACTCAGGCATGGAGTGAAATGTCACCTTAGGCTCACAGCTTTAGTTTGGACAGCCTGTATATAACAGGTGGTGTGAACTCAACGAAAAACTAAGGATAGCATTGCACATGTTCCGGGTTTCAGACACAGAACAAGTCATGGGTCAGTCAGACAGCATAACTGAACACAAAAACATTTGCACAAATTTCTGGGATACAACTGGCTTCAACGTATAGCAGCCTTACAACATGCGTGACGACAGTCTGCAGAGCACTGTATAACAGCCTCAGCCTCAACTCTTAATAGCGGAGACCGAATCAACGGAGAGGGGGTTCTAACGTCACTGCGCTCTGAGCCCACGTACCTCTCCCTAGTCAGCAGTTATTGCTACTAGGACATGGCCTTTCTCCGCCCCGACACGACCGACTGGTCATGACGGTACAATGACCCTTCCAATAATGTGGAGGAATAATGTTTTCTACGAGAGGGCTTACAATACTGTCTTTAATGGCCACTTCAATACACTGTTCCCTCTTCCTTTTCTCATCAACAGAGGTGAACACACATAACATCAGAACAATGTTCTCTCTTCCTTTTCTCATGGACAGAGATGAACTTCAACGTAATGGCTGCGAAGCTCAGTTAAACTATTTCCACTTTGGATTGTGCATCAGACCTTCTCATGAAACAGAAAATGCTGTCAAGCCATGACCCAGCGGACTCGTCTAATGCCTTAGACCCCTCGCACACACCCTGCTGTTCCTCAGTAAGTGGAGGAGTTACCTGTCCTACCATTGCGGGACTCTCACGGATGCCTGGGTTGTGCCTGTAGCGTGACAACTTTGCATTATTACTTCCACAGTTTACATTATTCACAGAGTTCACGTTGTTCACGTCATGACGTCCACCACGGAATTGTCCGACAGTCACACGATACACGTAGGACCCATAACGTTCAGGGGGTTGGCGGGAGCGGGTGGAGCGTCGTGGTCCAGAACCACTGTCGTCACTGCCGTCATCACCGTCAGATGCCTCGTCAGCCTGCGCTCGCGTCGACTCCCACATCGCGTTTTCTTCCGCTGACGCGTCTGAAGCCTCACCATCTTGTTGTGTGGCACCGCCTGCTGCGCCGTCGGTCTGGGCAGCGACGCCTTTTGGCCGGGTCTCGTCGTCAGTTTCGTCCAGCTGGGCAGACCCATCTTCCTCACTGCTGGCTGTCTCGTCCGTGTCTTCTCCACTCGAGGCTGCAGTTTCTTCCCCGCTGAGGTCTCCCGGGTGGGCTGGAACATCAGCCCCTCCGAGCTCACCGTCATCATCACTGTCAGAGCCTGAAAGTGAAAGAACAGGGGGCGCTAGGCCCCCACGCCGGCGGACCTGCCGCTCAGGTCTGGTCCCCGGGGTTAGTGCACGGCGTCCTGGCCGTCGGGGGAGAGGGGGAACACAATCTGGGTCTTCTTCTTTCTCTTTGTACGGTACCAAATTTTCAAAGTGGACCACTTTAGAGGTGTTGGCCCTTGGCTTGCGGATACGGTAGGCGTTGCCTCCGATTCGCTCGACGACAGTGAATGGGCCTTCAAATTTCCTGGCCAGTTTCTTGGCCAGGCCCTTACCCAATGATTTCTTTGCCAGGAGGACTTTGTCACCCTCCTGGAATGGGTCGCCATACACTCTTCTATCGAACAGGTCTTTTTGCCGCCTGTGGGCTTGTTTGGTATTGTCGGCCACCAACTTAAATACAGTTGGGAGTTTGTCGACCAGGTCCTTGACATATTCCTGCACCGGGGCGGCTGCCGTAGTGGGGGTGCCAAACATAAGTTCCACCGGCAGTCGAGCCTCGCGCCCGTGCATTACAAAATACGGCGTGAATTTGGATGTCGAGTGCTCACTTGTATTATATGCAAATTTTACCATGGGTAAGTGGGTGTCCCAGTCCCTTTGGTTGTCGCTGACGTAAGCCCTAAGAACGTTCCCTAAGGTTCTATTAAACCTCTCAACCATTCCATCTGACTGTGGATGGTAGGGAGTCGTCCTTGTTTTGCCAATCTTCATGAACTTACAGAGTTCAGCGATGAGCGCCGACTCAAAGTTCCTCCCCTGGTCGGTATGGATACGCTCAGGCGGGCCATGAACACAGATCCAACCCTCGAAGATAATCTGTGCAACAGTGAGAGCCGTCTCATCCGGCATAGGGAATACCTCTACCCACTTAGAGAAATAATCAGACAACACTAAGACATACTTGTTACCCAGAGTAGTCTTGGGAAGGGGACCTACTATATCTATCGCAATCCTTTTGTTCGGATACCCGACATCACTGGACTGTAAAGGGGCCCGGGGTCTTCTTCTCCCGCCCTTGGTTGTAGCACAAGTGTCACAACATGTCACGTGAACAACAACATCTTTAGTCAGTCCTGGCCAATAGAAGCTACGCAGCAACTTCTCTTTGGTTTTCTCAATACCAAGATGACCTCCCTCTGGGTTGTCATGGACACCATGCAGGACCCGTTCTACCCAGACCTTAGGAACCAAGAGTTGTCTTTTGGACAGTCCAGAATCCAAGTGCCAACATCTGTACAAGGCACCATCATGCACTTCTAACAACTCCCAGTCCCTGTACAGTTCTAGGGTATGTCTGCTTGCGTCACCTAGTGCTGACTTGTCTGGACGCTCTATCCCTGCCAGTTTATCCGCTAACACGGGTCCTATGACGGGGTCACTAAGCTGTGTTGTACTTATTTCAGCTGCCTGTACGCCCTCTATCCAGGAGTCCTGTGTAGGTAAGGGTGGGTCTGGTGACACCACCCTAGCACTACCTATACACAAACCACACGGGCGTCTACTGAGACCATCTGCATTACTATGCCGTACACCTGCGCGATGTACTATTGTAAAATCAAAAGGTGCCAGTTTGATCAACCACCTTGCATACTGACCTGTCGGATTCTTCATCTTTTGTAGGTACTGCAATGCTGAATGATCTGTCCTAAGTGTGAATTTAGGCCCTAACAGATAGCATTCGTGCCGTGTGATCATTTCTACGGCCGCCAGCATTTCTTTCCTGTGGGTGCAGTAGTTTTGTTCTTCCCTGGACAGGGCCCTACCGTAATATAAGATGACTCTTTCCTTTCCATCCTGTACCTGGCTCAGAACACCTCCTATCCCTGTGTCAGACGCGTCTGAGTCTACAATGAAGGGCAAACTGAAATCTGGATAGGCAAGCACAGGTGACGTAACGAGCATGTTCTTGATAGATGCGAAGGCCTCATCACATTTACTATCCCAGTTGAACTTAACACCCTTTCTAGTTAACTGAGTCATTGGCCTTGCCTTCTCTGCAAAACCTTTGCAGAATTTACGATAATAATTAGCAAACCCAAGGTAATTTCTGGACTTCTTTTACACTCCGCGGGACTGGCCAGTCCTTTACTGCAGAGATCTTTGCAGGGTCTGTACGTATCCCTGCACCTGAAATGATATGTCCCAGAAACTCTACCTCGGTCACAAACAGTTTACATTTCTGCGGGTTCAGTTTTAGATTGGCCTCCCTATACCGCTGGAATACGGCCCGGAGTCTACTGAGGTGCACGTCGGTATCGTCTTCAGAATGGGTAATATTGTCATCTAAGTAGGCAAGACAGGTGTCAGGTTGTAAACCTCTCAGGACAGTCTCCATTAACCTCGCAAAGGTTGATGGGGCGTTAGTAAGACCAAATGGTAAGACTTTGAACTGAAATTGACCAAATTGGGTTGTAAAAGCTGTCTTTTCCACAGACTCAGGGTGCATTGGTATCTGCCAGTACCCAGAACGCAAGTCTAGCACACTGAACAATTCAGACCCAGACAAGGCATCTAGAACATCATCAATACGTGGGAGCGGCCAAGAAGACTTTTTTGTTACACTGTTTAGCCCCCTGTAGTCAATACATAGTCTTTTGGTGCCATCTTTCTTTCCGACTAGCACAACAGGCGCTCCCCACGGCGACTCAGATTCTTCAATAAACCCCAATGTCAACAATTTGTCTAACCCATGCCTTATCTGTTCTTTACGTTCCGGGGACTCGCGTCTGGGCGCTTGGCGTATGGGGCAGGCATCCCCAGTCTCAATGACATGGTGTAACTTGTTAGTGACGCCCACATCCTCTGGATTACGAGAAACTATATCTTCAAATTCCTCAAGAAGGTCCAATAACTTCTCTTTCCTGTCAGGGTCATCAATATGCGACAAGTCAAATAAATTCTCCATTTCTTCCCTTACTGGAGGTACTCTTTCCTCGTGGGACTCCGTGGGACTGGGGGGTACTTTAGGCTCATTCAGGCAGGTCATTGGTTTGTCAAAAGAAATGCTAGCTACCACGTCAGAAATGGCCTTTCTACTCCCTTCAGGCTTCATTGGGCAGTCAGGCAGGGGGTGAAAAAGACCAATTACCACTCCCTTCGGAATGAATACCGCTTCCTTGTTCTCGTTAACAAGAAGAGTTCTAGCCTTCCCTTCTGTTACTTTATCTACCACAAGTTCGCCCTTTACCCCAAACCGTTCTAAGGAAGCTACTGGTTCTATTACACCCGCCTCTGACATTACGCCACGTCGTGTCACCACCTTCCCTTTTGCAAGCGCGGAAGTCAGGCCATTTAGCACAATCGGACGGTTGGTTACTATTCTACGAATACAACGACTGCCCTGTCTCACTAAAGGCACGTTCACTTCACCCTTACAAGTCTGAAGGGTAAGAGTACTGGCCCTATAACTTATGTCACATTCATAGTGGGCCAAGAAATCTGACCCCACAATGCATGATGTACTAGTATCCTCTCCTACAACAAACTGAGTGGGCAACTTCTGTCCTCCTATTCCTAACAATAACGTTGTCAGCCCTGCAATACTCAGATCTGCCCCGGAAACAGATTTTATAGATTCTCCTTGATAGGGAATGAGGCGTGGCATTCTTCCTTTATGGATTTCAATGAGTTTAGACTTGGAAATAAGAGAAACATCTGCTCCGGAATCAACTAGAGCGTCTACAAAAGTGTCATTGACAGTCACTCTCATAATATAGCTACCACTGGAACCCCACGTGTTTACTTTAGGACTATTTATAGTGTTTCCCCCCAGCTGTTCATGATTAGTCTCAGAATGGGTCGGGTTCTTCTGGCTGTACCTTTGACCCTCTAGGCACTGCCCTGGCCGTTTCCCTGCCTGTTGTAACCCCCTCCCCTCTGTTGGTTATTTTGTGGGCAGTCATTTTGCCAGTGTCCAAGCTGATGACAAATGTTACAGGGGTGGGTCTGTGGAGACGGTCTAGGTTTATAGTTAGTCTGACTAAAGGGCATTCCCTTCACGGCGTTTTTTGGGTTTAAGGGACACTTCCGCTTCCAGTGCCCTAACTGACCACATCCATCACATGGGCTGTTCTGAGGGGAGCGGAACGTACCATTGCTAGCCTGGGGGGTAGCTTGTGTTTTCAAGCTACAAATGGCCGAACTGAACTGTTGGCACAAGTTTGCCACTTGCTCCTGGTGAGCCTTTTGCATATCGATAATGGTCTTCTGTGTCTCTGCCATGAACTCTGCAAGTTTATCTGGGCCACTGCCAACCTGCCTCACATGTTTGGGATGGCTCTGTCCATTAATGTCCTCAAGAAACTGAGCCTCCACACAAGCAGCATGGAGGTCCTTTGGTACGCTGTTTCTTACTTCCCTAGACAACTCCGGGTCTCCGAGTCTATCATAATGTTTGCCTCGCTATCCTGTCCCTGGTTTTGTAGTCCGTTTCTGGATGAGCATAGGCTACAACATGCCTGACCCTAACTTCGAAGTTTTGGAGGGTTTCCCCTGGGTTTCTTGTGATGGTCGACAAATCGGCTTCGTAATGCGTAGGATCATCTGGCCTAGCATAGATGTTCTTTAGATGCTCTAACATTTTGCTAGCCGTGTTAACTTCAGTGACAGGGGCAGCCCTTAGTGTCTGTAGGGCCCCCCCGGTGAGATGTTTCCGAATCACAGCCATGCTGAGGGCATCGTTCCACTCTCCAAACTGTCTTTCGTTATCAATTTGGGCTTCAAATTCTTCCCAAGATACGCCCTCTGTCCCCGAGGATTTACATGTCAATTTCGGCACTGACTTAGCGGGTGACTGTCCCTGCGCCCCGACCTCCACCGGTGGAGGCGGGGGCGCTCGTCACTGAATGACATCCAGTAAATTTCTAGCGGGGACCAATCAGAGGGCTGCTGAATAATTTGAATAATTAATCAAGGCCCACGGACGCGGTTCTTTCACTTGTAAAGTAGCCAATTACCACCGAGCTGGTGGCACACGATGGGCGAAAACATGTATTTCACACCCATTATACGTCGACATAAAGCGCTTATACATTACAAACAGAATTTTCGTAGGACTGCCATTACTTTAGTTTGCAGCATGTGTATTGAGAACGAGTATCTTCATAATTCTGCTGGCTGTTTGTATAAGAACGGCACAATAAAACAGTTTTCAATACCAACACGACTTAGCAGATAACACGTAATGAAGCCCACTTTTTACGCACATTGTAGCACTACGTAATGTTACACAAACTAACAGTAGATGTTTTAAGGAATTCACAGAAATGACAATGATAGATAATGTAACGCATATACATTATACAGCACAAAATAGAAGAGTAACAGTAATGTAGTCGTCTTTGGCCGGGTATGGCAAGTTATAGTACGTACATGTATCGGTTCAATCTTTAACGGGTAAGTTGACAGCAACAAGCAAGATGCATAGGTTCTATTACTTTTGTAGCTCACTTGCGTCTAGATTTGGGACGAACCCATGTTACTTTTTCGCCGCAGTTTTTCATGTAGTGGTTACTTCGACAGCCTTTCCGCTGACGCAAACATAGTTTGAGGTTCCACAGTTCTTACAACGTTAGCGCTTGAAGTTGCTGTGGTGTTCTCCAGGTTTGTTGGTCTGGTGATGTTGTCTTTGTTGGCTTGTTGTCTGTCATTTCCCTCCATTTTTATGTTTGGCGGCCCGTCTTCGATGGGTTGGGTTTGGTTCACAAATCTCGGTTTCGCTAAGATCCGTTCCTTGCCGTACATAGTGGTCGCTCCATTAGCGCTGGTGCAGCCCCATTTGAATGTGTAAAACTTAATGTCTACAGTCCCGTTTTGATTCGTTCATCAAAGTAGATTTTACTAAGGTATGACTTTACTAACTGATTGTGGGAGTACTACTTAGTACTGATGTAAACAAGAAACAATATACGCGCTCTGGTTGAGTGCATGGCATTTACATGAAACAAGGTGCTAATAGCCGCTAGTCGGTGACGCGTCAGCAGCCCTATGATTGGTCCCCGCTAGAAATCTACTGGATGTCATATAGTGTACACGGGCGGGGGCGGATTATGCTCTTCATTTTCATCGTGTGGCGGCGCCATGATGTGAACAACAAATTAGAGCCTAACCTCAACAACAACTCAACTAACCAGAACAGAATATCTAAGAGCTAACGGACCGACGTACTGTACTCCAACCAAACACTCCTCAAAGCAGAGCTACTTGCAAGTGAAGGATTCCAACTCAAAATATAAAACCAAGGCACAATACCGCGAGCTAGCTCACCTAACAACACTCAATTGCAGAATCTCACTATAACACATGTCCAAAGCAAATCCACAATTCCCTACTCTTAAGCCTTACGTAGCGACAGGGGACAATCCAGTATTACCCACTTCAGATCGAACCGGAAAATGTGACTCGACAAATTTCGGGACAATAATAATCAAAGGGGGGCAATACTAACCCACAATAATTCAACAAAACTAAAACACACAAGAAAAAATAAACAGTAACTGTACACAAGAATTGACAGTATCCTGGTCACGGCACCAATTTGTAACTCGTCGGATTACCCAGTTCTACTCTTACATATACTTTAATAATACTATAAAGAGTCAGAATGCTCGACCACACGGATACTGTGTTCTTGTGTGACAGTACAGTTTATTCAGGACAACAGATATCAACGATCAACAGTTACTGGGCATTAACAATTACTAAACGGACATTGCGTTGTGTAATAGACAAACGTTAAAACTTACGTCGTGGAGACGGCAAACTACAGGAACACACTGGAAACGCGGGCACTGACTCAGGGCTCAGGCTGAAAACTGCAACTAACTAAGTAGGGAGCTTGCCTCCCTTTTATCCTGTCAGACTTACTGAGTCAGGCATTCCTAGTTTCCTGGAAGACGTAAGGATTCCTTACCCAAATAAGGTCAGGGGAATTTCCTTAACACATGGAAGTCCTTAGATAAGAGGAGTCTCCTGTAGTGAGCGCCTTTCCGAGAAATTGGTTGTGTTTCCCTGACTTCAGCAGAACTACATCTGGTTCCAATTCATATACATTCTCTTATGCAACTCGGCCAAACCCATATGTTCTCTAAATACATATTTCTATCTGTTACA
>NW_017804538.1:0-5511 GCF_001625305.1 Branchiostoma belcheri
ACAAATGATGATTTTCTTCTTCTCTCGCGCGTACTTGCAGTGCCGGGCATGGCGCAGAAGACGGCTTGGGGTCTCTCATATCATAGGGATCGGAACCACGATATCCAACGGGCAGCTTTCCAGTGTAGCCACAATTACAGAAAATTCTGTCGCAGGTACACATCCAGATCAAACAGCGTGTTTCAGCGCTGCTTCAGTTAGAGCTGTTGACTTCCGCCATGCTCAGCAAACAATCAGTAATGCTGAGTGCTAGCAAACAATCCGTGCAAAATAATTCGAGGAAACAATTAACAACAAGTAGAAATTGATACAAAAATTTGCATATGACCCATGACCTACTTTGACGCTGTTAATGGGCTGCGCGCAACGCAGGTCTGTTTATAATTACATGATGTTTTCCGTGCTGCAGACTCCCCGCTGTGTGTCGTGATGCACTTGTGGCACCTCCTGAAGGTGCCACAGATAAAATGACGCAAGGCGCTGCGCGGGGGTGGGGGGGCCTGTTTACACGCTTGAAAATGTGTTGTACAGGTTGTGCACGCGTCAAATGACGCCCAACACATAAAAACGATGCACGTGTGAACCGGGCCTTAGTTTCTAGTACATGCAACACGGATTCTTCTCAAAGGCAACCACTCCTCTTAGGAGCAAAGCTCATCATCAGGTATCATAAATATTATGTAGCAGTAAAGAAAAGGAATCGTTTAGATGTGATACATTGTGCATCCAGAGTGTACCTAAAAGTTTACTTGAAACTACACTCTGGGCTGATGCTTGTGTAGTGGATTCTGCCCTTGTGGGTGCTTAGATTGCTACTGGCTTGAGCATTGATTAGTTATGGTCCCACCCACATGATTGTTAAAACAAACAAATCCTTAGGGCTGGCCCACACTCCTAGAAAATCTTCATTAGTCACACCTGGCTCCTATCAAATCTGGCACACGTACATGCATGCATGGTATGTATGTGCCTGCTAAGTACCTTGATGACAGGTGTCCTGTCCCTGTGTAACACTAACCCTCATTGGAGCTCTCCCAGCACAGGGAGTCAGGCTACCCTACCAAACCCAGCTGTGACAACCCCCAAGTTGACAGAATTACATTTATAGGTCATACAGAAAGAGAAGACGTGTTTTATAGCAGTTGACTCATTATTAGGTATTTAGGCAGACCCACCTGCAACTTGATACTAGTAGTCAATGTAGTTTGTTTGGATATAAAAACATAACTGCAGAACAGTCATCATCAAACATGCAGATATCTCTAGATGCTCTAGAAATATCCTGGGTGCCAGAACTCAGCCCTTAGAATATAATAATCTCTTTTCACTGATCTTGTCAACTATGTCATATGAGATACAAGATGTCTCTGCCCAACCATGGAGGTGTAGAACTCTGCTCTCAGTCTTGGGGATTGAAGCATTTGGCATCTCAGGAGAGATTGTGTTATTGGTGTCTGGCATCTCCATTGGTGGACTTAGTCAAAGAGAGGCCACCAGAGGCCACTGGGCCATTTGAAGGCTTGATATGCAATGATAAAGTTGCATGAATTAAACTTGCCATATATAGAAGTACTAGTAGTCTGCTTATAGTCTGTGTCCTCAAATCAGTTATTTTTTCCTAGCATTCCTTTACCAACAGAGGCCCTCTAACAAAACAAAATGTTAGCCCCTCAGACGTTGACCCATAGGGGGAATTGGGGTCAGTTGAATGACCTAAGAAGGTTGGCCTGAGCCACCTGAGAAGGCTAGCTCAAATTATTTTGTTCTACTTCTAGACTGAATGCAAATAACCAAAAGACCTGAGAAAGTACTCAGTCTGTCATATCCTAATTCTAGATGTACCTTTACCTTTTACCTAGTCCCATCCTCATGTCTGAGGGTCGGGGACTATACTAGATGTACTAGAGGTACAGATGGATATCCCCAGTACCAGTATGTGTATCAAAAACACAAACAAACATGCACACAATTGCACAGAGATTTTTGCTACAATGTACATAAGATGAAAAGGATAAATACATTGTGTTTCCCATTTCAGATATACAGTTTGTATATAGAACATTGAACAAATTTGCTTCATCTATCTGGTATTCAATCCAATGAGCCATTTGTATGGCCATGCTTCAGTTCAGTTTTCAATGATGTAACACAGAGCTGATAACCTTGCAAAACAGCGTTTCCTACAAGCAATTGCACTCATACATGTAAAATTAATGTAAAAACAGAAAAGATTACAGGTTAGATTCCTTTGTGTTGCAGTATATTACTACAATCTGCAATGACAGCAGCTGCTAAATCCATCTGTTTTGTGAACTAGTTAAAAAAAGAATTGAATTGATGAATTTGCTAATTTGATAACGCGGTGGCTAATGACACTCCAGGAGTGGATATAAGGGACCAACAATTCTTAGGCCACGCCAATTTAATTTGTTGGTTCTTGGATTTTTTCAGAAAAAATATGAAGCGACATGCATGGCGAAAAAAATAATAAAAATAGGTCTAGACATCCTATTATAGCCCCAAATGCTATAATAGGAGTCATGAAGTCAACACAAAAGGCTGGGTTAATATTCAAACAATGAATTGTGAACTTTTAATCAAACCACACTTACTACATTAATATACATGATGTATGGAAGAAATCTGTAACAACTAGGAAAAAAAGTACTTTCCTTAACTGATGGGGGCAAAATATGAGCAGTTTTGAGTTGATTCAGAACCAGAACTTTTTCTTTTTTTTTAAATCAGAAAAAATGAAGAGGCAAATCCGAGAACAAACAAATTTAATTGGTGTGGCTTTATATCCACTCCGGAATACTTGTCTCTGTGGCAGGCCCAAAACTTTGGTTTTGGTGTGTGTTTGGGGCTTCGGGGGCTTAAAGTTTTAACCCTGGGCTTCAAGTTTAACTTAGTGGATGTCAAAAAGGCTGACAATCACTAAACAACACAGAACTCCCACAAATTTTCAACATGGACACGATACAAGGCAGGCAGTTTTAGAAAAATACCCATGCACGTCGAGCTCAGTTAGGTGTCAAGCAAAATGGTTGAAAAAGAAAACCGTAAGTTGCCGTTGAATGAAAAGAAAACGTTGAAAAGTTCCCATGTCTACAGAGCGGCAAAGTTTGGCTGACCAGCCAAACTGTCACATACAGTATGGCTGAGCTTACCAGAACAGTTCTAGGATCAAATCTCCAACATCCACAGGACTTGATCCATCTATTTATCTATCTATCTATCTATATATTTATCTATCTATCTATCTAAAAGTATCTATCTATCTCTATATACATGTATGTGTGTGTTTGTGTGTGTGTTGTCTTGTCATCCCGTGAAGACAGTCTGAGCTTTCCTCTCAGTTTTAGGTCGCCCAAGGTTGATCTGGATGCTTGAATCCTGGATCGTGCCCCCACTTTGGCCAGTGTGTTGGAATGTGTAACTGAGAGGTCCAATGGGAGAGCGTGCACCGGTATCATTGATATATTGAGGTCAGGGTCTGAGTGAGGTCTTTGTTCTTCAAGGGACCGCCTTTAGGCTCTCCCTGAAAGCTGAAGAACCAGCTTTTGTGAACTTCAAGTTATTTGTTCAATTTTGTTCTCAGGTTGTTTTGTAGAGAAAACTGAAGTTTAAATTAACATTTATTGCATTTTGAATAGCATTTCTATTCATCAACCACTTTAAATTGTAACAAGATTTTCTGACAGTCCTTGAATCACTGATAGTTAAAATACATCACAATTTTCTGGCATCCTAACATCTACTCTGAGAATTAGACACCTGGATACAAGACATATCAGCCAGTGAGAAAAGATTACAATTTTCTAGCCTAACATCTGCTTGGAGAATTCAGACACTGACATGAGGCAAGGGAATGATGGCACCAGCCTTGATGCCAGCCTGCAGTGCAACACAATACTCCCTTCAGCTGGGGGAAACATGCCTGCCTGCCTGCCCCATCCCAGACATGCCAGGGTTGGAACTCCATCCTAGGTTCTCTATGTTTACAGACAAAAAGAAAACTACTCTCCTCTTACATCTCCTCTAACACTGTTGCAATTTCAATAAATCACAACATCACAAAACCTACATATTATAGGAAAAGTGGGACCATTCATCTTCCACTCTCTCGGAAAAAGGAGTACTGGCAAAGAGCAAAACATGCAATATATATCAAGGAGGTTAGAGGGAGAGTTTGTTCTGTTGTGAAAAAAAATTTGAACTGATCATGAAACCTAAGGCTACAATGTGGGTGTTTCAGTTTCAGTTGATCAAAATTTAGACCAGCTGCAGGAAAATGGCAGGGTTCCTATATACCAGGAGCTTTGTTCCGCATTAGTTCAAGTCCTCAAGGGACGTCCCAAGAGATGCTGGCAGGATAAGGCCACTAGTCTAGGGTGACCTGTACCTAACCGTAGGTCTATCTATCCTGAATAGAACTGAAATGAAATACAAGGCAACATTCTCCAAAATTGAGTTGATATAATAAAGTTGAGTTCCTGGTTATACTTCAGGTTGGCAGGTTTGGCTTTGTTAGATTTCTTGAGAGCCCACCAGACCATCGGCCATCTGGTCCTGCACATCAATCTCAATGACCAGTTTTATTGACCACTTCTGTTAGTTTTCCTCTTCACAAGACCCTTGCTCTTTGATCAGATAGTGTGCAATTCTATATGAGTTTAGACCACTTTTCTAGTGACCTAACCTTTCCCCCAGCCCCCAACTGCACACTGAGATATTACAATGGGCCCAGTGTGCCATGCCTGGCATCCAGGCTAGATCAGTCCATGGAGGTGTATACATTGTACCTCCATGATCAGTCCCAGTTTTGTTTGCTAGATCATACAGTATACAGTACCAGATTAAATCAAATCTTCTATCAGGTTTAAATACTGCTGCACCACGATATGCACAAATAACTAGTACACAAATACATATGCCGAGCAATACAGGAAACCAAACACATTATAGGTATTCCAGATGCACACGGGAGCATACGGAAGTTTAACCGAACTGTCAACACTGTGGTGACAGGTACCCTGCCCTGCTGGTGCCCTGTGCCACCAATGTAGGGCTGGCTGAGTGAGTGAGTGACTGACTGATCATGAGTGATTAGACCCAAGCAATGCCGAAGAAAGCATGTCACATGAATATGCCATAACGTTACTACACAGACCTTCTGATTACAGGTTTCATTCATCCTTAAGAAGAGCAGGTCCGAAACCTGAATTTCTCACAGTTTTCATGGGATGTTTGGTCAACGTCACAGTGCATCAGAAGTTTGCCTGTTGCAGACAATATCTTTTCAGGCACAACATTTGAAAACTACAGTGTCAACCTTATATATGCAAATACGAATATTGAGCCTTCAGTTATGTGAATGGGAAAACACTTCTCAATATACATTGACATGTACATGTAAGTAGAGATAACCATGTGTGTTCAGCACAACAATTCAGTAATATTGGCAAAGTTTGCACTGTAGTAGTATTATTAGCAGCAAAATGTGATGAC
>NW_017804538.1:5531-9054 GCF_001625305.1 Branchiostoma belcheri
GATGCATACCGGTTCACTGGACTTGGATCCAGACTTGTAAGAATGTTTAGGTTCAAAGTACCAAAAAAACCTAAAAGTCAAGAACCGAGTCCGGACTTATTACCATAAAAGACCATTTCACATACCCCTTTTCTTTCCAAACCACCTAAAACCTTCCGTAGATTGTAAAATCTCAGTGCTGCAAAATGAAGAAAACATTGCCATCGGGCACCGTCAAGTACCAGCCTCCATGTTATGTGGCCAAAGTTTTACCCAGATAACATTGCAAGGTTGCCAACATGCAATTTTGTACATGTCATGGGTTTAGGTCCGGACTTACAAGTCCGGAACTGAACCTAAACCTCTGGACTTGAATCCAGACCTGAACCTAAATCAGAGTTTAGGTATGCATCACTGATGACCACTTCTGTTAGTTTTCCTCTTCACAAGACCCTTGCTCTTTGCGAAAGCCGCAAAGCTTAAGGATCCTTAAGGATCAGATAGTGTGCAATTCTATATGAGTTTAGACCACTTTTCTAGTGACCTAACCTTTCCCCCAGCCCCCAACTGCACACTGAGATATTACAATGGGCCCAGTGTGCCATGCCTGGCATCCAGGCTAGATCAGTCCATGGAGGTGTATAGAGCTTATTCACCACGCGTCATCATGACGTCATGACCCCTCATGTCCCGTGCGACGCCATTTTGGGGCTCATCTGTACAGCGAGTTTCCAAGCGTTGAAATGGCCGACAAACGTTACGTAAACTGTCCTTTGTCCGACTACACGACCACTCATACCTCTCGTTACTGGAACAAAATAAAATTTGTTGGGATTGACCCGTTTTTGTTGAGTTTTGATCAGTCTGATCGAGACCGCCTACCGCCAGCGGAGTCCATTGACGTGACTTAGCTTCGTATTTGGTACTGTGCAGAAGTTTTTACACACAACATCGTTTCAAACCCTCTAAGAGTCTGGAAGCGTTGTATCAGGATGTGTAAAAAGTGTTGTGGGACAGTTGCGTGATGACAATTAAGTACGTTGTAGTCGGGAAACGCAAAAGGTCGCTATTTTCGAACAGCCCCGGACTGTGTCTGGATAAACAACACTGAGCAAAGGCTGCGGGGGCCATCGGCCGCCATCCTCAGTCCGCACTGCCGCGACTGTGGCGAGTGGACAAGGTGAGTGTTGCAAGTTGTCAGCGCCCTGTTCTACATGGACATTTACCACAGAGTAAAGGGACAAGTAGCTCCAACAGATTTACCGTGTTCATGGCTACCCATGTTCTACAGCCCCTACGCCGCGCCAGGGTAAAACACACCGATTTCTGAGCAGCAAAAAAAAACAACAACATAAAAGCCAATCTTGACAACAAGAGACGTGGACGCGGAGCCAAAACAACCCCAAGGACAATGTTACTAACAAGAAGAGTGTCCAAAACGTTGATTGTGGCCCAAAATACGCAACTATCGCCAAGAGTTTGCATAGCATTGCATAGCGATAGGCACTACGCTGGACCCCAAAATGGTGGACGCCAGGGGGAGAGTCACGTGACAACCTGTGGTGAATAAGCCCTATACATTGTACCTCCATGATCAGTCCCAGTTTTGTTTGCTAGATCATACAGTATACAGTACCAGATTAAATCAAATCTTCTATCAGGTTTAAATAATGCTGCACCACGATATGCACAAATAACTAGTACACAAATACATATGCCGAGCAATACAGGAAACCAAACACATTATAGGTATTCCAGATGCACACGGGAGCATATGGAAGTTTAACCGAACTGTCAACACTGTGGTGGCAGGTACCCTGCCCTGCTGGTGCACTGTGCCACCAATGTAGGGCTGGCTGAGTGAGTGAGTGACTGACTGATCATGAGTGATTAGACCCAAGCAATGCCGAAGAAAGCATGTCACATGAATATGCCATAACGTTACTACACAGACCTTCTGATTACAGGTTTCATTCATCCTTTAAGAAGAGCAGGTCCGAAACCTGAATTTCTCACAGTTTTCATGGGATGTTTGGTCAACGTCACAGTGCATCAGAAGTTTGCCTGTTGGAGACAATATCTTTTTAGGCACAACATTTGAAAACTACAGTGTCAACCTTATATATGCAAATACGAATATTGAGCCTTCAGTTATGTGAATGAGAAAACACTTCTCAATATACTAGTACATTGACATGTACATGTAAGTAGAGATAACCATGTGTGTTCAGCACAACAATTCAGTAATATTGGCAAAGTGTGCACTGTAGTAGTATTATTAGCAGCAAAATGTGATGACTTTTGAATGCATTGGAACCTCCAGGCTGAATGTGTTCATCAGGGTTTTCTGTCAGCTGGGGGCTAACTGAGGGCACTTGGGAGCACTCTGATACAAATTAATCTGTCACACCTTGTTACAAGCTAATCCTTAAGTAAATACAGGCTAACCCAGCCTGAAACAGCTTCTGGTGTTAGCAGTAGCAAGACTAGTACAGTGGAGATAAGGAAAAGAGCAATTTTTATGCTGATGCAAAATCTTGAAGTGAAGATGAGAGGGCAAAAACTAGGATTATGAAGTAATTTGTCATCATTCATAACATCATAGATGACTTATTCCTATTGGATTTCTAACTGCATGGAATGAAATTGACAAAACATGGTCCTTTTTGGGTACAAGACTGCCATACAATACTTTTTGAAAATTTAGAACTTTGGCTTTGACCTATGTTAGGCAGACATAAGAATACTACTTTTGCCATGTATCCAGCCATCTCTGGCCACCATCGCTGAGCACCGAGTATAACATCACGCCAAGTGTACGCTAAGACCTCAAGCTTCTGACAATGACAATCCGCATGAAATACTGTGACCTGAATGACCTGAAAGTACTTGTGCCTGAAATGTGTGTGCCATTTGCAAACTCTTTTGTGCTTTTGGAAGGTACTTGGCAGAATGTCCTGTCTTGTATGTTTTGTGTCTTGAGACTGTTGTGAATGTGAGATGCTATGCTTGCCTATGGAGCCTTGGGACAACCCTCCTATATAGGACATTCTACTTTCAAAGACTCGTTTGCTCTGAACTGTGGTTGAACCTACATGGTCACTGATTGTTACAGAAATGTTGTTGCTATATATAGAGAGCGAAAGCGAAATAAAGGTGCTCAGGCTAGTATAAGATGCGGTTGAACAGCAAAATCTGCATCAAACATTTTAAAAAACAAGAGTTCCAAAATCTCATACCTCCATGAAATATGGGCTTCAGATGTAAATTTATTCTTTAAGGCTACACCAATTTTATTTGTTGCTTCTCGGATTGCCCTGTCCATTTTTTTCTGATTTGCAAGAAAAAAAATTTTTGGTTCTTAACTACAAAATGCTCAGACATATTTTGGCCCTAATGGTTGAAAAAGTCCTTTTCTTCCTAGTCCTTAAGTTTTTCAATGTAACAATGCAATTTTGTTTCTGTAAAGTACAAAATCTATTGTTTTAATCATTAACCAGCCTGGTATGTTTACTTCATGGCTCATATTGTAATGTTTCTGGCT
>NW_017804538.1:9115-9724 GCF_001625305.1 Branchiostoma belcheri
ACACCATCCATCCAAAGGTTCAAATGTTATGCTGGCTACAAATGTGCGGAAACACAAAAACACAGACACACAGACAGACACACACACACAGACAGGCACGCCAAAAACAATACCTCTATTTTTCATGGAGTTAAAAATCTGACTCCAGGTTCAAATCCCCAGAGCCAGGAGACTAGTATACTACTTGCCTCTTCTGTTTCAGTGGTTCCCACACTGGCCCTGTCAGTAATGGCAAAATTTGCAGCACAGGGATAGCAAAGACATATGTCATGTAGGACAAGTGTGAGTCCACTCTCTAACATCATAAAATAAATAAGGCATTGCAAATCCCTTCATATTTTGCATTTGGATGGAGAATTCTGCATATGGGATGCAGAATTCTGCATTTAGATTGCAGAATTCTGCATTTGGGTTGCAGAATTCTGCACCTGAATGCAGAATTCTGCAGAACTGACCTAGTCCCAGGGGACCTATCGATGATACCTACGTAACTTTCAGCAAGTAATATAACATATTCTAGAATATTAAGTCTCCTTTTCAAACTATGTCTTAATGGTGAAAGGTAGTCCGGAATTAGAGTGTCAGTCCGGAATTAAAGTGTCGCCTGTT
>NW_017804539.1:0-9662 GCF_001625305.1 Branchiostoma belcheri
ATTTAAATTCATTTGAATTCAAAGAAGCTATACCGTGAACAAGCGACACCTAGCGGAATTTATATGCGTCGGAAACAGGTTCTGCTTGTTATTGAAGTCACATGTCACAACACAGAGTAGGTTACCTTTTCTAACAGACGTCACAGCCATGACGTGACGGCCGACTTTCAACAAACAATTCACGTCCAACGTAATATACGTGATGTACGAATTATACAACAGACACTTCATGTCACCCTGTTTAAATAGACGTCACGGGCGAGGTAAATTAGATGACCTGTTTTAAGACCGCCGTATTTAAAGCCATATAAGAGAGAAAGAGTGTGTACGTGTGTGTACGTGTGTGTGTGTGCGTGTGTGTGTGTGTGTGCGCGCGCGTGGGTTTGTGTGATTATCGATCGAGTTAAAGGTTCCGAGCTTTTGTACAAAGATGTGATGAGTTTAAATCAATTTTGTGATGTACCTACCAATCACAGGTGTCTGAAACGGCCGTGTCTAATATTGGTGTATTGTTATATCCTAACCTTCTTGACCCCGGTACAACAGTAGACAGTAGTCTGTTCAAGGTGACGCCCTTTGTCTCGTGAAGTGAGTCATGGATCAAGAATTTTTATGTACCAGCCCTACACTGTCTGACGTTTCTAATACATATTATTAACTTGGCTGTTCTGCATTAACAGACTTTTCGAAAGATTTACTTACGCCTGGTATTGGTAATATCCTTTTTCGAGAAAGTGTTGGACTTGGCGTTCCAGGTTGTGTTAACACTGGTCAACATTTTCATCTGCAGCTTCTAACATGCACCCACGAACTTATTTAATCTGCCGCAAGTAACTCGTAATGAAGCTCATAATGATAATCGGAACCGTTAAATCAGACGTTAAAAATAACCGGTAATCAGTGTTACGACATACATTCCTGAGGAATCAAAGCGCGGGCACGTGGTGCGTATCCACAAATATTTCGATCGAAAACATAGTGACTGGGGTCCGAAATTTTACATACAGAAGATTACTGCTTAAAGTACGTCAAATATACAAGGATTTACAAGAAGTTGTAGTAATATACGCACGTATGCAAAAGTCTGCATATGATTCATTTGCGTACTTGTGACTCGCTACCTTTACCAGAAACCATGCCCCCATATTAGCACTTCCGGGTTTAATCGAGCTAAAAAAACATAAATCCGCAAAGAAATACACATTGTCACTAAATCTGGCTATGCAGCCGTGGAAAACAGCGTTTTGGCGCATATTTTTAAACAAAGAATTTAACTTGTGAGACAGGCACTCGGCCAGCTGAACTGTACCAGCTATATAACAGGTAGTTCAAACATACTAAACTATACAGTTAAAAGTAACCATACAGTTCATCAATAGTCAACTATTAAAAGTAGGTAAGACAGTGTAGGGCTGGTACATAAAAATTCAAAGGTCATGAAACTCCGAGAGACAAAGGACAACAGGGCGTCACCTTGAACAGACTACTGTCTACTGTTGTACCGGGGTCAGAGGGTTAGGCTACAACAACGCACCCCTCACTGTCAGACAAGTCCACTTCACATATGCGATCGGCAAAAGTACCTAAGTAACGGGTTCCTCCCTCAGTACTCGGTGTTCAGTACTGAAGGTGCCTTCCGAACTGAACTTCCAGTTCGGAAGTTCTGTCAGAACTGGGCGTCCAGATCTGAGGCGACTTCAGAACTGGAAAACTCTGAATCAGTTCTGGAAACCGAGAACTGAACGTTCCTTCCGTACTGCGACTCCATCTCCGCACTGCTGGATCGTGTCATGCTGCTGTTTCAGCGTGAGATCCTCAGCTCAGCTGACAGAACTGACAACGCAAGCGACCGCAACGAAACCCCGGCCCTTTTCAGGGCCACCCAAGAATCCCAAAAGGGCTATATCGTAATCACAAAATCACGACCACAAATAAATGCAATATCTCAAAAATTGAGTCAGTTTTTATTCAAGTATCTAGTATTATAGACCAATACTAGTTTATACGTCAGTGATGTCAGCAAGGCTTACTTCTACTTACTGTACATGTATTGAGGCATATGCGATCGGTAGGAACGTCACAAAATAAGCGGCGCCTTAACCCTACCTAGACCGGGCTTTTTTTGACATGGGGGGACCGGGGGGGGGGGGCTGCATCAATTTCGCATCCACATAGCCTAGCGGCGACCAATGGGTGACCAGCATTCCGGGCCACGCCCACTTTGCGGGCGGTTCCATTCGACAATAGGGTTGAACAGCATCCTTCCGTACGGCGCGGCAGGTAATCTGAGTTGGAAATGTCAGATAAACAATGTAAGAATTGGCGTATTTGGGGTGAAAATAATGCAAGTACCGACGTAACGGGTTCCTTTCTCAGCACTCGGTATACAGAGGTGAGGCGGCTTCCGTCCTAGATCTCTAGTGCCGAAGGTACGTCAACACTTGGTGTCCAGTGTCGGCGGCTTCAGCACTGGAAACTCGGAATCGGCAAATCAAACCTTGTCTTTAAAAAGGGTATCGAGATGTTGCCACTCATATTTTCGAGATCATACCGCCTGGGTAACAAAGTTTAATCGGGACAACAAGGTTATCGGCAGGACAGGACTGCACGGCCTCTTTTCTTACATTTTCACAGACAAAGACTTGGCCTGTTACCGTTCTGTACGCCGCGCGGTCGACGTAAGCACCAGAAGCCCAGCGCCGAAATGGTTTAACTCGGCTCGGTAGTTATTTTGCTCCAACTATTCAAAGACACAGAATTTCAGAAAACATTTACAAATGTATCTATTGGACAAGTTTAATAAACATATTTTTCAACCATATCTTGATAAAGCGCGGGTTGTGGGTGTGGTCGAAATGCTGCTTGCCTATTGGTCCCCGCTAGGCTGGCTTGGATGGGAAATTGAGGTTCTTTTGACTCCCCCCCTAAGAACTCGCGAACGGTATGTCGTATGACCACCAAATTTTCAGAGAATGGTGTACTACTAAAAATTTATCATATCTACAATTTTTATGTCGTTATGATGTAATATGACGTCATTATGACGTCATTAATGTGATTTTATTGGCCAAAACCGCCTAAATAGGTTTTTCCCTGAAAACTAAATGGTTTTCAACATAACTGTACCAAAAGTGTTTATGACAGAATATTATGGTGTACTAAGTCTTATGTTGCCCATAGCAACACCGGTGATGTCATAAAATGACGTCATGCATATTTAAGATATCCGCCATCTTGGATCATCAATCTTGAATTTTCAAAAATAGTTTTTTTTCATGATAAAGCCTAAAATACATCGTAAACATACTAAAGACCTTCATTTAAACTTTTTTTGGAAAAAGAAATGGAAGTATTGATGAAATTTTAATGAAAATAACCTGTATATACCTGTTCTAATGATATTGTCCGCCATCTTGGATTTTGACCAATGACGTCATCAAATTAACATAAATTATGCATATTTAATGACGAAATTTACATAAAATTATATGGGATGTTATTAATATTAGAAACCATGAGTAACTTGACATAAAACCCATAAAATTCTATTGTTGAAACAAAAAATACTAAATTTAGCAAAAAATGCCTGTCAGAAACCCGTTGCCATGGCAACACAAAAAATTATTGTCTTATTCCAATGATAGAGAATTGTTGCCAACAATATTCTAGGAAAAGTCACCAAGTTTGGCCGTTCTACGGCTAGTCGTTCAGACGCTAGATGACATCAAAGTTGCCGCGGGCACTTTTAGCCCCCCCCCCCCCGGTCTAGGTAGGGTTAAGGGGAACAAACCATATTGTCAACTTGAGGTAGATGCAGATATCAATTAAACAGACGTTATCTTTTTGTATTTAGTACATTGACTAATTGATGACGTTAATAGAATTACTTAATATTTAGAACCTTTCCCTCTCTGCTATTTTGGTATCCATGCCCTCAGAAAAATCAATAGGAACATCATACTGTAATGTAGTTCATGATTAAAAAGTCGAAACTACCCGCGCGGCCGGCTCACCAATGTAAATGTCTGATTTTGATACAACCCGTTTTATAAGTGGTATCTCGTGTACAAAGTGCACCACAACCAGGATTTGGCTGTTAGCACAAATGTGCACACAATACCTATATTCAGACAAATTACAAAGCTAATCTGCTGAGTCTGCTACGTCTACACAAGAGAAGTTTAGGGGAAGAATTTGACAGCTATGTTCAATTGCTAGTTTGTAACTTTTGGGGCCGTATTCAAAGTGCAACTAATATCGTCTACTATACATGTAAAAATTGATTTTTGTTGAAACAACTATGCAATGTTTAAATCGATTTGCGATAAACACTTGCTAAAACGGCGACTTAAAAATGTCTACTCTGAGAAATATTAGAAACCGGCCTGGCGTCATTGTGATGAGTCCACTATAGCTTACTATGGTCGCATGTGGAAATGCCATGCATTTGAAGCACCCGTATGTTTTGAAGGAAACGTAATCCATTGGCCTAAAACCAGTTTGTCAAAAGAATACATGCTTCATTTTATGTGAATAAACGTCCCATCGAAGTCACTTCACAAATCGTATCGCATTGTCTCTCTCACTTTGTCTATTGACCGAAAATTCACAAGTCGAAAGTATTGAAAGCTCTCTCAAAAAGGATATCACCAATGTCAGGCCTAGGTAAGTCTTTCAAAACAGCCAAGTTATGTATTAGAAACGTCAGACAGTGTAGGGCTGGTACATAAAAATTCTTAATCCATGACTCACTTCACGAGACAAAGGGCGTCACCTTGAACAGACTACTGTCTACTGTTGTACCGGGGTCAAGAAGGTTAGGATATAACAATACACCAATATTAGACACGGCCGTTTCAGACACCTGTGATTGGTAGGTACATCACAAAATTGATTTAAACTCATCACATCTTTGTACAAAAGCTCGGAACCTTTAACTCGATCGATAATCACACAAACCCACGCGCGCGCACACACACACACACACGCACACACACACACGTACACACACGTACACACTCTTTCTCTCTTATATGGCTTTAAATACGGCGGTCTTAAAACAGGTCACGTAATTTACCTCGCCCGTGACGTCTATTAAAACAGAGTGACATGCACTTTTGAAGTCTCTGTGGTATAAGTCGGACATTACGCATATTACCCTATTTTACGACAGCCCTATGTTACGACAGCCCTATGTTACGATAGCCCTATGGCTATGTTACGACAGCCCTATGTTACGACAGCCCTATGTTACGACAGCCCTATGTTACGACAGCTATTGTTATCGTTATATGCTGTCTGCTGACGAACAATTGATGTCGGCGCCTTTCGCATACGTTAATCTCATTAAAACCCGTTTTTCAAGTCTCCATCCGGTAAAATGTATTCATATGCCGATTGATTAATATCTACTAATTAACCATAGTTATTAGAGAATAACTAGATTTTAATTAGGCAATTAGGTTATTCTCTAATAACTACGGATAGTTAGTAGATATCAATTTGTGCAAACATACGTTTGTAGCTTTGACCATTATGCACATGAAAATCATACTTTTATTTCAGTTACTTGTACCAAAGTGCTATATTATAACTTTAAAGATAATTACATTTGGGGCAATAAAATGTGATGACGTCATCCATATGGTCCATAAAATCATATTCATAACCCTTTTGTACCCAGGTATCAATATTCAGTACAACTAAAGTTCTTTCTAAATTTCTTTGTGAGAAAACGATGGAAACTTAAAATGCCAAATTAGCCAGGGAGGACACCTTAATAACTTCGTGATTGCGACATTGTGAAGATATGGCGACGGCAAATTTGTGAACGCTAGGCACTTGCCGAAATTTCAAACGGCCGGCATTGCTGAAAACTACGATTGACTAACGAACTAAGGCCACAGCAAGTAATTTTTATGGATGATATCAGCGCGTGCATTCATTTTCGCCTGATTTTGGAAAAAAAACAAGCAAAATTTTTGTTGCCTTCTGACAGTAGTCAACCTGCCGAAAATGGGCAAAGATGTCTATTGCCGTGCCGGAAGGTGGATGGCATATAACTATGAAGAGAGGAGATAAGAAAAGGCTCTAATTCTTAATTAATGTTTTGTTTCTTACTTTGATGCAGTGATATATGATGCTGGCTGTGTATATGTGATGTTCCAACTGAGTAAAAACCATTTGTACAATGATTGAGTCAAAATTTTAAAATGTAGGAACCTTGTTTTTTCGGCCCGCCTTGTTTTTTTTCGCCCGCTCGCATTAGATTTGGCGTCTGCGGAGGATGTCATCGATGAAATTTACTTGCTGTGGCCTAAGTGTAGAAATCACTTTTTAGACATACCACGAATGGCGTAATGACAGATTTATTGAATCTCTTGTTTCCCTTTAAACAGAGTAGTTTGCCTGGACGTAATGCATGAATGGCGTACCACAAAAGAGCCAATAGTATCCAACGGATAGCCTGACAAAACCACGGCCGACCGACCGAAGGGGGCGGGGGTCATTCACCTCCGGCCGAGAGAGCTTGTATAACACAGGCTTAATGGTCAGGTGATATTTCATAAAGGTAAAAGTAGGTCATTGTTCAAAACTTGTACAAACTGCTATTTGTTGGGATTTTTAATATCGGTTGTTAAGAAGTGTAAAGCGCAATATTTACTGCAAATTGGGACAATATTTACTGCAAGTACGTGTAATGATCATTTATGACTAGAGGCCGTATTTCGCAATCTGCCTCGTAATTTTTCTTGCTACCTCGCTGAATTCCACAATCTTGAATGTCGCCATTGTGATCCAGCTGGGCCCAAAGCTGCTCCTTTCCGCTCCCGAAGGCACCAAAGAACAGGGCGGTAGCAGCGAACACACATGCCGTTATAATGATGACATAAGACGACTCCTTGGTCGACTGTAAGATGTTATTTAAGATGTAATATTTCTGTTATCCACCTCCTCATTTTATGACTGGTTTAAGAATTATGCATATTAACAGCCGGTTATTTTCACACTTGATGTTGTAAATTATCATCTCAGATAGAAACCTATGTGAAGTAGAACAAACGATTCTGAAACAACAATATAACCTAGTCTCCACCAGACTCCTTTTGCAGGATAATTATAGATAGGAGAAATTGGCCTAAAAACGAAATATCGAATATCATGGGCAGAGGAGATGGCCACTATAGAATCCAGCTTGCCTACACGTGCAGAAGGAGTCTGGTGGCGACTACAATATACCATCTTTTAACTGAAACATGTCGATATATTTTACATACCTTATTCTTGGTAAGTGCTGTCACCACCAATGGGAATGCCAGGCCCGCAACACGACATAAAACTCGACAGATCCCCGATAGTACGATGGCGTATCGTGGCGCAATGTCAAATGCATTGGCATCGGCAACTGTAAACGACAAATGTGGAGCATCAGCAGGGAATAGTATAGAAATTATATATAAACATGTCAATACAGGTGTTTGTGTGTCTGACTGTGACTCTGTGTGTGTGTGTGTGTGTGTGTGTTGTGTGTGTGTGTGTGTGTGTGTGTGTGTGTGTGTGTGTGTGGCTTACATGGATTATCTTGATACTTGATAGAACTTGATGAGAGTTCAAAATGATTACGTAGTAGATTTTGGGCCCCTGGCGGCTTGTTATGGTATTGCGGAGGAACATATGGTTTTGATATATCTCGTGATCTGGACATGCTTGGGTCATGACTCAGAGAGTCCAGTGTAAGAGACCACTGCACACTTGCGACGCCAAATTAAACATCAACTGTAGGTGAGAATACAAACGGAGAATGTACATCTCTATACCAGGGATCCTGACATGATGACCTTGTGGCAATAAAACAGTACATGTCAGGGATGTTGACACCACAGACAATGGAAAGACTTATGAAAGTGAGCCCTGTATCAGAGACCATTTCATACTTACGCCCACTTAATTATTAGCTGCTAGTGACAAAAAATGGAAAGATTGATGGTAACTCATTGTTGGTTTGCGGGTTCACTGACCTTTTGTACCATAAGCCGTCCCAAGCAACTAGGCCAGGGTAGTAAAGGTCATCAGAAGACTACTTTACGACCACAGCTGCAGGTGCCAGAACCGTGTGGCCCGGGCCCAACAGATGTTTCAACCGTAGTGGGTGACAGAGACACTTGAAGATTCTTTACAAACAAACCGGTATTTCGTCAGTGACCACAACATACTAACGCCCGATCAAAAATCAACTGTCGGTGAGGATACAAATGGAGAATGTACATCTCTGTACCAGGGACCCTGACATGATGACCTTGTGGCAATAAAACAGTACATGTCAGGGATGTTGACACCACAGACAATGCAAGTCCTGTATCAGAGACCATGGCATACTTACGCCCAATTGAACATCAACTTTCGGTGACAAAACAAAGAGAGAATGGACATCTCTATACCAGGGACCCTGACACGATGACCTTATAATTACAATTAAACAGTACATGTCAGGGATGTTGACACCACAGACAATACAAGACATATCAGGGACCATGGCACACTTACAGCCGATTAAACATCAACTACTGGGGAAAAAACAAAGGGAGAATTGTCATCTCTATATACCAGGGACCCTGACATGATAACCTTGTTGCTATATATAAACAGTACATGTCAGGGATGTCTACACCACAGACAATACAAGTCCTGTATCAGTAGACCATGGCACACTTACAGCCAATTAAACATCAACTACCGGGGAAAAAACAAAGGGAGAATTGTCATCTCTATATACCAGGGACCCTGACATGATAACCTTGTTGCTATATATAAACAGTACATGTCAGGGATGTCTACACCACAGACAATACAAGTCCTGTATCAGAGACCATGGCACACTTACAGCCAATTAAACATCAACTACCGGGGAAAAAACAAAGGGAGAATTGTCATCTCTATATACCAGGGACCCGGACATGATAACCTTGTTGCTATATATAAACAGTACATGTCAGGGATGTCTACACCACAGACAATACAAGTCCTGTATCAGAGACCATGGCACACTTACAGCCAATTAAACATCAACTGTCGGTGACAAAACAAAGGGAGAATTGCCATCTCTATATACCAGGGACCCTGACATGATGACCTTGTTGTAATAAATCATTACATGTCAGGGATGTTAACACCACAGACAATGCAAGCCCTGTATCAGAGACCATGGCTTTGCAGCAGAGGTGCAGCCATGTCTTCCTGTCTTGGGCTGCTGTGAAGAGTTGTGGGACGGTGAGGGAAGTCCATTCCTTGATTTAAATAGATTATTAGCTGCCAGTGACAAAAGACATAAAATGGAAAGAAAGTTGATGGCAACTCACTGTTGGTTTGCAGGTTCTCTGACCTATTGTCACTGACCTATTGCAGGTTCATTGACCTATGTATCATAAGCCGTCCCAAGCAACCAGGCCGGGGTAGTAAAGGTCATCAGAAGACTACCTATGACAGACATGGCACGTGTAGTGCTGCTGTTTATAATGTGGGACATGGTCTAAAAAAGAGAAGTCAACCCCTTAGACACAGTTTTAGACATAGTTATAGCTCTAGACAACTACCTTTTATCATGTAGATTTTAGTTATTTTATATTACGTTTCATTGTTCTTTTCTGTTTGTAATTTGCAATTAG
>NW_017804540.1:0-9659 GCF_001625305.1 Branchiostoma belcheri
GAAACTCAATTTGTATGTGGTTGTCATTATGCATTTATTTGCCGGTAAATGTGTAACATTATAACAAGACAGGTAACAGCATCTTATAGAAGTCACAAGAGGATACATCTCCTTTATTTGTAGCTCTGCACCAAGCAGTGCAGCACTTGTATACACTACTACTAGAACAGTCTTCACTATAGCAGGGTTCTCCCCAGGATTTGAGAGGCATGGCCCCCCCTCCAGAGGGGGGAAGCTGAAGCATTTTTCTTTATCTAAATACAAATGGAAGCCATTTCCTGCAACTTCAGGTTTTGAACTGCCAGAAAAAAATGTTAACATACAGGAAAAAATTGGGCATAGGTTCCACGCTCTGACCCCTAACCGGGGGCCAACGGTGCCTTCAAGTTCGACAATTGAAACAGAATATGACATTAAGTCATACATTTTCCACTTGGAACTTGAGGCAAGCAATTATGGGAAAATGTAGAGAAGCTGGGACAAAACCTTATCCTAATGCTAATCCTTATGTTATCACCAACTTGTAAACAAGTCCCTTATAATTATCAAAGTACCATCAAAAGAAAATTTCACTTCTCTAACATTAAATAATCGGTCCCATGTTTAGGACTAACAAAGTTACACATTCAAGAAAATACTTTTGAATTTAAAAAAAAAGAAGAAAAAAAAAGAAATCTGAAGAAAAAAATATTAATCTGCACAACATTTTATTGGTTTCTATCCCTTTGCTTGTCTACAAGTCGATAATGTGATTGTATCAATTTTCAAACGCCCTAAAATTAGCTAAATCGGCGAATTAAGGTGATTGCCAAATTGGCACTTATAAACTGTTTTCAGGTTAAAATGTACTGAAACTATTGCATGACCATACTTGGTGTATGTGACAATTTTTATGAATGCATGGTCTTATTGGTAAGGGTTTTCTTCCCGCTGATTGGCTGCTAAGATAATTTGATCACTTGGGTAATTTCCAAGCAGATATAGCAGGGTGGCGCGTGCAGCTAATCTTGAAGCAGAGATATACAGAGTGGCTTGGACAGGTCATCTTCAAACAGATACTGTATCTGTATAGCCGGTATAACCGCCTTTCGGCGTAACACACCAGCTTCGCAGGCAAGCGGCGCGGCGGCAGCTGGCTACATTACACCGATCGACTTGTTATACCTAACCCTTGGACATCTAACTCTAGACTTTGTTTAAAGCTATCTAGTGACAATGCCCCTACTGTACTTGGTGACAGCGAGTTCCACTCTGTGATAGTTCTAGGACTAGGAAAAAATGAATTCTTGAACGCCTCAATCCTTGGATGATAACTCTGGTACTTGAAGGCATGGCTATTTCTTGTTCTCTTCTGGGCTGGTTTTAGGTACTTAGTAATTGAGACGTCCACGAGTGTATTAGTCATTTTGTACATCATGCATAGTCTGGATATTTTTTTTCTGTCTTCCAGTGGGTGATGTGGATAGATTCTAATCGTTACTAAAAGCACTGTTCAAGGAATTTTGTTTTACTGAAAAGCACTGTATGTATGGGGGTTTCGAAAACAATTGTTACTAAGAAGCACTGTATGTATACTGGGTACTACATGGGGGCATTGAAACACTTGATACTAGCTTGAAAGCACTACATGGGGATTTAAAGACGCCTATTATTTAAAGCACCAAATGGGGGACACACCGCAGAGCACTGTATGGATTTCGACAACACGTCATGAAAAGCACTTTTTGAGGCCATGAACACTACAATGGAGGTTTAAAAAACACTTTATACTAAAAACACTCCATGGGGGTTTCGAGAATAATATATCGTCTCTAAGAAGCACTGTATGCACAGGGCACCTTGATGCTGAAGAGCGCATGGAAAAGGTTGATATGGAAGTAATAGAACAGTCCATTTTGAAATGGGGAGGAACATGGAAATATACTGCATTTGCAAATACCGGCTTTTATAGTGTTAAATTGTGCCTCCAATAGCACTATTCAGTGCTTTCTGTGTGCTTTTGTCTTGCAGTTGTTCTAGTTGTTCACGGAAAGATAATTATCTTGTTAACAGATCGCTGCGCATCTCAGCCCCAAGGGCCCGACTGGAGATGTGCGCTCAACCGAATACCGGCAACGTGATCACAGCGCCACCTTTTGGAAAAGTGCGGAGGTGCACCGCAGATCCAAGAGGAACTCGATGGACAACATTGTTCCCTTGCGTAACAGACTTGAAGGTAAATAAAGTTTGTTTTTGGCTGCGAGGTGTGTGTGTGTGTGTGTCTGTCTGTGAATGTGTCTGTATGTATGTGTGTTTCTGTGTGTGCATCTAATTGTGTGTGCGTGCGTGCTTGTGTGTGTATGTGAGACGATGTGTGTGTGTATATGTGTTTCTGCGTGTGCGTCTATTTGTGTGTGCGTGCGTGCGTGTGCGTGTGTATGTGAGACGATGTGTGTGTGTAAATGTGTTTCTGTGTGTTTCTATGTGTGTGAATCTGATGACTTTGTATAATTTGTCTCATGAATTTGTGTTCATGTACATGAATCAATTAATGTTCATTATGATGTACCCAAATGCTCACTTCAACTCGACACATACTATCTTTTATTTGTAAATTAGAATTTTTACTCGAGAAACGGTGGCCGTACACTGGACCGCCCGGTCCGCCCGGTCCGCCCGGCCCACAGGGTCCGCAGGGTCCGCCCGGTCTACAGGGTCCACCTGGACAGGTAATCATGCAACATTAAACTAACAGACGTTCCGCACACTGCACCGTTTTATACCAACAGACGGCCTACTAATATTGAGTCACTGCATGAAAAAAAATTGGCTTTAAGTGTTTTTATCATTAACTATGCCGCGAATCGAAACTTTATTTAGATATCAATTTGTGGAGCAAATATGCGTATCATGTGATATTATGTATTATTTGTTGATTATTAGGTATTATTTGTTGATTATTTGTTATTATTTACTGATTATTATGTGATACCCTGCATCAATTCAGCCGTATAAAGGCTGCGACTGCATGGGTACTTTTTGAACACTAAAAACATCCAGTTCTAAATAACTGCGGCAAATGCAATTTGGCATGGAAGTAGAGTGGGCAAACGCTGTCAGATGTTTTTTTTTTTTCTTGTCTGCTCTACTTAAGACTGGGATAATCGGGCAAATTCTAGCTCTTTTTAAATCTTTACCTCAATCCTGGACCGTTTTTAGTGAAGTGTTTTCGGACTTTTACGTGGGGTGCGCGGTAAGGTTTCTTGCATGACGGAATTTTGTCAAATCAGTGGGGACTTTTTGCCTCTTTTACAGCAAAATGTATTATGCCTTGGCCAGTGTCTGTGACCATATTTTGTGTATGAGCACAGTACGGAGAGTAAGAGCCAAAAGGCAAGCAGCGTTTCCATATGCATGACCTGATTGGGAAATTTGCAGATGGTTCTTCTAACAGATTGGCTGTTGAGATAATTTGATAATTGGATCACACAGCCAAGCCCATCCCGGTCAAATAGCAGCCTGAAAATGATTCTGTATGTCAATGATATCAATATATTCCAGTGTTGCGCCGGTGCAGGAGCTACAGCAGCCCCGGGCCGCCCACTGCCAGCAACCACAGCGCTGTCACCTGTGGATGCACATGGTAAGACCCCGCACTTTCCTCTCTATTTGGTAAAATATACAAAAATAATGGCCTTCTTTTTCGGCACGGGAACATCAGTGCTGAAGTGGATCTATCTACGGAGGCACCTTAAACCCTGGAAAAACCCCTGTCAGCACTGGAAGCCGAGTGATGAGACTTTCGGATGTCATTTCCCAGCACCCCGCCTCTTTTCAGGACCACTTAAATCACTTTCAAATGTACCATCCCACTATCACAAACACACAACAAACAAAGTTGTATCTTTTATGGTCAGAAAAAAGTTTTCCCTTATAAAAAAAATATTGGTCGTGACCCGAAAGAAAATAACCATAAAGATGAAATTTTATTTTCTTGTTATAACATTAAAGTTGTTAGGTTAATCTATAACTTACACTTGTATTTCTGCCATCAAGGTGGCAGAAATACTTGAGATCCGGCAAATTTCTTACCACTTCCTTCACTACGACGTGCATGCAAAGACGTCAGCACTGGTGTTCCAGACCTGCATCTGGTAAATCCAGTCCTGACGGCGTATATGAGCACTCGGTTTCAGTGTTGAAGGGAGTTTCAGCACCGGCACAATTGCAAAGCCGTTCAGCATTAAAAAATCCTCCAGTCCTGACGCAGCTTTGACCACTGAATCAGCATTGAAACACCAGTGCAGAAGGCGTTACTTTTGTATATTGGCCTATTGGGTAAATCGTATTTCACTTGACTTAACACGTAATTGCCAGACTGCTGGGAGGTAGATGGAATCAAGTAATGGCAGACATACGATCCAAGTAAAACTGAAAATCACTGATATTAATGTCCCGCCGCAGGTTTTCAAGTTCGTCTTGCGGGTGAATCTAATAGGAATACCCCGCTCGAGGGCCGGGTGGAGGTGCGGTTCGGGACCGGCGCATGGGGGACCGTATGTGATGACGAATGGGACCTGAAGGATGCGCAGGTCGTCTGCAGGCAGCTCGGCTTCGGGAAGGCCCTGGAGGCAAAAGAAAAGGCCCATTTTGGAGCGGGTTCTGGGAGCGTTTGGATGAAAAACGTGGAGTGTAGGGGGAGCGAGACGAACCTTGGAAACTGTCCAGCTGTGTACCTCGAACGTACTGATAGCCGTGATGATCAAAAGTTGTGTAGACACGTTGAGGACGCAGGGGTCGTCTGTGAAGGTGCATATATGTAGTTACTTTCGTCATGGCAATTATATTAATTATTATTCCGTGAAGGAGGTCATGACCTGCGGACGGAGTATTGTGGTTAGCTGTTTTTTTCGTGTACGCAGCTAGAACACTCTTTGTGTAATCGGCATGCAATTTTATATTCCGTCTGTGGTCATGCCCGCGTTGATGCACGAATGTGTATTTTCGCCGTTTTCGCGGTCAATGTTATATTCAAGACGCACCCCTACAATTATGAGGCAAATTGGAATGGTCCCGCGGGGGGAGGGCATACTTCAGGCAGATGCTTGGAGGGGTCGATAAGTGGTACCATATGTTTTGCCGCCATGTATAAGGCATGGGGCCGAATCTTTAAGATGTTCGCAGCCAAAACGCATTGTTCCGCACGTAGCATTTCTGTGTAATTTGGCATGTGGTGTGCCATTATGTCTGTGGTGATGCACGTCTTTTTATTTCTAGCAGTTTTGATATTGAAGCAAATGTATATTTTAGAAACATTCCTATGATGTCATCATTGAATTGTTTTCGCCTGGGTATTTGACCGGTAGTGACTCGCGGTGCTGGCTGCTGGGAACGCAAGTGTGGGGTGGTCAGAGGTCAACATTACGTTGCAATGGTTGTGTTTGTGTAATTAAATGGACCTCAAACCTGAAGCACAGTGTCATAACACGGCCTAGAAGTTGTTTGGATTTAGGTCTTTTTATGTTTTATGGTTGTGACGCGCTCTTATTGTCAGTTAACTGTAGCTGTTGTAGTTTTGTTGCAGTAGACATAAGCGGTAACTGGTGATATGGCTGTCTGTGTTTTTAATTACGGCCAGTTGCTGATGTACTGATACAGCAAATGTGGGCCGTGATGCAAGTGTTCATTGATTCCGCATTGGTTGCGCTGCGGTGTAATGCATTGTAATGCCAACTTTGATGTCATAGCGTCTGAACGGCTTGCACTAGAACCACCAAACTTGGTGCCTTTTGCTAAAATACTGCTGGCAAGAAATCTTCATCGGTGGAATAAGATAAAAATTTTGTGTTGACATAGGGTTTCTGACAGGCATTAATTTAGTAATTTTCGTTTCAACAATAGAATTTTATGGGTTTTATGTCTATTTACATATGGTTTGTAATGTTAATAGCATCTCATGTAATTTCATGTAAATTTTATCATTGAAATGCATAAATGTATGCTAATTTGCTGATGTCATCGGCTAAAATCCAATGGCGGGCCATACCACTACATTAGGTATATACAGTTTTTTTTCTTTAAAGTTCATCACTACTTTCATTTCTTTTTACACAAAGGGTTCACATAAACGTCTTTAGTCTATTTTCATTGTATTTTAGGCTTTATCTTACAAACAAAAAATATTTCAAAATTCTAGATTGGTGATCCAAGATGGCGAATTACTTAAATATGCATGACGTCATTTCATGACGTCGTCGGTGTTGTTATGAGCACCTACCCCCCATACCCTTCCCCCCGGACCCACGAAGCCAAACCCGGTCCAGATAGGGTTAAAACACTATTTTCTGTGTGATCCACAGGCAAGCTAGCTGTCCAGCTAGCTGTCCGGCTGGATGGCGGCCGCCTGCCCTGGGAAGGACGAGTGGAGTTCCGTCCGGGAGACAAGTCGGAGTGGCGTGCCGTGTGCAACAACGGCTGGGGTGAGACTGAGACAGGGACCGTGTGCAAACAGCTGGGGTATACAGGGGGCGTGAGCTCAGCTCCTACAAGCACCTACTCAAGCCGGACCTGGCTGAAACGCGTCTCCTGCAGTGAAACGAAGACTAACATCGCATCCTGCGCATTAGTCTGGGTCTCGGGCTCCCGCGGCTGCCTAGCACATCAGAAGAATGTACAGGTCGTTTGCATAGGTTGGTACTCACACTAAGTTTTTCATCATTTTCTTCGGAAATAACATAGGGCAAACAATGTAGCGCAGCACTGAATAAATAAGCAGCCTGACCCACTCACTCACTAACTCACTCACTCACTCTCTCACTCTCACTCACCCACCCACCCACTCTCTCACTCACTCTCACTCACACTCACTCATACTCTCACTCACTCATTCACTCACCCACCCACCCACTCTCACTCACTCACTCACACTCACTCACTCTCACACACTCACTCTCAGTCTCTCTCACACACTCACTCACTCACTCTCACACGCACTCCTCACTCACACTCACTCGCACTCACTCACTCACTCTCACTCACCCACTCTCACTCACTCTCACTCTCACACACTCACTCAGTCTCTCACACACACACTCCTCACTCACACACTCACACTCTCACTCCTCACTCACTCACTCACTCACTCACTCACTCACTCACTCACTCACTCACCCACACACTCACTGACTCACTGAAGTCCGCTTGCTCCGAGGAGCGTAGCCCGACCCAACAAACCTTAAACCAAACAAAACCCCAAAAATCGTTTTAAATTTGTTTTCAAGATCTCGTAACCCAGATCCTACATACAAGATGAAATGAAAAGTCAGGTTTTAACAATTTACCCTAATAAAATGTTTAGGTGACGTGTCCATCCGGCTTGCTGGAGGCCAAACTCCACCAGAAGGTCGGGTGGAGGTGCGGGCCGGATATGGAGACTGGGGGACGGTCTGTGATGACGGGTTTGACGACAGGGACGCTCAGGTGGTCTGCAGACAGCTCGGGTTTGTTAACGGAGTCGCAACACAGGGAAAAGATTATCCTGGAGGGACGGGAGAGATCTGGCTGAACCATCTCAACTGCGACGGGAGCGAGTCTTCTCTGGCGGACTGTGGAATCACCAAGTGGGGAGGCCATGACTGTACCCACAAGGAAGACGCAGCAGTCATCTGCGGAGGAGCAGGTACCAGTTCAATATATAGTATTTATCTGCAAATATGCAAGGATTGCTGCGGGAATTAGAACAAGTGTCCATAGGCGACAATTCTCCGTGAAGTTTTATATTTTGCAGATTGAGAACAGTATAGTGTATGTAAACTGTGTGTGATCACTTAACAACCGTGACGTATCGTAAAAATGGCTAAATCCCTGGTCTAATTATCTAGTTATAACCTGACTAAAAATAAATCGCGTTCCTGGTGGCCACTCGCCTTGGGGAAACAGTTACAGACTGTTACTAGTGAAAACACAGGCTACATGAAATCAACAACACCGCAATCTAAATAGATGAACAAAGTCTGATGTTTCATAACAGTATCTTTCTTTTACTACATATTACTCATTTGACAAATTATCGCAGTAGGTGCAAACCACAATCCCAACAGAAACTCGCAACCATTATGCACAACAGCCACCTAATATCTGCTTAGAGAACCTCGGCTACTATCATAAAGCAGGATTGTAAAAGCAGGGGTGTTTCTAAAATATGCATTTATTTCAATATCAAAACTGCTACGGTGAAAATAAAAAGACGTGCATCATTTTTTATTTTTTTATTTATTTATTTATTTACTTATTTATTTACTTATTTATTGATTGATTACATACTGCGCTCACTTGGTGGCTTTATTCGGTGGTTATAGCAACTGACAAGGCTTTATCACACCATATTCACCGAGAAAGGGCGGGCCATTAACGCTATTATCATATACCTTAGACGATAGCCTATCCAAACTGATGCAGTAAGTGACACAATGTACAATTTACCCGTTGCACATGCTGAATAGAACATAGTTCCATCTGGAGTCACCTGAGGTCACTGGGTAGAGTTCACGTTCTATGTCTTCTATCTGGGTCACAGGAGGGAACAGGTGTTCTTATGGGAGTCACCCGAGGTCATTGGAACACTACTGAAGTTATTTTTGGATTTTTTAGAACTAGAGCCGTGTTCTGTTGGGTCACCTGAGGTCATATACGGGTGATAAAAGGGTTGTTTAATGTATGGATTGGGATGAATACATATCCGATTTTGTCTCTATTTGTGACATTACGGCGTCATAAGGAATGTGGAAGGAGCCTTCTGATTGGACAACGTCACCCGGCTATATGATAATACATAATAAATAGTAAAGGAAATAAATAATATATAATAAAGGAAATAAATGTGCAAGGTGCGGATGAAAGCCATAATGGCTTATTTAAATTCCACCCCATCAAGTTTTTACACTAATTTTTCTACAGTTATTCAAATGAAATATAAATAACAATGAAGAAGAATTAAAAAGACAAATAAACAAGTACAATAATAAAAAAATGAAACAACACACATTGTCATTAGATAGTTTTAAACAATGTCTAGAGTTAGATGTTCAAGCGATAGGTGTACCCTTGCATTTTAGAAAACGTGGTACAAAGCAAAGCTGATATGAATTTATGTTTGGTACGATGAAACTGAATTATACGAGGTCTTATAACTACGTGGGTCTCCACTTAGATGAACAGTTCACTTTTATCCCTGGTAACAATATCTTGGCAGGCGCAGCGGGGAGGGCCTTAGGAGGTGTTCTGACCAAAGTTAAAGTCTTAAAGGACTTAGGTCACCAAGTTTACTCTGCACTTTGTGACGGATGTGTCTGTCCTGTATAGAATTAAGCTGTGAGGGTATGTTCTTTTAAAAACTACGACATAGGTTTGATCATACAAAATAGGGCCATCTGCTGTTTTCTCGGGGTTCATCGCTTCGCAACCACTTCTGCTTTAAGCAATAAATGGTGGCATGGGCTGGGTCCCATTATAAATACTTCAAATGGTACCGGTGATAAACTGGTGGATGGCGATTTGCAAATATTGTCAGATCCAGACACTACTCTATTCTGACTTATTAACATTTCGGACATGACATTGTAGATTTAACCTTTTTATTGCGATTTTTACATTGAATCTGTCCCCTGCTACTTACCGTTTCC
>NW_017804541.1:0-9653 GCF_001625305.1 Branchiostoma belcheri
TTGAACTTTCAAGTGACCCTTTGGTGAAAAATTTATGATCGTGTTATAGTTGTGTTATGGTTAGGGTTAGGGTGATCGAAAGTCCTAGGAAGCAAAAGTTTGGTATCGTTAGAAACGGGATGACCTAAGTATTCCAGAACATCAAACCGTTTTGGAACATCGTCTTTCGTTTCGGAATTGTACGTGTTTGAAATTTCAAGGTGACGCCAATGGAAAAAAATTAATTATTGTGTTATCGTTAGGGTTTGGGTTAGGGTTATAGTGATCAAAAGTCCTAGGAAGCAAAAGTTTGGTATCATTAGAAACGGTATGACACAAGTATTCCAGAACATCAAACCGTTTTGGAACATCGTCTTTGGTTTTGGAATTGTGCGCGTTTGAACTTTTCAAGTGACGCTTTGGTGAAAAATTTATTATCGTGTTATGGTTAGGGTTGTGGTTAGCTATATAGGGTTAGGGTGATCGAAAGTCCTAGGAAGCAAAAGTTTGGTATCGTTAGAATCGGTATGACACAAGTGTTTCAGAACATTAAACCGTTTTGGAATATTGTCTTTGGTTATGGGATTTTACGTGTTAGAACTTTTCAGGTGACGCTTTGGTTTAAAAGTCAATGATCGTTTAATGGTAAGGGTTTGGGGCTAGGGTTAGGGTAATCGAAAGTGCTAGGAAGCAAAAGTTTGGTATCGTTAGAAACGGTATGACACAAGTATAAAAGAACATCAAACCGTTTTGGAATATAGTTTTTCGAATTGTACGTGTTTGAAATTTTCAGGTGACGCCCTGGCAAAATTTAATAAGCGTGGTATCGTTAGGGTTTGGGTTAGGGTTAGGTTAACCAAAAGTCCTAGGAAGGAACAGTTTGGTATCGTTAGAAACGGTATGACACAAGTATTCCAGAACATCAAACCGTTTTGGAATATCGTCTTTGGTTTTGGAATTGTACGTGTTTGAACTTTTTCAAGTGACGCTTTTTTTGAAAAATTTATGATTCGTGTTATGGTTAGGGTTGTGGTTAGGGTTTAGGGTGATCGTAAGTCCTAAGAAGCAAAAGTTTGGTATCGTTAGAAACGGTATGACACAAGTATTCCAGAACATCAAACCGTTTTGGAACATCGTCTTTCGTTTCGGAATTGTACGTGTTTGAAATTTTCAAGTGACGCCATGAAAAAAAAAATTAATAATTGTGTTATCCTTAGGGTTTGGGTTAGGGTTAGGGTGATCGAAAGTCCTAGGAAGCAAAAGTTTGGTATCGTAAGAAACGGTATGACACAAGTATTCCAGAACATCAAACCGTTTTGGAATATCGTCTTTGGTTTTTGGAATTGTACGTGTTTGAACTTTTCAGGTGACGCTTTGGGGAAAAGTTAATAATCGTGTTATGGTTAGGGTTGTGGTTAGGGTTACGGTAAATGAGAGTCATAGGAAGCAAAAGCTTGGTTTCGTAAGAAATGGTATGACACATGTATTCCAGAACAGCTAACCGTTTTGGAATATGGTCATTGGTTTTGTAATTGTACGTTTTTAATCATTTAAGGTGACGCTATGGTAGAAAGTTAATGACCATGTTATGGTTAGGGTTTGGGTTAGGGTTAGGGTAAACGACACTCCTTTAAAGCAAAAGTTTGGTACGGTTTCAATACGTATGTCACAAGTATTCCAGAACATCAAACCGTTTTGGAATATCGTCTTTGGTTTTGGAATTTGAAATTTGTTTGAACTTTTCAAGTGACGCTTTGGTGAAAAATTTATGATCGTGTTATGGTTGGGGTTAGGGAAACTGAAAGTCCAAAGGATGCAAAAGTTTGGTATTGTTAAAAAGAGTATGACATAAGTATTTCAGAATAGCAAATCATTATTTAATATTGTCTTTAGTGTTGGAATTGTACGTGTTTGAACTTTTCAAATAACGCTATGGTAAAAAGCTAATGATTGTGTTATGGTTACGGTTTGTGTTAGCGTTAGGGTAACGGATAGACATACATGTAGAAAGCAAAAGTTTGGTATCGTTAAAAAGGATATGACATCACTATTCCAGAACATGAAACCGTTTAGGAATATCCCTTTTGTTTTGGAATTGTACTTGTTTGAACTTTTCAGGTTACGTTATGGTAAAATGTTAATGATCGTGTATTATGGTTGGGGTTTGGGTAAGGGTTAGGGTTACCGAAAGTCCCAGGAAGGACACATTTGGTGTCATTGAAAAGGGTTTGAGACAAGTATTCCAGAACAGCAAATCGTTTTAGATTTTCGTCTTTGATTTTAGAATTGTACGTGGTTGAAATTTTAAGGTGACGCTATGGTAAAAAGTTTATTATCGTGTTATGGTTACGGTTAAGTTAAGGGTAACGGATAGACATATAAGCAACTGTTTGGATTCGTTAGAAAGGGTATGACACAAGTATTCCTGAACAGCAAACCGTTTAGGAATACCCCCTTTTGTTTTCGATTTGTAAGTGTTTGAACTTTTAGGTGACGCGTCGGTAAAAAGTTAAAAGCATCAAAGTGAAAAAAGACCTAATAAAAATTGTCAACAAATAGAAAACATTTCTTGATTCGATCAATTTCTCCATAGCTTCAGCCCAGGTGACGTCGTGGTGTTCTCCTGTGACGATGGATTTGAGTTGATTGGGGAGAGAAACGCCACCTGTCGAGAGGCGAACAACAGTGGCGCATACTACTGGTCCAACCCTGCACCAGTCTGTCAGCGTGGGTATACGATTTTCTCGTCATACGCTGCAGTGTTGATTAACTTATCTGTATCGATATAGCCAACATAACCACCCATAGGCGCAACACACCAGCTTCGTAGGCACGCGGCGCTGCGGCAGCATGGTATGTTGAACCGAATGACCTGTTACTCCAAGCCTTGGCACATCTAACTCTAAGCATTGCATGAATATCAATAGATGATGCCTTTACTAAACGTACGAAAACTTTCGGCTGTTTTCAAATATTATATATGTGGGTGGGGGGAGTAACTTTCTGTTAAAAAGACCTTGCAAGTTTTATATGTATTATTTTCTGATTTCGAACAGCTGTAGTTGTCGATACCTGCCCGGCTCTACCTGACGTAGTGAACGCTGAGAGGACAGGAAACGGAACGGCTGTCGGGGGTGTAGTTTTGTACCAATGTGAGCCGGGCTTCACCATGACAGGAGCGTCCAGCCTCACCTGTCTAGCAGGTGTTCCACCCAGCTGGGACAACAGTCCGCCTAACTGTACAGGTAAGTACAGGCCATTCCGCCTAACTGTACAGGACAGTCCGCCTAACTGTACAGGTAAGTACAGGGCAGTCCGCCTAACTGTACATGCCAGCCCGCCTAACTGTACAGGTAAGTACAGGAAAGTCCGCCTAACTGCAAAGGCCGATCCGCCTAACTGCTCTGAGGGGTACAAGAATGTCCACCAAACTGCACAGGAAAGTAAACCGAACTGCACAGACCAGTCCGCCTAACTGCACAGGCAAGTCCGCTTAACTGTAATGAAAAGTACAGGAAAGTCCATCTACCTGCATAGGTGGGTATGCAATAGCCGAACCACTATTACAGGTCAAATTAAATCGTCTGCTTTTCTGTACATTTTAGAACTGAACGTATTGGCGTACTGTAGAACACTCGTGTACACCATATGCACGTAGCCCAATAATGTGCATATTGCTTACGTGTCATAGTTGTTGGATCACTAAGGTTAGAATATAGCAAATAGGTTAAAGATCCCTGAAGTTTAGTGAATCGTGGTCACTTGTATGCTAAATGTTTAATAATGATCGTCCAAGACCCATTGTTTCTGACAAAGTATGGCATAGAACTTGGACGTTTTAGAAAGAAGAAATATTCCTTTTTCTGCACATAGGTCCCTGGTTTAGTGATGCAGTCGCAGCCTAAGAGTTAATGGTGGTGAGTAAACGAAACAACTGAAAGTACAGTGGATGATATGTAGATGTGTTTACAGCTGATACCTTTTTGACGTGCCTGTATCGTTCCTTAGCTACGTGCCCGGTGGAAGAACAACGTGCTGCCGGTTCTGGAGTCATTTTAAGCCCCGGGTATCCAGAGCAGTACGGAACCGACCAGGACTGTGTTTGGGTCATACGTGGGTGTGGAGGACCGGTCACCTTATCCTTCCGGTCCTTCCAGACGGAGGATGGGTACGACTTTCTTAATGTGTATGACGGTAGGTGGACAGACTTTAAATATATTATGAAAGTCAATGGTATTTTGATAGAAGGTAACATATAGTAGCTCCTCAACTTCATTGTATGACATCTTACTTTTATGATTGCTGCTCAAAGTAGGAAAAATAAATAATATATCTCTTGTTATTTATATCAGAATACAGAGTCATACATCAGAAAGAGACACTGTGATGTTTTTCGCTAATGATATTTCGCAGTCTTGTCTACTTAATTGCGTAACCTCTACTAGTACTGTATCCTCCAATGCCCGAAAGGAAAAAAAGAGGGTATCAGAATACCGAGTCACACAACCGGCCTGCTTACAATGTATGTAGTAGTATCAGCAATAGGTACATGTTCCTTGCTGATGTTTGCAGGTTTAGCATGCAAAACCGAAATATTTCGCCAGGAGTATTTCCTCCGCTCTAGCGAAGCCACTCTGAGAGACAGTCCACTAAGGAAGACCTTTGAAAAAGGCCCTGAAATAACATGGTGTTTCTCGGTGATTTTTTGTTTCTCTGTAGGTTCACTGGACACCGCAGCTGTAGAGTACAGCGGGCAGCCGGACCTGAAGAACTACACCAGCACCACGTCTGTACTGTACCTGCAGTTTACAAGTGATGGGAGTGTAACCGACAGCGGCTTCTGGATCGACTATAGCTGTGAGTCACCCAGTTTCTTGGATTGTCTCTTCTCAGTATACATACATTATATGTATAATCTACTTGAGTAATCTCAAATGGCAATAATGCCTAATCCTCCAAAAATATATAGAGTATTCTCTTTGCGTGTGTTCTCACCCGCGGTCGCAAGTTTTGTGTCAAGTTGATACTTAATAATTCTTTAGGATATCCCTTATTTGCAAAAGGGAAGACGAAAGCAGCTAATCTACCTGGATTCCATAATACATAATGTCACACTTACTACACAATTATATAAAAGCGACAACATTACACTGCTTTACAACATGAATAAAAGAATGACTAATTATAATACATTGATTTGGTCTGCAGTGATTTAGTTTGCGTTACTTTTGGAACTGAACAGAAAAAAAAACTATGTACAATGTATATCATGTTTATCCAAATGTAGCCTTACTTAACTTTGATAATTTTACGCTACTTTGTTCCTCCTATATCCAGCGGCTTGCTGCAGTGACCCAGGAGCTCCACTCAATGGCAACAGAGCAGGAGACAGGTTTGTTACACGGAAGCTTTGTTTACACATTTAAATGTACAATATATCAATTTGTGTCGTGAAGACCATCTTAAAAATGTTATGCCAATTACAACCCTTATTTGCATGATGAGTAAGACAAAATAAATCAACAAAAGGTTTATATACCATTTGTTGTTTTATCTTGTCGTATACATTTCAAGGGGGTATAGAATTTTAAAACTCTAGTATCAAAGTGAAAAAGACCTTGCAAAAATTGTCTACAAAGAGAAAACATTTCTNCAAAATGTTCAAAAGTTCTATACATTTCAAGGGGGTATAGAGTTTTAACCCTATCTAGACGGGGGGGGGCTAAAAGTGCCCGCTTTGATGTCACATAACGTCTGAACGGCTAACGCTAGAACGGCCAAACCTGGTGACTTTTCCCAGAATATTGTTGGCAACAATTCTGTAACATTGGAATAAGACAATAATTTTTTTGTTGCCATGGGTTTCTGACAGGCATTTTTTTGAGAAATTTAATAATTTTCGTTTCAACAATATAATTTTATGGGTTTTATGTCAAATTACACAGTTTCTAATACATGTATTAATAACATCTCATATAATTTCATGTAAATTTCATCATTAAAAATACATAATTTTTGCTAATTTTATTACTTCATTAGCCAAAATCTAAGATGGTGGACCATATCATTAGAACAGGTATATACAAGTTATTTTCCTCAAAATTTCATCAATACTTCCATTTCGTTTTACAAAAAAGATTCATATGAATGTCTTTAGTCTGATTACCATGTATTTTAGGGTTTTTCCTGAAAAAAAAAAACAACTATTTTTAAAAATTCAAGATTGATGATCCAAGATGGTGGATAGCTTAAATATGCATGACGTCATTTATGATGTCATGCACTCGTTAGAGTTTGGGTTAGGGTAAGGGTGATCGAAAGTCCTAGGAAGCAAAAGTTTGGTATCGTTAGAAACGGTATGACACATGTATTCCAGAACACCAATCCGTTTTGGAATATCGTCTTTCGTTTTGGAATTGTTAGTGTTTGAACATTTCAAGTGACGCTTTGGTGAAAAATTTATGATCGTGTTATGATCGTGTTATGGTTAGGGTTAGGATGATTGAAAGTCCTAGGAAGCAAAACTTTGGTACCGTTAGAAACGGTATGACTCATGTATTCGAGAACATCAATCCGTTTTGGAATATCGTCTTTCGTTTTGGAATTGTACGTGTTTGAAATTTTCAGTTGACGCCATGGAAAAAAAATAATAATTGTGTAATATTTAGGGTTTGGGCTAGGGTTAGGGTGATCGAAAGTCTTAGGAAGCAAAAGTTTGGTACCGTTAGAAACGGTATGACTCATGTATTCCAGAACATCAATCCGTTTTGGAATATCGTCTTTGGTTTTGGAATTGTACGTGTTTGAAATTTTCAGTTGACGCCATGGAAAAAATTTAATAATTGTGTTATCGTTAGGGTTTGGGCTAGGGTTAGGGTGATCGAAAGTCTTAGGAAGCAAAAGTTTGGTATCGTTAGAAACGGGATGACTCATGTATTTTAGAACATTAATCCGTTTTGGAATATCGTCTTTCGTTTTGGAATTGTACGTGTTTGAAATTTTCAGGTGACGCCATGGAAAAAATTTGATAATTGTGTTATCGTTAGGGTTTGGGTTAGGGTTAGGGTGATTGAAAGTCCTAGGAAGCAAAAGTTTGGTATCGTTAGAAACGGTATGACACAAGTATTCCAGAATATGAAACCGTTTTGGAATATTGTCTTTCGTTTCGGAATTGTGCGTGTTTGAACTTTTCAGGTGACGTTTTAGTGAAAAATTTATGATCGTGTTATGATCGTGTTATGGTTAGGTTTAGGGTGATCGAAAGTCCTAGGAAGCAAAAGTTTAGTATGGTTAGAAACGGTATGACACAAGTATTTCAGAACATCTAACCGTTTTGGAATATCGTCTTTGATTTTGGAATTGTGCGTGTTTGAACTTTTCAAGTGACGCTTTGGTGAAAAATTTATGATCGTGTTATGGTTAGGGTTGTGGTTAGGGTTAGGGTGATCAAAAGTCCTAGGAAGCAAAAGTTTGGTATGGTTAGAAACGGTATGACACAAGTATTCCAGAACATCAAATCGTTTTGGAATATCTTCTTTCGTTTTGGAATTGTACGTGTTAGAAATTTTCAGGTGACGCCATGGAAAAACATTAATAATTGTGCTATCGTTAGGGTTTTGGTTAGGGTTAGGGTGATTGAAAGTCCTAGGAAGCAAAAGTTTGGTATTGTAAAACGGTATGACTCATGTATTCCAGAACATCAAACCGTTTTGGAATATCGTCTTTGGTTTTTGGATTGTGCGTGTTTGAACTTTTCAAGTGACGCTTTGGTGAAAAATTTATGATCGTGTTATGATTGTGTTATGGTTAGGGTTAGGGTGATCGAAAGTCCTAGGAAGCAAAAGTTTGGTATGGTTAGAAACGGTATGACACAAGTATTCCAGAACATCAAACCGTTTTGGAATATCTTCTTTCGTTTTGGAATTGTACGTGTTTGAAATTTTCAGGTGACGCCATGTAAAAACATTAATAATTGTGCTATCGTTAGGGTTTGGGTTAGGGTTAGGATGATTAAAAGTCCTAGGAAGCAAAAGTTTGGTATCGTTAGAAACGGTATGACTCATGTATTCCAGAACATCAAACCGTTTTGGAATATCGTCTTTGGTTTTTGAATTGTGCGTGTTTGAACTTTTCAAGTGACGCTTTGGTGAAAAATTTATGATCGTGTTATGATCGTGTTATGGTTAGGGTTAGGGTGATCAAAAGTCCTAAGAAGCAAAAGTTTGGTATGGTTAGAAACGGTATGACACAAGTATTCCAGAACATGAAACCGTTTTGGAATATCGTCTTTGGTTTTGGAATTGTGCGTGTTTGAACTTTTCAAGTGACGCTTTGGTGAAAAATTTATGATCGTGTTATGGTTAGGGTTGTGGTTAGGGTTAGGGTGTTTGAAAGTCCTAGGAAGCAAAAGTTTGGTATGGTTAGAAACGGTATGACACAAGTATTCCAGAACATTAAACCGTTTTGGAATATTGACTTTCGTTTTGGAATTGTGCGTGTTTGAACTTTTCAAGTGACGGTTTGGTGAAAAATTTATGATCGTGTTATGGTTAGGGTTGTGGTTAGGGTTAGGGTGATCGAAAGTCCTAGGAAGCAAAAGTTTGGTACCGTTAGAAACGGTATGACTCATGTATTCCAGAACATCAAACCGTTTGGGAATATCGTCTTTGGTTTTGGAATTGTACGTGTTTGAAATTTTCAGTTGACGCGATGGAAAAAATTTAATAATTGTGTTATCGTTAGGGTTTGGGCTAGGGTTAGGGTGATCAAAAGTCTTAGGAAGCAAAAGTTTGGTATCGTTAGAAACGGGATGACTCATGTATTCCAGAACATTAATCCGTTTTGGAATATCGTCTTTCGTTTTGGAATTGTACGTGTTTGAAATTTTCAGTTGACGCCATGGAAAAAATTCAATAATTGTGTTATCGTTAGGGTTTGGGCTAGGGTTAGGGTGATCGAAAGTCCTAGGAAGCAAAAGTTTGGTATCGTTAGAAACAATATGACACAAGTATTCCAGAACATCAAACCGTTTTGGAATATCGTCTTTGGTTTTGGAATTGTACATGTTTGAACTTTGAAGTGACGCTTTGGTAAAAAAATTTATGATCGTGTTATGGTTGTGTTATGGTTAGGGTTAGGGTGATCGAAAGTCCTAGGAAGCAAAAGTTTGGTATCGTTAGAAACGGTATGACACAAGTATTCCAGAACATCAAACCGTTTTGGAATATCGTCTTTCGTTTTGGAATTGTACGTGTTTGAAATTTTCAGTTGACGCCATGGAAAAAAATTAATAATTGTGTTATCGTTATGGTTTGGGCTAGGGTTAGGGTGATCAAAAGTCCTAGGAAGCAAAAATTTGGTATCGTTAGAAACGGTATAACTCATGTATTACAGAACATCAATCCGTTTTGGAATATCGTCTTTCGTTTTGGAATTGTGAGTGTTTGAACATTTCAAGTGACGCTTTGGTGAAAAAATTATGATCGTGTTATGATCGTGTTATGGTTAGGGTTAGGGTGATCAAAAGTCCTAGGAAGCAAAAGTTTGGTACCGTTAGAAACGGTATGACTCATGTATTCCAGAACATCAAACCGTTTTGGAATAACGTCTTTCGTTTTGGAATTGTGAGTGTTTGAACATTTCAAGTGACGCTTTGGTGAAAAAATTATGATCGT
>NW_017804542.1:2500-15210 GCF_001625305.1 Branchiostoma belcheri
TTACTTTAGTAAAACTGAATAGCACAAGAGATACACTTCGCTCATCGCAGGTGTAAATGAGTATTGTACTGTCCCTGTGTTGGTGGCGGCATTAATATAAGTTGAAAAAACTTGTGGAGATTAGCATCGGGAGAAATAGCCGCTTGAGTCTCTATTTGGCCAACTTCTACTCTTTCCAGCTGTCTCCCGAAGCCTGGAAGAGGCTATGAGTTACAGACCTCCTCTTGGATGGGATGGTGGTGGTAAATACATAATCCTATTAAATCACGATGCTCGGAAAGGAACAGGCTGTTGGAAAGTTACCATAATCCCTCTAATAAAATCAATGTTCATATGTATGTAATGTATGTATGTAATGTATATATTATATGTTTATGTTCATGTTCTGTACCCATGCGACCTGTACTTAGTTCTGTAGAACACAAATGTACAATAAAGGTCTTCATTCATTCAATAAAATCAAAAACCCACATAGCCGTGGAGACTCTTGATTCGGGCTTATTCCATTGCATTAGTACCCTCAGCAAGAATGCAATGTAAGCCCGAATCAAGAGTCGCCAGGACTAAAACCCACCATGACAAATGTGTACCTCTTTACATACGGTGTTTTACGTCACGATAAAGTCCTACATAACACATAATATATGCAAAGAGACACATGACAACTTTACAAGACTTTCATGCTATCCTAATAGCATTTGTGCGTGAAACTGCTGGGAACACTTATTGTGATGCGTGATTAACTGGAACAAAAGACGAAGTGGCCCCCACAAAGTCGTGCCAGACTTTCCTTTTCAGTGGATAGCTCGTATGCAAATTGTCTGCACAGTCGGGAAAGATCAAAAGGTGTCGCTTGTGCACAGCACTTCACACTTGTGTGCGAGTCCGGACTAGTCCTATCTGTTGATTTGCAGTTGAACAATAATCTACTAGTACGTGTACTTGTACGAAGCCCTCTTTTTAAATTCAGCTGGATTAAAAAAAGTTTACTGACGATTTCTGCAAAATGCAAACAGCCCTTGTTAAACTATCATCACAAAATTATGAAGCTGTAAATACTAGGAGGAAATCATTTCTAAGAAGAGGTTGGCGGAGAAGATTGTGCCTCTACGTAGCCTCTACCAGGCTTCGGGAGAGAGATGCCGGGGGAGTTGGTCCGTTAGTGGAGTAGTTTGCCTAATCTCCCACAGGCGGTCACGGCCAATTTTTAGTCTCCCGAAGCCTGGTAGAGGCTAACGCGATGCACCGCACGGACATCTGCTTTAGATTACGAACAGTTCCGGGGGCGGCAGCGGGAGATTTGGGGGAAAACAAGAAGGTTAAAAAGATGTTGATCTAAACCTCCTTGGAAAAACAACAGCAGGAACCAAAGTTCCTACGTATATAGTTCGACGCCTGGCTGTACAATTTGGATTTGGACGTAACTTGTAGCCTCTACTAGGCTCACCGGGTCAGTGATTGAAAACATAATTTTGCGAAATACTGGTACACTGGGTAGTATTGCCGGCGGCCAGTTTGAAAATTTCAGTACAGTAGATAACTTGTGTGTTGTAGAGGCTAGCGAAATACGTGTGCTTACCAGCTTTCAGAGCTGCTTTGACACCACGAAGACAGCCGTTCTCAGCTGCGTCTAGTAGAGCTTCATTCGCGTTTCTTGCCATGTCGCGAGGAGTAAGGATTGCTGCTGTTGCGGGCACAGCTCGGAGTTTGAACTGAAGGGTACCGTCAGAAGTGTCAAGAGTGGGGAGGAGGACTTGTCTTGTCACGTGACCCACTGTCCTGTCACTTTTGAATTAGTTACTGCAAGTGGGCGGGGCTTTGGGCTAGCCTCCACCAGGCTTCAGAAGCGGCTGCAAAGAGCGCAGATTACATGCCACGGTCGGAAGTTGGTCCTCTGAAGGAGTACATACAGCTTGCGGGCCGAATTTACAGCACTACATTGGTTTTAAAATGAAAATGAATTTCAGAAATGAGTTATTTTATCAATTACAACAAGGACATTATACACAATGTCCTTGATTACAAGTAGCCATTTATAGCCCCGCCCACAGCAATGGATCACGTGACAAAACCACCTTCTCCCGGAGCTAAGCTGGGTTACGGGAATTGGAGAGTTTCCCGTGCGGGAACTGTGCCACAGAGGGGGAGAAATTCCCGTGTACGGGAATCTCTCCACCTAGCAGTGCCGAGTCCCGTACGGGAACTTCACCACTCAGGGCTGCCGAGAAGGTGGAGAATTTCCCGCTTACGGGAATCTCTCCACCTAGAAATGGTGAGTCCCGTACGGGAACTTCACCACTCAGGGCTGACCGTGCGCGCACGTGTTTTGGGGCCGATATACAGACGGGAATTTCACCATATTACACGAACGGGAATTGGACCATTTTAGTCGTCATTTTCGCGTACGGGAAATTCACCAGCATTGACAAACAACGTTATTGATGTCCGTCCGCGAACGCCGTACGGGAACTTCACGGTCGATATACAGACGGGAATTTCACCATATTACACGAACAGGAGTTGGACCATTTTAGTCGACATTTGTCGCATGGGAAATTGACCAGTTGTACTACGGGTGCAACCAATTTTCGATTAAACTGGATTTGAAATCAAAATTGGGTTCGAACAACGCCACTGGCTTGAAGCAAAAATCTAAATACGTCGAGTGATCGACGTAATCACGAGTGCGTCTTCTATGGACATTTTGAGCTGTAATGATACTAGTAGTCTTCACACTCGGTAGAAGACACGAACCTAAAAAGCCTGTTATACTACGGTAAAAAAAATGCCCGAAGAAGACACACTCGTAATTGTGAGTAAGTCTTGCACGGACAGTCTTGTCATAGCGATAGCAGACACCGGCTCCTCAACAACGAACACGAAATGTTTGTCCTCAAATTAAAACATAATGATGTGTGTCAACCTCACGTTATACAAATTTCACTTTTCGGCTATTCTCATACATACTCAAGACGCTAGTACTAGTACCGGGGTAGAAAAATATGNGGGGGGGGGTCGCTGTGACACCGGCACCGCGAACTTGCCAATACGTTTCACACAAAGTTCCACATGCATCCAGCTCTACTCTCCATTACAAGCTGAGGTTGTGGGGGAATGATCGTTACCGTTTTATATAATGGCCGTTTTTTTGTCGCTACCCCCACCAACCGTCGGTGGCCGCGGACCTTCTTTGGCTAATGGATACTGCCTGGTCAATTTCATACTGTCTTTTTGCCACCGAGAGGGATCTGCTTGGCGATTATCCAGCTCGGGTCCCTACCACCGACTGACTGACTTCGTGTTCCTGACGTCTTGTCTTGTTGCCAGCGGGCACGATCAAAGGAATGCCGGGGATCTCATGACTCATCCACTGACGTTTTCTCTGATTGAAATTAACCACTTTCAAGTGCGGAACTCAACAGCTTAATTAGCCAACGGACTACCTGCGCAACCGTGATTATTACTGGTATAATGTGTGACAAAAAATTAACATTTACTTTTACCGACATTTACTGTGTCAGTAGAAGTAATTATTAAACTAGAAAGGCCGACATTTGCTTGGAGAAGGAGGGGAAAAGAAGAAACACGAGAGAACCCAATATATTTCATCCATACCGTGGAATGGACTGAAATATAAAATGGCTACTAAAATACAATTGTGAGTTAAGCCGTAGCACCATAATATACTAAATTTCAATTCTACCAAAACGTATCTATTGCATGTTTTTCCGAAGGAGTAATATAAAACTACGAGTCCTACTAGGCACATTACCTTAGTGTCTGAAGCCCGGGACCTGGTCGTCGTGAGGTGGGACTGTTTCTACTGCTCCAAACCAAACATTGGCCCAGCTTCCATCCATCTTATATTCTTCCACTTCTTCATTGAACGGCATACAATGTATGGAATTGTTTTTGCCCAGGAGCCTGCAACAGACTAAGTTCCTGTTGGAGGGGACACTGGAAGTCTGTCAAACGTTCAGGAGGAAGCAGACGTGTACACGATTAGAACTCTCAGCTGGCAACCTTCCCTGGCACGCCTTCCAGTTGTCTTAATGAATGAATGAATGAATGAATGAATGAATGAATGAATGAAAGACCTTTATTGTACGTTTGTGCTCTAACAAGCTAAGTACAGGTCATGGATAGACAAGGAAAAGGATACAGCAATGATAAACTATACATACTAATGTGATCTACTATTTACATTGTTCAACTTCTCGCTTCTTGACGCAGTTATAGATGTACGAGCATATAGAACTAATTAAACCAGACGTACGTACCTAGAATTTAACTCTATGTATATATATATGTATATACATATGTATCTATATCTAGTAGAAAACGACGACATTCTGCTCTACATGCACTCCTGGAGAGACGAGTATCGAGTGAAAACGATTTTTTTCACCGTGAGGCCACACGACTTTTTTTTACTTAGTGGTCGCCATATTTTTATTTGTCAGGACGTTCAACATGACATCAAAGACTTATCGTGTGACAACGTTTCCAGCTTCGTACACACAGTTTCAGGGAGTGAATATAGCCATGATAAGTTAGGGATGGATTTGGTTATTTCAGCAGTTTAGTGGGTATAATGAGAGACCTGAGTGGTCTTAGACACCCTACAACCTACGCCGCCGTACGGGACTGAAACCACCACTCAGCAGATCAAATAGACACAAAAACTCTTTCATACCCAGAACTCTTTCGTCAATGTAAAGCCCGCGAAATCTTTGTGCTTGTGTTGTATATTTAATGTTGAGAGATTTTAACAATATCGGAAATTCGATGTCTTTTTAAACTAATGGTATTTTAAATGTAATGTTTTTTATGAATGAAATGTAAAATCAACCCAATTTAGTCTTGTCAAAGACTACAAAGTTGATTGTTTAATAAAGTTTACAAGTTTACAAGAGAGAAGAGGTCGATGACCTTCGTCATGTATGAGTCTGGGTTGTCAGAAATGTGCTGCTGTATATAGTCTGGCTTTTATTTTGCTGGTTCGTGAACCAAAGGATATGTGATTCTTTAGTCGTAGTACAGAAACATACGTTACACGTGTACGGAAATTTTCCGACATACATGTAGTCAGCTAGTATCCACTAGATGAAACGTATCGTATTACCTAGATGTCTAACCTTCATCGCCGTATCACAACATCCATTTGTCACTAAAACAACTTTGAAAAAGGAAAGTTTTTAATCAATCATTTTACAGATGGTTTTGATTCAGTGGGAACATATAAAAGGAATAAAATACATCGCTGCATGAAATTTAAAAGTCAAAACAATAAATCAGAGCCTTGTCTTGTCTACTCTCTTCATATTTATCTGCCATACACGTTCCAGCATGGGAAGACATGTCATTTTGCCCATTTTCGGCAGGTTGACCACTGGCAAAGGTCAACCATTTTTTTTCCAAAATCAGGCAAAAATCAATGCGCGCACTAATGTCATCCATAAAAATTACTTGCTGTGGCCTTACAGTAACTGTACCGGTCCCATAATGATAACAGTGGACTCAGATAGTTTCAAGATCTCCAACTTTATTCTTACTCAAATCAAAAAATATTCTGAAATCTTCAAGATAACCGTTGCTATCATATTGTTGTCGGCTTCAGAAAGAGGCGCTATCTTACATATGCACATCAAGTAGAGGAGGTAGAAACTGTAGTACTGAACATGTATGAGGTTCTATAGCCTTGCAATATACATACTAGTAACAGACACCAGCTATTAGGACAGAGAGACAACCCCAGAATTTGGCCACCCAAAACAATACTTCCGTACCCTAAAGTTGTGATCAAGTATTTCATACCAAAGATGCAAATTGTTGTTAAGTCTGCAAAGTTGCATTTGCTGTACATGTTCTGGGCTATTTTTTTATACACTAGACTTTCCCTGTCACCAACTCAATCATTTTTAGGAAGGTCCTAAGTCCGTCACTGACAGTGCACATGTCTTGTCCGCAGCTCTTCTTGTGTCCGACAGACCAGTGTTGTTTCTGACAGTCTCGGCTGCAGTACCGGGTCAGCTTGCACCGGCCACACAGCTTCAGGGTGGACCTGGGGAGCAGGGAATAATTACGCCGAAGCTGTTTAGAACTACAGTAGAATTCAGAAAGGTTTTACAACTGACCATTGTAGGCTGTAGGAGAGACAAGAATCAAACGTAAGAGGTAATAAGTACACACACACACAGTGACACACACACAGTGACACACACACACACACAGTGACACACACACACACAGTGACACACACACACACACACAGTGACACACACACACACACACACGCGCGCGCGCACAGAGTCACTCACACACACACAGTCACACACACACACAGTCACACACAATCACAAACACACATTTATACACACCTGTAGCCCGGTTTGCCACATGTAGGGTTGCAGCATCTCAGCAGCTTGTTCTTCGTCGCCTCTTGTACCAGCTCCATCATCACCTTATGTTCCCAGTCACACTCTTCTCCAATGAAGTTATACTCGCAGTACCTAGTGGCAAATGGGACTCATTTAGGAAGCAAGAAACAGAAGATAGCAGACTTCCCGGAGGTTTTGTGACCTTCAAGTTTACCCCATTTCCAGTGCCTGACCTTTGGACCTCGTCATTCTTAATCTGCTACAAGGTCTGTATTTCACGCCACCCACGTGCTGTCAACCTACTCTCAAGTTTGCCCACATTTCCTGTGTCTGGCCTTTTCACATGTCGTTCTGCATGTCAATCTCTCACAAACATGCTGACTACAGCTAAGCCACCAAAAACAACACTTTTGTATTAGTTGACAGCGTCATCCATTCTTAAAAGACTACCCTGGATGCCAGAACTCATTTTTCGGGCCACAAGAGCCCTTCGCCCGCTGGTCTAAATTACCGCTATGGGGGAGTTTGGCTGGCCCTTTCAACGAGTTCTAGGGCCGGACAAATCCCTCGGGCTCAACTCCCCCGTAGCGGTAAGTTAGATAGGCGGGCGAAGGGCTCTTGGCTGGCGAAGGAAAACGGCTAACCGTGCGATACTAGTTCTGGCATCCAGGGTATTAAAAGACGGGACACTTACTGCTGGGTCGTATTGCCCTGAGCATCGGCCAGGTCAACTCTCGCTCCAAGCTCGATCAGTTGTCGGACGGTGGCGACTTCTTTGAACATGATGGCAGCCATGAGGGGTGTCCTCTGGAACGCGTCCCGGATGTCTAACGTTGCACCGTGATATACCAGCAAGTCCACAACGTCTGTGTGCCCTGGTGGGAGTTGTAATGTAAGAAATATGTATAAACCAACGCTACATTACAACAAGTAAGAAATACTACATGTATTATGCAATGTAGGCAAAGTTGGGTCGTCTGCGGACCCAACTGGGGTGGTCGCGGTCACAGAAGACAAGTGGTCGTCTTTTGCAAAATGTGGCCTATGGGGGAAAAATTCGGTACCGGCAAAAACTGGTATGTTTTTAGCCAACTGGCTTTTTTTTAAATTAACGGCTTACCGTTGCCGGCCGCTCCATGAAGGGGGGCACATGATATACCCTTGTTTCTCTTGGTTATGGACGCCCCCTTGCGGAGCAGAAGTTTCACGATGTCTGCATGCCCTTTGATGGAGGCGATTAGCAGCGCTGTTCCAGAGCTCTCTTCGTCCTCCTGGGCGTGGTCAATGTCTGCACCTGCGTTTGGTGATCATAATTTACTTTAGTATAACTGAATAGCACAAGAGATACTTCAGTGAGTACTCTAGCCTCTTCCAGGCATCGGGAGACATAGCTAGCCGCTTGAGTCTCTATATTTTGCCAACTTGTACTCTTTCCAGCCGACTCCCGAAGCCTGGTATAGGCTATGAGACGTCCTCTTGGATAGGATGGTGGAGGCTGTTGGTAAATTACCACAATCCCTCTAATAAAATCACAAATCCACCATGACAATTTGTACCTCTTTACATACAGTGCTTTACTTTTACGTCAGAATTAAAGTCCTACACAAAGAGACACATTACAACTTTACAAGACTATCATGCTATTCTAATAGCATTTGTGAATGAAACTGCTGGGAACAGTTATTGTCATGCATGATTAACTAGAACAAGGGAAATCGTAGATTTCAAACCTCCGGGTTTTTTTTTCTGTTGGTTTAGGTTATTTGTTTGTGTGTAGTATGAAAGTTATGTGCGTAATATGTTTGTATGCCGGTTTGATGGCTACTGACGGTTGGTTCGGTATGGACTGTTGATTAACGCAGTGTTCGAAATACTTTTTTGAGCAAAGTAGCACAGTGTGCTACCTAGGGCAAAAACTAGGTAGCGCAGCAGAATTTTAGGTAGCGCCACGCCCCCCCCCCATTTGTCAAATTCTATGCACGTGTCGCAATACTATATTTCTTCCAATCATAGAGGTATAATACCTCCATGCTCTAATAGTAATAAAGTTACTATTTTTGAGGTTTCAACTCTGAAGTAGGAGCTCTGGGTCGAAGCCAAATTACGGGTGCGTGATTTATTCTGGTTTTCTACTGAGAAAAATCGGGACAGTATTTGCGCCGGGCAGCCGGCCATGTACGCGAAATGGTACGCCCAGTATAGCAGCGATCTATTCATGTTTTATGTTTACAATTGTGCAAAATTTTTTTACAGAAATTTGATCACATATGCTTAAAAATATTGTTATACTGATTAGTTAAAAATATTTTAAGACACTGAATCGCTGGCTGTGATGTGCAGCAGTGTACGTACGCGTAGCGTGCCAGACATCGGCCGTGCACTTGCGACATAAATTTCTGAGGCTTATCGTGCGCATCGTGCGTATCCACAATTATTCCCATCGTAAACATAGTCACTGGGATCTGAAATGCATACATACAGGATAATTTCCCTTCTTCAGTGGGAGTTTTGTTTATGTTTTGATCGTACACGTCAAACTGCCACGCTGGTCTACGCTGCGCGCTGGTCTCGGCTGCACTTCCGGGTTCCATAAATCGACACCATAAATCGACAAAGAAACAAATATTTCCCCCAAATTTATATTAATTGTGCACTTTTTCACTAGATGTGGCTATGCAGNTTATAAACGCCAGTACTTATAAACGTAAGAACCACTGACGGGCCGTGAGGTAGGGGTAAACTTTTGAATGGGAAGGATTTGTGCAACGCCACTTGGCAGAAAGGTGGTCCAGAATGTTTGCCGGAGCATGGGCTACTTTAAAATTTGGCGGCACAGCCTTTATTGTTATTTTGCATACGATTTTCGTGTCGACTGTGAGCTGTGCCGCCATTGGGGGCTAAGCAGAGGACGGGGGCAAAGCAGAATTGCGCCGGGGGCGTAGAGGAACGACGGGGGCGAAGCAGATTTTTTGCGGGGGCGAAGCAGAACGGGGCGGGGGCGAAGCAGAACGGCGGGGGCGAAGAGGAAGGAGTTTCATGGGGGTGCCTTAGATGTAAGATCGTGCCAAACTTGGTTGTATTAGTAACGTCAACAACTTCAACAACGCAAAAGCAACAGGGTAGAACAAAAATAAATAAAGTATAGGCCTGATTCCCTCTTCCCTCCAAAACCCAACCAATAGTCTCGTGTGACAGGCCTGGTCTCTCAGCGGTACCTGAAAAAAAAAACACGTAACGCCGACATGAATCCTACGTATCTGTAAAATGTGAGTCAACGCAATTCCGCCGTGTTTGAAGAAATTCGGCACGTATTCAAAGTTGACTGTAAATAAAGATTTATTTGTCTTCTTCATGTATCATGAAACGCGGGGGGTCCCGGGGCGTCCTCTTGGAGGGCCTGCATGGGGGGTAGTGATTACGAATTACGCAAAGTTTTCGCCGCCTATTACGAATTACGTTAAAGTCTCAGAGCTGATTACGACTTTACGATTTGCGGCTAATGTCCAATTACGAATTACGTTGATTTTTGCGGAGGCTGCCTACGAATTACGAAGTCTAAAACGGCCTGATTACGCCTTGCAGGCCCTCCTCTTGGTCCTCAGTCCGGACCCCAGACAGCTCGCGCGGCTGACAGCAACAGGCTGCAGCGGTCCTCACGGAAATTATGGCGCAAAAAATGGCGAACGAAGCTCTGCTTGAAGCTGCTGACAGCGGCTGTCTGCAAGGCGTCAAAGCAGCTCTGGAAGCCGGTAAGTACATCTTTGCTAGCCTCTGCAAGTCATCCTATGGGCTATAATTTTGTTTCAAAATGTACTCCTCTGGTCTGATGTCGTGGTCAAGTCTACCAGTGTAACAGTGACTGTGTGTGTGTGCGTGTGTGTGTGTGTGTGTGTGGGGGGGGGGGTTATAGGCGTTACCAACAGATCCGGCAAACGGGTCTAGACCTTTTAGCGGAGTGGTTAGAGCTTCTGGTTATGAAGCTCTGGTGCCCGGGAGGTTGTGGGTTCGAACCCCGCCCCGGGACCAGAAGGGTTTTTACTGACTCCTCCTGTTTCTTACACCAGTATAATTTGGCTATAATCAAGCACTGACGCGCTGACCCTGTGAGCGTAGTGGAGGCTTTCACATTTTCCTTACAACTAGGCGTCGAACCATCTAATGAAGGAATTTTTGGTACCAAACAAAACTGCTGTTGTTGTTTTTCCCCCCAAAATCTCCCGCTGCCGCCCCCCGGAACTAGACTGTTAGTAATCTAAAGCAGATGTCCGTGTGGTGAATCTTGCAAAATGTGTCTATTCCCCCTCGAAAGATGTGATAACTGTTACTAGCCTCTACCAGGCACCGCGGATGGCTGGAAAAATAGTAGAAATTGGCAGAGATAAAGTGATTTTTTCGAGCTTTGCGGAGCGCAAATCCGGATGGTACCCAGGCTAAAGTATAAGTACTCACTGAAATCTTCCTTGTGTTTTACTTAACTCAGGTGCTGACATTGACTACGCCCAGGGCGGCAACCACGTCAATAGCAGTAGAACAGCTCTGTTCTTGGCTTCTGGCTGGGGACATGCCGACATCGTCAAGCTGCTGCTCCGCAAGGGGGCGTCTGTAACAAAGAGAGCCAATGTGGGGTCATTGTCTGCCCTTCATTTTGCAGCGACCCAAGGTACTAGTACTAGGTCATGGATTAATGAAAAAAAGTAATCATACCTTCGACAAATGATGTTAACCTTTACGACTGGCATAGAAAAAGTTGTATACTATAGGATCATGTTCTTCATCCAATGACATTCTAAGCTATTGTAACCCAATGCATAGGTACTAAGGTGGTACATGTATTTGAATGTAGCCTGGGTGCCATCCCCTGTAGCACTGGTATTTGCCCACTAACTTACAACTGGTAGCTAGCGACATTATAGAGTGGGCGAATACTAAAGGGGATGGCACGGTGCCACCCAGGCTAATTTGAATGAGAACGAACAAAGCAGTTGTGTAAGCATGGATAACATCCATAAACTAAACTTTGTGCACTTTTTTTAAATGTTGAATTTCTAGTTGTTTTTTTTTGCATCATAGTATTATCTTTATCAACGTTACCTATTAAATTGCAAACGTTATATATTGGAATACATGTACTAGTATAAGTTGAATTAACGCTTTATATTTCTCACATTGCAACTCCAACCCAGGTCATACAGAAGTGGTGGAGTTGCTGGTACAACATGGCGCAACGCTGGACATCCGGGACTGCTTCCAGAGGACGCCCCTCATGGTGGCATCTAGCTTCAGACAAGTCGGCACATTCCGCCGACTGATCGAGCTCGGAGCCAGGCCTGATTTGGCCGACGTTGAGGGCACGACGGTGCAGAGGCAAGTGTCATAGCCTCCATAGCATGCAGGGTTCTCACCAGGTTTTTTTTCACAGCATAGGGGTCAGGTACAGAAGGGCAAACTTCGCAGCACCCCTATGCTGCTTGAAAGACACCAAATCACAGTATAGGTGGTCCAAATCACAGCATAAGGGGCCCCTATACTCAAAAGGCCTGGCGAGAACACTGGGGGTTTGGGGGTCTTCACGGTCTTTGGCAGCTTTTATGTGCTACACCAGAGGTGTCATGTCATGTGAGAACGAAGACAGACATGAAAGTATTGTTTGCTTTGGTTGGCTGAGTTGTGGGGTCCTGTATCTATCCAGTAAGAGTAGGTTGACAGCACGTGGGTGGGGAAAGATTGACAGGAGTACAACGGGCTCAGAGCCCAGTAGGACCTAGAGACTGGTAAGTTGTACAGTGTTAGATATTGAGAAGTTTGACTTGCCACTGTGTCCGATGATTTTATAGTCTCTAACTCGTTGTGCAAACCTACAAAATTATATATAGGTACTGCGAGTTATTAAGGGTGGAAGGAGTAGAGTGCCTCTCCGCACGTACGGAGCTGATGGAACTGATACAAGAGGCACTGCAGACCGGGTTGCTGAAATGCTGCAACCCTACATGTGGCAAACGGGGAAACAGGTAGGTCTTCTTACACCCAGGTATGTGGGTATTGTTTTTGATGTGTGTGTGTGTGTGTGGCTATGTGTGTGTGTGTGCATGTGTGTGCGTGTGTGGCTGTGTGTGTGTGTGTGGAGTGTGCATGTGTGTGTGTGCATGTGTGTGTGCGTTTGTGTGTGTGTGCATGTGTGTGTGTTTTTGTGTGTGTGTGAGTGTGTGAGCGTGTGTGTGTGTGTGCATGTGTGTGTGTGCATGTGTGTGCGTGTGTGGCTGTGTGTGTGGTGTGTGTGTGTGCATGTGTGTGTGCGTTTGTGTGTGTGTGTGTGCATGTGTGTGTGTTTTT
>NW_017804542.1:15230-22420 GCF_001625305.1 Branchiostoma belcheri
ATATTTCCCCCCAAATTTATATTAATTGTGCACTTTTTCACTAGATGTGGCTATGCAGTCCTGGAAAACAGCGTTTAGTGCATATTTTCAAACAGAAAAATCGCGTCCCCGCGCCCTTCATGTTGCCGCCCGGCGATCTCAGCTGAAGCGAACAACCAATCAGAGACGCGTAACGCGGATACGTCATGCAAGATTTGCATACCGCCCGCCCACCGCTTCTGCTGGCTGCTGCCATGCTAGCTACGCGCCGTACTTGAAATAAATTGACGTGTATCGCCGTATTTCTGGAAATAAATGCCGCGACACGAAGATCTAGCGCTGACTCGGCTTGCACCCAGCGTTCAGCGTCACCCGCGCCATTACCCCCGCCGTCATCCCGCGCCGTCATTGCTGCGCCGTCACCCAACGTTTTTATCGGAACCAGACACCCCTCTGTTTGACCCCTTTTAAATGGTAAGACCCAAAACTGCAACCTCCCCATTCCTTAACAACATGGTAAATTCCATTTTCAGCATGGCGGGGGTGTCCGGAGCACTTGAAAACCTTTTATTTCCACGCCCATAAACACATATGCAATTAAACAAAAACGTTCTGCATCATCTGCAGCCCAACAGCAATACGTATACCGAACCACAGACAAATCCGTCCAGCCGATCGCGAGAAACAGCTGCTGACAGAAATGTTTCGAACCATAGTAAAACCTCCTCGCGGAAGGATATCTCCTTCCCCGGAGGTAACAAAAGACAAAGTGGCCCACACGTATACGTGTCAGACTTTTCTTTTCATTCCGAGCTTGTATGTAAATTTGTCTGCACAGTCGGGGAAAGATCAAAAGGTGTCGCTTGTGCACTGTACTTCGCACTTGTGTGCGAGTCCTTATCTGTTGATTTACATTTGAATAATCATCTACTAGTACTTGTTCGAAACCCTCTTTTTAAATTCAGTCGGATTAAAAAAAACTTTTGCTGACGATTTCTGCAACAGCGCAAATGAAACTGTACTGCTGCAAATACTAGGAGGATTTTTTTCCGAGGAAATCATTTCTAAGAAGAAGTTGGTGGTCTGGAGAAGATTGTGACTTTTCTATAGTCTGTAGCCTCTACGTAGCCTCTACCAGGCTTCGGGACGTGGAACTTTGGATACAGGCGGTCACGACCAATCATCGAAGCCTGGTAGAGGCTACAAACGCGATGCACCACACGGACATCTGCTTTAGATTACGAACCGTTCCGGGGGTGGCAGCGGGAGATTTGGGGAAAAACAAGAAGGCTCCTCCTTGGATGGATTCCATAGTTCGACGCCTGGCTGTATAATTTGGATTTGGAAATTTGTAGCCCCTACTATTAAAGCTCACCGGATCAGTGCTTGAAAACATAATTTTGCCAAATACTGGCAGACAGGGTAGTATGCCAGCGCTGCGGAGTTATCAGGCCAGAGCTAGACGGAGTAAAGTTTGAATGACTTGTGTGTTGTAGAGGCTAGCGAGTACGTGCTTACCTGCTTTCAGAGCCGCTTCGACACCACGAAGACAGCCGTTCTCGGCGGCGTCTATCAGAGCTCCATTCGCGTTTCTTGCCATGTCGACGTCGTGCGTGGATCGCTGTTGTTGTTGGGCACAGCTTGCGCGTGTCGCCGTCTGAGTTTGAACTGAAGAAGTGGTCAAGAGTGGGGATCCGGAGGAGGAGTTGTCTTGTCACGTGACGTACTGTCCTGTCACTTTTGAGTTAGTGCACGTGGGCGGGGCTTTGGGCTAGCCTCGCACCAGGCTTCACAAGCGGCTGCAAACAGCAAAGAGTGCAAAATTACATGCCACGGTCGGGAGTTGGTCGTCTGAAGGAGCACAGCTTGCGCTCCGACTTTACAGTACTACATTGGCTTTAAAAATGAAAAAGAAATGAGTTGTTTTAAATCAGTTGTTTTTACAAGCAGCCATTTATGGCCCCACCCACAGCAATGGATCACGTGACAAAATACTCGTACCACCCCCCGGGGGTCCTCTTGGTCTTCAGTTCGGACCCCTGACAGCGCGCGCGGCGCCCACAACAGCAGCGATCCTCGCGAAGAAAATGGCGAACGAAGCTCTGCTTGAAGCAGCTGACAGCGGCTGTCTGCGAGGCGTCAAAGCAGCTCTGAAAGCCGGTAAGCACATCTTTGCTAGCCTCTGCAAGGTATCCTATTTCTCCTATGGCCTATAATTTTGTTTCAAACTGTACTCGTGCCTCTTTTTATTTCCTTACAACCAGGCGTCGAAACAACTACTAGTAGGAATTTTTGGTACCAAACAAAACTGCTGTTAAGTTGTTTTTCCCCAAATCTCCCGCTGCCGCACCCGGAACTGTTTGTATTTGAAGCAGATGTCCGTTTCGTGCATCTTGCATGGATCATGGAGGCATGGATACAGCAAGTTTGCTTTTTCCTTACTCTCCAAGCAGAGGTTGAATGGGAAGATTGTGACCTTTTTCTATACCCCGTTTTTTTCTGACAGCCGGCCCATCCAACTTGATACTGTCGGCTGGCTGGATTACTGTCCGCGTGTTGGATACTATCTTTTTAGCCACCAAAAGATCTGCCTGGAGATTACTTTTTCCTATCGAATGAACTCAGAAGATTACTGTACAGTGGTTGAGGAAGACGATTTGCGTCCTTTCTATTCTATGAACTTCTATCATACCCTGTTCTCTATGCCTAGTGGAGAGTAGCGACAGAAAACTGGGTATATGTAGAAAGACCAGAAAATTATAAATTATTTTACAAGCGTTGTTTACATCTCCAGTAAACGTTTTTCTTCTCGTCTGCTTGAATTTGAAAAGATTGCTTCGAACAAGTAGACGATTATATGCAGACAACAGGTAAGGACTCGCACATAAGTGTGAAGTGCAGTTTACATGTCACAGGGGAGATTGGAATCCAGGGGAATCCGGAACTCCCCTAGGACAATATGGAATCCTCCTAGGGAAAATTAGAATTCCAATCTCCCCTAGGGGAAATTGGAATTGAAGTTTTTCTTCTACAAAACTGAGATCTGAATATCTGAATTCCAATGTCTCCTAGGAGAGTTCCAGATTCTCCTAGGGGAGATAGGAATTCCAATCTGCCCTAGGACAAGTGGGAATTCTTACAGGACAATCTCCAATTTTAAAAGGAGAAATTCTGCTTGCATCAAATTTAATGCTTTGGAAAATAGACTGAATTATTTCACACCTAAACTTTCAATCAAATCATCATAGGTAAGTGAATATGTAAATCAGACCCAGATATTTGCATCAGGCCATTGTGAGATAGTGACTCAAAAACCAGTTTTTCCAGTTAGTTAGCTAGTGACTTGAAATAAGGTTAATAAAATCATGGTTAGTAAGAATATTGTTGTTTCCTTTTGCCAATTCATTTAGATTTGGATCTAAGTTAGAAGGACAGATTCAAAACTGCCAATTATGCCAGGATCTTGATTCCAATCTAGTAATTCACATACAGTAGTAATAGGCTTGCCTAGGCTGAAAGTGGTTGAAAGTTTAGGTGTGAAATGATTCAATCTATGAGTTCTAGTATTTCTACTAATATACATGTATTGGGATCAGAATACTTAGTATCATGATTCCAATCTCTCCTAGGAGGATTCCAGATTCCCCTAGGAGGATTCCAGTCTCCCCTAGGGGAGATTGGAATTCCTATTTCCCCTAGGGGAGATTGGAATTCCTATTTCCCCTAGGAGAGACTGGAATCCTCCTAGGGGAGATAGGGATTCCAATCTCCCCTAGGAGAATTGCGGATTCCCCTGGATTCCGATCTCCCCTGTGACATATACAAGTGACACCTTTTGATATTTCCCCGACTGTTGAGAAAATTTACATACAAGCTCCGACTGAAAAGGAAAGTCTGGCACGACTGTTGACCACTTTTCTCGCAGTGACTGATAATGAATTTCCAAGCAGGCTGCTTCACAAATAACCAAGGAGGTTGTATCTCTCACAAGGACTTCCGTAAGCGCTATAAAGTTATACTCACTGAAGTCTCCCTTGTCACTTTTTACTAAAACTCAGGTGCGAACGTTGACTACGCCCAGGGTGGCAACGACGCCAACAGCGGTAGAACGGCTCTGTTCATCGCTTCTGGCAGGGGGCAGACATCGTGAGACTGCTGCTCCGCAAGGGGGCGTCTGTAACAAAGAGATCCAAAGGGGGATCATTTTCTCCCCTTCATGTTGCAGCGAGCCTAGGTATTTGGTCATGGATAAAAAAATAACTTAAGTAATCATACCTTCGACATTATAGAGCGGGTGAATACTACGGGGATGGCACCCAGGCTAATTTGCATGACAACGAACAAAGCAGTTGTGTAAGCAAGGATAACATCCTAGGTGAAACAAAACATTGTGTACTTTTTAAATGTTGAATTTCTAGTTTTTTTTTAAATATTGCATAATAATAGTATCTTTATTAACGTTACCTATTAAATCGCAAACATTATACTAGTACAACGTTGTATATTTCTCACATTGCAACTCCAACCCAGGACACACAGAAGTGGTGGAGTTGCTGGTACAACACGGTGCAACGTTAGACACGCGGGACGCGTTCCAGAGGACCCCGCTCATGATGGCAAGTGGCTACAGACAAGTCAGCACATTCCGACAGCTGATCGAGCTCGGAGCCCGCCCTGATTTGGCCGACGTTCGCGGCACGACGGTGCAAAGGCAAGTGTCACGTCCTTTAAGAATTAACAACTGGGTACAAAACTTCCGGGTACAAAATTGTCGCTTGTTTTGGGTGGCTGAGCTCGGAGCAAGAGTTGGTTTGACTGACGTTAATCGCTTGACGGCCCAGGAGTAAGTGTCACATCATGTGAGAACGTAACGACTGTTACTTCCAGATACAAAAGTATTGTCTGCTTTGGTTGGCTGAGCCGTGGGTTTGTGTATATGTCCGGTCAGAGTAGGTTGACAGCACGTGGGTGGGGAAAGATTGACAGACAGAATGTCAAAGGTCTCAGAATATGAGCCCAGTAGAAACTAGAGACAGAAAATTGGGTAGACATGAAAGTAGGCTGGCAAGACTGGTCAAAAGGTCTGGGGAATGGGGGTGAACTTGTAAAGTGTAAAGATGTTTAGAATTTTGACTCGCCTCAAAAAATCACTTTTTAATCTGTCCGCTGATGTTAGTACTCGTATCTCTAACTTGTTGTGCAAACCTACAAAACCAGGTACTGCGAGTTATTAAGTGTGGATGGAGTAGAGTGCCTCCCCGCACGTGCAGAGCTGGTGGAACTGATACAAGAGGCACTGCAGACAGGGCTGCTGAAATGCTGCAACCCTACATGTGGAAAGCGGGGAAACAGGTAGGTCTTCTCACACCCGGGTATGTGGGTATTGTTTTTGATGTTGTGACTTGTGTGTGTGTGTGTGTATGTGTGTGTGTGTGTGCGCACATGTGTGTGTGTGCATTTGTGTGTGTTTGCACGTGCGTGTATAGGTAACTGTTTCTGCTCCCCAGGTCCACCCTGAAGCTGTGTGCCCGGTGCAAGCTGACCCGGTACTGCAGCCGAGACTGTCAGAAACAACACTGGCTGGGCGGGCACAAGAAGAGCTGCGGACATGACGCCTGCACCGACGATGCAGCAACCACCTTAATAAAAGTGTTTGAGATGCTGTCAGGGGATACTAGACTTAAGGAGGATGAAACTGTCAACTTCCTTGCTCAAGAAATCACATCAAAAGTAGCTTAGGACATGTATAACAAATATGAGTAAAACGTTTTGTTTTTCACACAACACATACATTCTGTCCAAAATGCCACACAGTTTTGTACGGCTTTGTTTGGTTCCTCTTGTAAAGAATGTAAACAAGTGTCTAACTAAGAGTCAGATTTACACAAACCAACTTTTGCAATGGCTATTTCTCTACCTATTGTTACTGGGGTCAGTGAATGTTGTCATGTTCTCGCTTGTGTTTCCTCTGATGAAAGTAACTTTCTACAATCCTGACTGTTGCATGTTTTGAGTCAAAAGTAAAGCTGGTGAAGCCTTCAGCCATGTGCTATTTGTCTTATTGCCATTATTTCTTTTATACTTCATAGGTGGTGTCAGTCAATGCAGAAAATACACCTACATCTTCATTCTGTATATAAACCCAGTACACAGACCAGTGCAGGTTAGGCATCAGAAATACCTGCACAGCTCCAATTTTACCTGCACTAACCTGCATATACCCAGTACATGGACCAATGCAGGTTAGGTGCAGGAAGACATCAGAAATACCTGCACAGCTCCAATTTTACCTGCACTAACCTGCACATACCCAGTACATGGACCAGTGCAGGTTAGGTGCAGGTAGACATCAGAAATACCTGCACAGCTCCAATTTTACCTGCACTAACCTGCATATACCCAGTACATGGACCAGTGTGGGTTAGGTGCAGGTAGACATCAGAAATACCTGCTCCAATTTGACCTGCACTAAGGTGCTTCACTTAGTATTTCAAACCCTGCTAACTGCATAACCAATAGAGGCTGGTAGCGAAACAGCTACTTTAGTGTGCCAAACATGTCATTCTTTACTCTGACTTCTTGATCTGTCCCTTTTTGATCTGTGACTTGAGCGTGATGAAGAGGTTTCTTTTCTGCTCTGCTCAGATGATTTTGACCTTGACGAGTGTCTATGCGACCTTGACTTGGATGATTTCGAGTGTTTATGAGAATCTCTAGATCTAGATCTAGATCTTGATCTAGATGTTGATCTGGAACGAGATTTCCTATGTCTGTCCTTTTTCCTTGATGCACTATCGGCATCATGATGTGTTCTCGATTTTCCCGTGGAGCTAGACCTAGCAGTAGCACGTCTCTGATTGGTTGATGGTGATGAACTGGATGGACCGTCGTTGTCACTCTTTTTTCTCTCCGACCGCTGTTGGCGATTTTTATCAGACAGCTGGCTGGCCAAAGTGTTGATGAGAAACCGTTTGTTTGCCGGTGGAACCGGGCACTTGTCCCTAGAAAAACAATGGATGCACTTTGATGATCAAAGACATGATGACAAGCCTCATTTGAAGGATAGTAGTACCAGACAGTAGTACCTCTGTAGTCTCTACCAGACTCCTTTGCAGGCTGAATAAATAGTAGAAATCGGCAAAGGGGGAAATCATTGGCCAGAGGAGTTGGCCGGCCATAGAGGGTCCAGTTTGCCTGCACGGAAAACTGGA
>NW_017804542.1:22440-50643 GCF_001625305.1 Branchiostoma belcheri
CCGGCCAACTCCTCTGGCCAATGATTTCCCCCTTTGCCGATTTCTACTATTTATTCAGCCTGCAAAGGAGTCTGGTAGAGACTAGTACCTCTGGTGTGTTAGGGGATGGGCGTAGACTAATGTTGGTGTATTTATGTTTGTGGTTGGTGGGGAAACTAGGTTTTGAGAGTGTCTCAAGTTCACGGTTCAAACAATTCTGTACTACAGTAGAAACACATATTTTCATGGTGTCATGATCTGGCGTTATGGCTAATAACAACACAAAAACTTTCAAAAATAAAACCACGATGAAACTAAAAACTAAAAAAAAATAAAAAATTCATTTACCACCCTGCTGGTCCCATGTCCTTGGCACGTTCCCGACCCCTCTTCGCTTCACGCAGAAGCTCCTCCACAGCAAGCCTGGACAAAAAGATAAGGAAAATATCTCAAAAGAAGATTGGAAATTTTGCTGCAGTACCATAACATGCTGTCAGGAGTCCACATACAGCATACATACACACTCACACATACACACACTCAAACACACCCTCGCACACACACACACAAAAATGTACATGCATACATACACACTCAAACACACACATACACACACATGCACATGCACACACACAACACTCACGCACATACACACAGACACGCACATGCACACACACATGTACACACGCACACACATACAAACACACATACCCCACACACACACATGATTTACCATTACTAAAATAACGCGATAGACTTGAGCTTGTAATGACTCACTTCTCCAAGTCACCTTCATTCATCTTCGGTGGATTTTGAACCTAGAATAACGGAAATAAAAGAAGGAGAAAGATAGATAAATGTCAAAACGCCCTGACTGTAGGCTTTGTTTCTTTCCGACTTGTAGGACGTATCCATTTCTTTTAAATGGGTAAATAATTTTTCAAAAGTTCAAAATATCGACGGATACAAAGGTTATAAACGCATACTATTTTGTATTCGTTCAAACTTAACTGTTAAAAAGGTTCAAAATAATCCCAAGGTATACCTAAACGACAGTAATCATGTTAAAAAAATATGTATTGTTTTCCGAAGATGCGTAATCACCCCCCAGAAGATAGTGGAATTTACCACAAATGACATCACAAACGCAGGCGCCGTGAACTTTGACCTTGTTTGAAATTCAGAAGTTTTCGGGCGGCTCCTGGGACGGTAAGGCCAGAGCGTTTGTCCGCCTTAGATCCACTTTCTCGTGCCTTTCCTTACACCAACGGATGTTTTCTTCTCTAAACAGGTATGTAGACACTTTCTTTGTCTTTCTGAGAAAAGGTCCGTCATTCTAATTGTTGTTTGATGGTTTAAAAGTAGGTCGTAGCCATAGTTTCACACTGGTTGAATTTTGCACGGAAGTGCTGTGTTTTGATTTTGGGTTCCCATGGGTCGATTTTGTTAAATTTTAACACGGCCTTTTACGAGGTCGTTTTTTTTTTTTTGCCGTACGTGCCCGGTTGGAAATAAACAAAGAAAGTAGTACAGTGGGCTAACGTTATAGTTATAATCTGTTTTTAAGATACTGATAGGTATTAGTCGACTGTCTTTCTCGACTTTCAGTTTAACGTTTCATGTCTTTAAAGTTTTGGGTCTTGTCGTCTAGTTTCCACGTTCGCCACTGCAAATGTACACACGTACCAGCCGCACAGGCTATTATTACGGTGATATGTAGCTGGGTTTAGCGGCCTTTCGTGTCGGAACAGCGCTCTCGGGGCGGCGGAAGTCTGGTTAGTGTTACATCGGAACATGGTCTCGCCTCTGTGAACATCTGTCCCACGGAAATCAAACCCAGCCGAGCGCTGGCCTGTACCTAACCTGTACCAGGCTTCGGGATAGCCTCTATAGCATGCCAAAAACTGGGGGTTTGTGGGGTCTTCAGTAGGGTCTTTGGGAGCTTTGATGAGCTATTTTCTGATTGCATATTGACAACATAGCTTAGCCGGCCTGGTTGAATTACCCCCGTTCTTTGAACTTTTAGAACTGGGCTAAATTATAAGAAAACAGCTGAAGACCACCAAACCCCCAGTTCGGAGGTTAGCATCGGGATTCGGGAGGTGGTGGGAAAGAGTACAAATTGGCATATAGAGAAAGATAACATGCCGGGGGAGCTTGTCTGCTAGAGAATACAGTCTGTCCCGTCGACTGTACTTTATTCTTTCCAGGAGACCAACTCCCCTGGCATGTTATCTCTATATATTTTGGCCAAATTTCTACTTTTTCACCGCCTCCCGAAGCCTGGTAGAGGCTAGGTCTGAGCCACCGACTTCCGACCTCCGCCTCCCATGTAAATCTCTCCCCTAAGCAGATAAAATGTCGGAAGATCCTGTGCCCCTGGTTCTGTGACCCTCCCGCTGCAGGGATAGACTTTCATCTCTTCGTGTCGTTTGTAAGTGGGCGAAATCTTTTTCCGGACGAAAGCATCTCGGGGTGAACGCCCCTGTACGTTGTTTTTAGCAACGCTGGAATCTAGTTTCAGCAAAAAGTACTACAGAAAACCTGCCTGTTTAAAACGCTGATGTTCTTGCTAATAGGGTGTACATAATTTTGGCCATTTCTTGATGCACTAGCATGTTGAATCCCCATGGGAAGCTAGCATAAATAAGCCTCCTCGCAGTTCCGACTGGGCTTGTGTTACTACAGTAGTAAGTGGCTGATAAAGAAAACAAACATACCGAGCATTTTTCGGAAGGACAATTCTTTGATCATGACAACAATGTAGGCTTACTTAACTCTTGAGCCATTCAGAATTTAAGCTGGTTCAACTGCTTAGGTGCAACACTGACTCAGAATTTCCAGAAAAGAAGTTTTTACAGAGGAAGGCTCTAATTACAGACCCCATGGGGCAGCAGTAGCTGTTAAAACCATCTGTTGAACATCAGTCCTGCAGTGTCCATGGGGAACAGGGGAATACTGTAAATCATGAAATCTTGGCAGTGTTTGTATTTTACAGTAGAATGAAGAGGTATGTTTTTAGATGATTGTTGATGGTAGTAGAGCAGTATTACAAGGGAGATATAATGGCAATGTCATTTCTTAGTTTAGAGGTTGCCACAAGAACCCAGGGGAAAATAAAATCACTAGGAAAGTTTTGCTATTTACAGTAACTACTCCTCCTGTACACTTCATCCCTGTGCTGTAATGAGTTGGGAATTGGAGGAACCAGACCTGTCATTCATTCATCAGTGTCTCCTCAGTCCCACTCCTGTTTACACTTTGCTACAAGGACTGCCCCTTCAAGCAGATCTTTGGTTGCTACAAGACAGTATCAAATTGGCCAGGCAGTATCCATTCCCCACTGCCTGGCCAATTTGGTACTGCTTTGTAGCCACCAAAAGTTCTGCTTGGAGATACGGAAGGAGTCTGTAAGTTGTAACCTTCCTACATGGAATATCTACATTTTCTGCACTTTTTCCCCCTCAAGCATGGTACTGAAGAATTGTTTTGGGTGGCTGAGCTGTTGGTTTGTGTACGGTTTCTATTGGGACAGAGTAGGTTGACAGCATATGGGTGGGAGAGTGATTGACAGGCAGAATGGCAGGAGATCCAAGGTCTCAGAATCTGTAACAGTTACAATATTATACTGTTCTGCTAACCAAAATATTATAGAGGATTGATCCTGTAATGGCTTGTGGTTGCACTAAATGGATCTATCATGATCTCACAAGTGTTGGTAATGGTACGACTGACTTATACAGTCGTAGCAGTCTCCAATGTCACAGTTCTGGAACACCATGCATACCTCATTCAATTATAAACACTTTGTATACATTATTCAGACACGATCCAGCTTGAAGGTCCAGGGTCAGCGGTAATCTGTGGGATCTCAGGGCAAGAAATCCCAGGGGATCTAAGTGGTAACTTGAGCTGCTGAATTAAGTATCAAAAGAAAACATGGCCATTTATGTAAACAGGCTTTACTTGCTGTGAATGAGTACATGCATTTGTACATGATGTAGAACATCTATAACAGCCTTGTAAAGCCAAAAGTTCATCTGATGTTGGAAAGCTAAAAAAACTGCAAGACAATAACATAAATGTATCGATAAATATTTGAATTACTGTATATTTCAGTTCAAGTATCTCCATATCGTTTAGTATGGGCAGTTACTTGCCATATCAACCTCTTTGAGCATGGTATATGTTTGTTTATCTGACTTTAAAAAGGCAACCATTTACTCATTTAGACAGCCCTTTGTGACAAAGTGTGCTTTTTAGCACCAGTATAAAGTAATAACCATATTTTGTAGCAGAGTTGGATACTGTGTAGCAGATTTGGCTAGCAACACCTCCCATGTTGCAAAATTCCAGCCTCATGTACCCCAGCTGGACACATTCCGTGTCTGATCCTCGGTCAAAACAATCCAGACACAACCCTGCAGACTATCCCCGGTATGTGGGGAACGTGGGGAGGACAGAGGGATATGGACTGGGTGTATACATGATATAGTACTATATACATGTATGTTGCCTGGTTATGTATAGTATTGGTATATGCATAGATGATATGGTACTTCTAGTATGTATGTATCTGGTATCTAGTCTACACACTATAAAAGAAAGCTCACTCAACCCAAGTACAGAAGTCAAAACTGCCCACTTATGGGATAGAGAAAATCTGGTTAATGCAGTAATTATGTACTAGTGACTATAGACTGGATTCTTATTGCTTGTGTCAATGGGAAGAAACTAGAGGACCTCAGGTTGTTGTCACTTGTAGTGATACAGGGATGGGGTTTTGTGCGCGTGAAAAATTTGCGCGCGCGTGAAAAATCTGCGCGTGAAAATATGCAAAGTAGGCAATTCCCAGGGGGTCTTGGACATTTCACATTTATTTGGGAATCTTAATTCTATCTTTATCTTTCACACGCAAATTTTAACCTTTTTTGCGCGTGAAAACTTCACATTTGAACAAGTCCCTTGGGATTTGCACATCCATCCTTAATTTCCCATTTTCAATAGTAATTTTCAAATGTTGAGTTTTCACGCGCAAAAAAGTTTGAAATTTGCGCGTGAAAGAATATGCTTGAGAAAAAAAGGTGAAATTAAGCTTACAGAATGGAAAAAGCCTCAAGTTTTTACATTTTATGGTATAAAACTTTGCACTTGTAACTTTTCCTTGAATTTTTGACATATTTAAAGATCTTTCAATGTTCAGGTCTCATGTGAGGATATGCAAATTCAACTATTCCCAAGAGATATGCAAATTAAGCTATTCCCTAGGGAAGGGACCATCAAATCAGGAAATGTTTTTAAAAATCAAGAAAAGTCATATCATGGGTCACACTTATCTGCCTACACATGGTATTTACTTGAACTTGTTGAAGCGAGAACTTGCATTTCATAAACTCAAGTATCATGTCACATTGCCCAGTCACTTTCCACTAAAATCCAGGAAGAATCTTCATTGGTATAGAAATAATCTTCACTTGGATACAATTTAAGCACACAGCAATTTGATGAATGTGTTGAATTCATTAACCATACTTGACAATGAATGTACCAAAAGAAATTTCATTTAATTGAATAATTATGTCATCTACAATGTAGGGCATTATTCCATGTAAGGACATTATATTATGAGTAGAGTAGAGTAGATCTTTCGTTCTTGTGTCCTTGTTCCATGGGAATAAGATGTCAGGATTTCTTTGACAGTGTTCTAGACCAAATTTCCCGGTCATCACTGACAAAAATTTTGCCTACTCCACCATCTTTGAGTCAGTCTGCTTTGAGTGGAGTGGGCAAAATGAAGAATAATGAAACTCTTGTGTAATTTTGCACCAAACGAGATAGTCTACCAGCAAAAATTTGACCCTCAAAATACACAGGAGAAGCATTTCAAAGGCCAAGATTTAAAAAATCTCTAGGGTATGATCAGGCACACTACAATGATGATATTATGTTGACAAGAAAAAATTTCAGACTGGCCCCTATGATGTCGAGGAATGCAGAAATTTCATGGGGGATTATGGCCATATGGATTTTGCACTNGCCTACTCCACCATCTTTGAGTCAGTCTGCTTTGAGTGGAGTGGGCAAAATGAAGAATAATGAAACTCTTGTGTAATTTTGCACCAAACGAGATAGTCTACCAGCAAAATTTGACCCTCAAAATACACAGGAGAAGCATTTCAAAGGCCAAGATTTAAAAAATCTCTAGGGTATGATCAGGCACACTACAATGATGATATTATGTTGACAAGAAAAAATTTCAGACTGGCCCCTATGATGTCGAGGAATGCAGAAATTTCATGGGGGATTATGGCCATATGGATTTTGCACTGGTTTGGGAAGAATCTAGTAATTTGAGTAGTAAGTGGAACTAATGTCATCCAGAAAGTGGTTACATGACAAGTCTAGAGGCTTTCTAGCCTGGATGCCAGACCCAAAGCACACTGGACACAAAATATCTCAGTGTGCTCAGGCTCACTGAGATATTTGTGTCCAGTGTGCTATGGGTCTGGAACCCAGGCTAGAGGCTTTCAATCTTCAAGCAAAATACAAATAAATTAAAAAAGAAATCATTGTCACTATTTTTCTCTTTCAAAAACGTGTAAGTAAGAGAATTTAAGCTAGAGCTTTGATTATACCTATTCATGAGCCTGTTCATGATAGAGGGTCTGCATGGGGGGGTCCTGCCAACGGTTAACGGTAAATTCAGCAGGGCCGATAACGCTTAACGGAAAATTCAGAACGGTCGGCAACGATAACGGTAAATTGACAGGCTTTTTTTTCGAGCTGCACTGGATTTGTTATCTCGCTTTGTGAGAAAAGGTGATCACTGACAAAATAACGTATACCTTACATGTAATGAAGCACGCATTAAAGGTACATGTCTGTGTTCCCTGCGTTTCCCACCTTCCCTGGTCCCCGAGTGCGTCCACAAATAAAGGGGAGTCCGAGTCGACCTCGGCCAAGGCTCTACGTACCCAGCTTGCCTTTTTTTCGTCCGCCCAGTTTTACCGATGGATTTGGAGAAGAGATCAAAAGCTTGCAATCTAAGGGGGTCCGGGGGGGGGATGCTCCCCCGGGAAATTTAGGATTTTTAAGCCTTCAAAAACGCAATTTCCCGCATTTTTAGAAGCAAATCATGGTGTTGAGAGTGTTTGTCGGTCCTTCAATCTGATGTTTTCATATTTTTACTCAAGATTTTCCCAAAGAGACCGAGCGGAGAAGCGCAAGTCGAGCTTCAAAGGCGCAAGCAATGTAGGAGGGTCTTGGGGCATTCTCCCCCGGGAAATTTTGTATTTTTAAACCTTCAATGACGCATTTTCCTGCACTTTGAAAGGCAAAATTAGGCTAACGAAGAATTATTCATTAACGCTTAACGCTGAATTTAGGATGACAAATAACGTTTAACGTTGAATTAAAACGACCAATAACGCTTCACGATGAATATACAGATAACGCTTAACGTTGAATTAGAGCGGGCCGGCAACGATTAACGGTAAATTAAAATAGCCCATAACGGTTAACGAAAAAGGGCATGCAGGCCCTCATGATACCATAAAGTCTGTAAACTGAAGACTATTTCAGTATTTGTGCCCATACCTTGTTTTTCATGAAGTTAGTATGGGTACTCTGTAACTTGTGTAAGGTTGAACCACTCACACTGGGATAAGGATGTAGCCAAGAGCCCTTCCCCACCTATCTACATTTACCAGTGCTATGGGGGAGTTGTAGCCTGGGTGCCAAACCCAAAAAATTAGCACAGTATGACTCACTTTTTAAGTATCTCAGTGAGCGTGCTAAGAATTATGATATAAGAATTTTTTGTCCCATATATCCACTCCCAGAGTGGATAATGTGTATGGATATGAAGATTTTTTGTCCCTTATGATACCCGGTATGGATATAAAGTTTTTTTGTACATACAAATTTTTGTCCCTTACTGACACTCCCGGTGTGGGTTATGTATACATATTTTGTGTTTATTGATTTCTACTGTCTCAGACTGATGTGAGAATTCCCGAGCCTCTTGAGCGCACCTTCCCGTAATGTATGCAGCCAAACTTTGCCACTCTGTAGACATGGGAACTTTTTCCGGGAACTTGCGGTTTTCAGTTTCAACCGTTTTGCTTAGTCACCTTGCTCAGCTCGACGTGGGTGCAAAACTCCTCCAGCGCTGCCCTGAATTCTGTCCATGTTGAAAATTTGTCCCTAAACTTCAGGCACGACGCGGCAGCCATGTCAGCTTTGGTGGGAGATATTGATGTATATTATTAGCGGGAAATCCCTGTTTGTGCTCTGATTGACTGTTGTTCTGGTCATTGTGTTTTCGAACTTTGGGGGGGAGGGGGAGGTGGGATTTTCATGTTGTTTTGTGATTGTCAGCCTTTTTGACATCCACCGAGATAAACTTGAGGCCCAAGGTTTAAACTTGAAGCCCCTGCAGCTCCAAACACACCAAAACCCAAGTTAGCTAGTATTGGTATACAAATTTTTTGTCCCTTAGGCCACACCGACTTTATGGATTTTATGGATGACATCCAGTGAAGACCCCCAACTAGTGCTCGCGGCCAATAAAATAAAAATCCGGCCAAAATTAAAAATGCTACTAAAAACAGGAATACAATTACAAAGGCAAAGTTGGTATATATATTGTGAATTTGCGGCAGAACATAGCAACATATGCGACAGGCCGGCACATGCTGGCTCTTTGTGGAATTTATGAATCGACACCGTATGTGTGTACTGAGGTCTTGAGTCGTGGAGCTTCGGTAGCCTGGATGCCATCCTCCAGAGTTACCACCGGCTTCATATTGTCGCTTGTGAGCAAGCTACCATGGACTACCCAGGCCTTAAGAGCTGAGGCTAGAGCCTCGGATGACATTTTTTTGTTTTGAGAAGTCAAAAATCAATGCGCGCACGGGTGTCATCCATAAAATTAAGGCGGTGTGGCCTTATATCCACATCAGGATACACCAATGTCAAATAATAAACCACGGAGTCATAAATTTTGACAAGCCTCTCCTCATCTCTTAGCTACAATGATTTTCAATGTGATTTTCAATAGCTGATAGACAACAGTCAGACATTTTGAGTTACTTTCACCAGATTCAGGATCTAATGATATATACAATATTTATATATATTCCTATTATATAATATTATTATATACTTTTTGTTATACTTTTGTCGTCAAAATCTATTTTGTCCCACTTTGAGTCTTGCCAATGTCTAAAACTCTAATAATCTAAAGTCTGACTGTGTTATTGCTGTCCTTGTTTAGTGTCTAATATCTGGCTAGATGCAGTCTCTGTTGGTGCTGGTTTATGCTTGGTTCAGTTCAGCTTGTCTCTCTTCAGGAGAGCCTGTGTACTGAGGTACAATTATCTGCTTGTTCTGGCCTTACAGGTCATGAGGGGGACACTGGAAAATGAGCCCACTGGATAAGCTACCGTGAAATTTTTGTGTTGCAACTTAATTATTCCCATGCATGTTGACAACTAGCCTGGGTTCCAAATCCATAGCACACCAGACACAAACTGAGATACTTTGTGCAGTGTGTTCGGGTTTGGAACCCAGGCTAGTTGTCAACACAACTTCATATAACATTGTGTGCATAATCTCTGATTGTCCATCCGATAAAGGGCTCAAAATACTTTTTCCTGTATTATATGTTATAAGGTGAGGTGAGGTGAGAATGTTACCTGCACTGGGTCCATATGTGAAAACAGTCAATGCAGCAAATAAAAATCCGCATACATGTACGATTTACATGTACATTATTGTTATAATCTATGAACTGTTCAACAGTACATGGACAAGTGCAGGTTATAATCAGAAATACATGTACTTGGAGTATGAAGGGTCATCTAAAGGTCACTTTTGTAACTTGTAAGTAAGTGATACAGCGTGAAATCTAAATCTCCTAACACTGTTCATATACATTAAACAAACACAAGCAAGCTGTCCCTAAACTTCCCACAAAATCGAATTGTTACTAAGTCCTTAAGATAATTTTCTTTATTTGTACCCGCATTTTAGTTAGTTTAGTAGTAGTTCTCATAATAGTTATGGTAGGTGCCTGCCCTGACTTGCCCTGAGAGTTTCAGGTCACTGGAGTAAACTGATACATCTTCCGTGAAATCTCAATTTGCTGAAACAACACACAGAGCAATGGAGACAATTTTTTGTAAAGTCTTGTACATTTTGTTTAGCCTGGTACTTGCTACATAAGAGTGAATTGAATTGAAACTATATATTTTTGGGAATCTGAGATCATGCTGAATTTGACTGACACAAAGTAGTAGTAGTATTTATGTTATGACCCCCTGACACTCCTCCATGCTCGACCTCTATGAAAAGCGGCTGAAATAGCGGCCGATTAGAGCATGTAACACAGTTACAGATCGAGTTGAAATAAAGGCTCAAACAAACAAACAAACAAAGACGAGACTATATACATGTAACAGATCTATAAACTGTAGATGAAGATATTCCACCAAAGGTATCTCAAAATATTTACTCCGAAATTAGATCAAGCATGATCATGTAAAATAAATCTTTAAAAAATTCTCCGTCATTTCTTGACCATAGAGTTGTCAAATGTACAACTGAAGTACAATGTTTGTAACTGAGATGAGAATAAGTGTCCTGTGGCACAGTGAGTGTGACCGTAATACAGACATGAAAGAAAATGTATCGGTTCAGTATAAATATAACTAACTTCAGTATTCACTATTCATTTATTCTGAAGTATGGGTATATGATTATAAAGAGTTTCTTGGCTTGACTTCACCATCATAAGAGGCTGAAAGAAACAGGCAATTTGACACAGCTACCACAGGTACTCTTCCTGAGAAAACATTCAAGTTATAACTCCCAAGGGATTTTAAAACTTTTTGAAGTTTGAAACTTCAGAGGTTAAAACATGATATGAAATTGAATTAAGCATCATAGTTATCTATCCTAGAGTACAGAACCTTTTTGTGGTCAGCTTTGAGTGATTTTCAAATGTTCAGTTTTCACGCGCAAAAAAGGTTGAAATATGCGCGTGAAAGAACCAGTGCTTGAAATTAAAACATCTGAAATTTAAGTTATATCTAACATATATTGTCTCATCTTACAATACAATACAAAACCTTATACTAGGAAAAATCTCTTGTATTTGTGACAACTTTGAGTGGATTTCAAATGATTAAATTTTGCAAAGTACTGTAACCTATTCCCTGGGGACCTACAGAATCAGTAGTTTTTAAAGCAAAGACCACAGCTAACAGATGGAAAATTATATCATGGGATCACTTTTTCCTCTCGTTAAATTTTGTACTATACATTTTCTGACATATTTCAGGAAATTAATTTTTCACGCGCAAATTTTTCACGCGCGCGCAAATTTTTCACGCGCAGAAAACCCGTTCCGTGATACATGCTTGACTTTATCTCTGAGTTATCTGATGAGTTTTTCATTCCATGACCCTACCCCCCATTTCTCAGAACTGTAGCCCTGATATACGTACAGGTATATCTGGTCTAACTTCTGCCAGAGGGCAGAAATTGGATGCGATAAGTGGTAATCTTCTATACTTACTGGTAGAGCTGTGTACCTAAACAAATTTTAGGTACAGGTACAGGTACAGGTACACAGGTTTAGGTACAGGTCCGGACCTGAACCTGTACCTGAACAATTCGACCAATTTATATGCTCTTCTGAACTCCTTCAATAACAAAAAAACATTAATAAACTTGATAGTTAAGGTTTATTCTTTGTTTATGGCGAATGCTCAGATGAAATATAGGCAAAACTAAAGATGTTTTTGTTTTCATGAACACACTGTCCTTACACAGGGACCGATTTGAGGTCACAAATAGGTGTGAAATTGTTTAGGTACAGTACCGGTACTGAGGAATTAGGTATTTTGGACCTGTACCTAATCAATTTTTCCGGTACAGTATCGGTACTGCGTACCGGTACACAGCTCTACTTACTGGTGTTACCATAGCTGAGATGCTGACATTCCAAATACTTTGTACCCAATTAGAAGAAAAAGGTGTGTCAGAAATGTTAAATATCATTTTATAATCTCAAACTTCCTTTTAAGTAGTAAAGGAATAAACAATTGTTTCAGATGTCAAAACTGTTTCAGAAACAAAGATAATGTGACATTTACTACTGGTGTTATATTTCACACCCCCGTGTAATTTAAAATGCGGGGGTTCTCGCTTGGAATTCCAGCCTGAGCTGGGGATTTGTGTATTATCAGCCACTTTGCATGTAGATCACTACATGTGTGTTCATCTGTAACACATTTAGCAATTAGATCTGTGCTGGAGGTACTAAAATTTGTCTCATGTACAATATGGCCTGTGTTTGGTACCTAGTAGCCTGGTAGCCAGACCATCGCAGCCTCCCCGGTATCTCTTTGGTACTGGGACTGTGGGAGTGTTGCCCTCAAGCCCAGGCCCATTAGAACGCACCAGAAGTTTTTACAGGGTTACAGGTTGGCAGTAATCAAAAAGGATGGCTGGAACCATATAGCCGGAGTGTTAGCTATAGCCTTTCTAGCTTTCGTCCGCTCCCCATGATCCGCTACCGGCTTAGAAGGCTGAAAACACCCCTAAACCGACCTGCAGAAAATGGTTACTAGACTAGCATAGGTTGGTCGAGAATATTGTGAGTTATCATAATATACCCTTCGGAGAGTGACAACAGAAAACATGGCATATACTAGAAATGGAAAGGCCACAATTTTTTCCAACAACCTCTGCTTGGATTTCAAGCTAAGCTTCCGTCAATACTGACTTATGCAAACGTGATGTCTTTAAAAGGTCGGGGCAGTCACCTTACCTGTCAGGTAAACACGCGAGATAGGACACACCTATGTGTTCTATACAGGTACAGGTCTGTACAGAGTGGCACAGGTAAACACACAGGTAAGACATGTACCTAGTCAGCATGAAAACACGGCACTGCATCAAATAGTGTGACAATAACAAGACGTAAATGCTTTGTTGAAGTTATATGTGTGTTATATGGTAGTAGTACATAAGTACATGTACACTATACATGTATACAATGCTGGTTCAGAAAGAGACTACACACGCATTGTAGAATGGATGCATTGCAAAGGCACAGTAAAACACGAGAAGATAGGAACATGATAATGCCTAATCTCTAAGTAGATGTTTCTGTGGACTGTCTGGCTATTGCCTGCCCGTTTTATTACTATCGTTTGTGGCACCGTAACATCTGCTTGCTTGGAGATTATATAATGCCGGGGGTTGTCAGTGTTTAGAAAAAGGCAAGGGGTGGGACCTCGAATACCCCAAACACTCACTCTAGTATTACCCTCTGAAGGGGGATAAGGGCCCTCTTCAAGGCCCAGTCAACAGCTATACTTACTTACTTAGCAGGAGGACAATACTGGTTCAGGGCCAGATCAGAGGATGTCAGCATGTACAAAAGCGTACCAGACTTACTGACATGAGTATAGATACACGTACCTACATGTATGTTGCAGCCATTATCTAAAAAGAATAGGACCATTTGGTGGATGCAAGTGTCCGTGTTCGTGTCTGTCATGTTTTAGTCACTTTGTACTTGAAACAATTCTGTAGTACGATAATCTGCTGACCCATTTTGACTGACTCACGTCTTCACAGTCTCTATTAAAGTGGAATAAAGCACAGGTACACAGACAGGTAGAACCTGTCCTGTGCTCTGGTTAGTGCCCTGAAGGCATGGAGATCTGATTACTGACTACAGACACATACCCAAAACATACCAACCATTATTTCTTGTCTCTCTCTTTCTCCTTCCGGTGTTGCAAGAGTGCTTGATACTCCTGACCATGGTAGGGAAGTCTTTTCAAAATAGAATGATATTTACTGGTTGGTAGAAAACTAGAATTGTACCTGGTCTGTACTGTTAATTTCAATTTCTCCTATCATAGGCTCACTATATTTTCACCCAAAATTTATGTTGTAATGTCTAGATAAAGAGGTTTAAAGGTCAAACCATCCGTTTTTAAAAGCCCTTAGCCTCAGGGCACAAACAGAGAAGTCGTTATAAGCTAGGTTAATGTTTATTTTCTTTCAAACAAAGTCATACACAAGGTACATATTACTATAATTAGACATAGCAGTGGCACATTTTTGGGGAGGTTGGGGGTAGGAGATACTGAAAGAGCACATTACAGTTCACAAACTAAAATGCCACCTGACCCAACCGATGGTACATGTCCATTATGACTGTCATGCGCTGCTTTGTTTACTTTTTAGTGACTCAGTTTTGAAGTTCTGAAAGGCAAGCTCCAACTTGCCTGGACTCTCAAGTTTTTGACCTGGAGAGACTTGGTATCTTTCTCCAGGAGTCTAACATTTGATTTTCAATAGGGAGAGGGATAGAGCTGTGTACCTAAACAAATTTTAGGTACAGGTACAGGTACACAGGTTTAGGTACAGGTCCGGACCTGAACCTGTACCTGAACAATTCGACCAATTTATATGCTCTTCTGAACTCCTTCAATAACAAAAAAACATAAATAAACTTGATAGTTAAGGTTTATTCTCTGTTTATGGCGAATGCTCAGATAAAATATAGGCAAAACTAAGATGTTTTTGTTTTCATGAACACACTGTCCTTACACAGGCACCCATTGTTAACCAGCTATTTAAACATTTGAGGTCACAAATAGGCATAAAATTGGTGTGAAATTGTTTAGGTACAGTACCGGTACTGAGGGATTAGGTATTTTGGACCTGTACCTAATCAATTTTTCCGGTACAGTATCGGTACTGCGTACTGGTACACAGCTCTAGAGAGGGACTCCCGGAGTGAGTAGCTACAAACTTACCACAAACTGACAAACATTGCACTTTACATGGAAGCTATTTGATTGTTTGTTTGAGTCTTTGTTTATCACACTGAATGTGGATTTTCTTTAACTACTAGTAAGTAGTAACTCAGGGTTTTCTCTAGAAAAAATTAGTATGAGGGAGCAGATCGCAAGCATGGCAAGGAACAAAGTGTCCGAGGGGGGATTTTTCAATAAGAGTAACACTCACAAGGGTTCAATCTGAAAATTGATATGAGGGAGCTGGCTGGTTACATGAGGGAGCAGCTCACTTATAATCCCCTGTTTAGAAAAACCCCTGTTTAAACTGCTTTGTTCTCTTTTCCATGCAGGACACAGAGGGCCCATACTGCAGTCCAGTCCCCTGACTCATCCCCCCTCCCCCACCCACCTACAGTACTGTTGTCACAACTGGAGAAGTGTCCTGTGCAAGCCTGGTCAGTCTGAGTGGGCGTTTGTCCATCTACAGTACTTCAAGTGACCCGAAACCCACGGTCAGTAAACAGAGATTTTCAATATTGCAGAAGTGTTTACTACTGACTTCATGATACACTTTGTGGTAATAATGTATGTATTTTTCAAATTGCAAATGTTTGCCAACATGCAATTTCATATGGGTTTACATCAGGCTAGGGCTTATAATATAAGTGTGTATTTGCAGAATGTATTTTCGAATTGCAGAACAATGTTTTGACATATCATAAAAGTTCACCTGTGTTGGTAAATACACATTCAAAGTTAAAACTTTTGACAATATTTTGACATTCTGCAATATACTGCAGAACACTGAAAAAAATGTATTTCTACCACTTAGAGCATTGACCAGAAGCTGACACAACCCACTGACCCTCACATCTTTTCGTGTAAACTACAAGGTCGTCCGTACAGACAGGCTGACGCGACCTCTGTTTGTTCTACAGCAGGGAGGTCAACCATCCTGGGAGGGCGGACAGGAGAAACAGGAAGCACTAGTGGGAGATTACAGTACTGGGTGACTGGAAGTCAGCAGAGCATCCTAACGACAGATGTCTTCAGGCTGGGAGCTTCTTTTACTGTGGGTCTCGGCCGTTCTTCTTTGGACCTTTGAATCTGTATATCTTTTGAATCTTTATTTGTTGCATGTTCATGCCCATGGGGCTAAATGCATTTCTATACTAGTATCTATTCTGTGGTCATTTACTGGTAGAAATGAGCTGACTGATTAGTGAATATCTCTTTCTTTACAGAGTCTGTCTAAGTGTAACGCACAGTGAGAGCACATCAAAAGTGGTGTGAGTGGACTCAGGGAATAAATAACCTTGCGGCTAGGCAGACTTCGGTTGTCAGCAGTCATACATCCACCAACCGGGCATTCCGGCCTTGAGAAATGGCTTCCTTCCAGAACACAGTGATGGTGAGAACTTCAGCAATGCAGACTGCAGTTTGCCAAGACATGAAAATTTAAACGGGGTCACCTTGCTGTCTTCTGACCCTGCCGTTATCTAACCACTTTTGTAGCGATTCGTACTCTCTCCTGGAGGAATTCTAGAACGTTCTAGTGTGCACCAAAAACCACTTTTCTTGAGAAATTCACGAAGTTCTACTGTACACGAAACCACTTCTTGAGGAATTCTGGAACATTCTACTGTGCACCAAAACCACTCATCTTGAGGAATTCTGGAACATTCTACTGCAGTACACCAAAACCACTCTTCTTGACTTGAGGAATTCACGAAGTTCTACTTTACACGAAAACCACTCTTGAGGAAGTTCTACTGCAGTACACCAGAACCATGAGCGGTAGGAAATCGGACGCGATCTGTCGCTCGTGCGGGCACGTACACGAGGGAAACGGGAACCACTTGTACGACTACGTCAGCGAGGTGGACGAGGAACTGACCTGCCAGATCTGCCTCCAGCCGCTCGTCAACCCTCTGGACACGAAATGCGGGCACACGTTCTGCGCGCGGTGCATACGCGGCTTTCTGAAGATGAAGAAGATGTGCCCAATAGACAGGCTGGCGCTGACCATCAGGGACTGTCGCACGGCCAGCATCATGGTGCAGAAACTGTTGGACAAGTTGGTGGTGTTCTGCCCAAACAGTGAGAAGTGCTCGGAGACGATGCAACGCTCGGACCTGGAGGCTCACCTTATACACAGGTAAGATCCTCAGTTTTGTTGTGTATCCATTTTTATTTATTTATTTGTTTCAGCACAAAATAGGATTGACATCCAATTTGTAAATATTTCCAAGGATGTCAGCATGTACAGGACATGACGACAAGACATGTTACAGTTAGGATACAAAAGTGGACATCATTCAGTACAACATAGACAAAACGTTTATAAGACAAACTTGAAGAAAGAAAGTTATACTTGTACAATAGCCACCCAAGTTCCAAAACAGTACAACATTCTCAGTCAGACTTTGAGTGACAAATTGTTGATAGAAATGGCATGTAAATATAAGACTGTATACATGTCTGTTCACTCATGCATAGATATGTCCTGCAGGTATTTGGGCCAACAGTGTCCCAAACAGTACATGTCTCATGATGTCTATCATACTTATTTTGACAATAGCCACAGCCCCCACCCCCCAATTTGCTAGATACTACAACAGCTGTATCTCTATTTTAGCAGGAATTCCTCTGATTCTCTAGTGTTAGTCTCTTTGTAACTTTCTGAGTGCAACTTGAAATAGCAGGGTCATAATAATTATACATCGTGACAATTTTACAGTGTTTTGATTTCACAGTTGAAACAATTCATTTTATGGAGAGGTTACCACTAAAATCAAGCCATCACAAAAGTTTCACATTTATGTAACATCCGTGTCCATAATATCACCAGGGTCCATAATATCACCACCTTGAGAAACAGAGTGCTTTAAGATATTTTTTACTGCAACATACCCTAGGTATGTACATTTGATGTGTGCAGGAGTGCATACCAAAAGTATGTTGCAGTAAAAATATCTTAAAGCACACTGTTTCTCAAGGTGGCAATATTATGGACCCTGGTGATATTATGGACATAGATGTTAGTACTACAGTTTGTAGTATGTGAACTTTTGATGGCCGCTGTCTTGTAAAACGTTATGAAGTTTGCTCTAGGCTTGGCCTCTTCTTTCCAGTTGAGTTAGCTTTGTAGACAACTTGCGGTGTGTCTATTTGAACATTACACTCAGTGAACAGGGAGGACATACATGTAGTGACCCTGGTAAAATAGGGCGCAGAGGGAGGGGTACATTTCACATGCCTACAACACTCAACAGTGTAACTTGATAGGATGCTTGGAAAACTGAAAGCTCTCTGACCGAACAGAAGTACTGTTGGTAGAAGAGGAAATCAGAAAAGATTGAGAGAGAATAGTAGGTCAGACATAGGCAAACTTGAGACTAAATGCAGGTTGATAGCACATGGGTGGGTGAAGATTGACAGGCAGAATGACAGGACATCAAAAGGTCAGACACAGTAAAAATAGTATACTTGAAGGTCACTTATATCAAAATGGCTCCATGATTTCTTAAGATTAAGTTAAATCTCTGAGATCTTGCTTTAAATTTTGTTGGAATTATGCCACGCCGGCAATTAGGCCCAAGAAATTAGGTACACTTGGTGTGAAGGAATGCTAAGAAACAAGGCAAAGATGCCGGGTCATGCCTGGCACATAGCTGACACGATATGGTTCTGAACGTAGTATAAACTCCACTCCTGGGTGGGACTAGTGTAGCCTGGATTCCAGACGTCTTGCCAAGGACTACACACAAGCTTCAAGGCTAACATGCCCCCGAGGAAAAACCACAGACCCTGAGATAGAGGCTAGGGTGTCTGTTGTAAAATTTCTTTGGGGGTTAACAGGGTTGGACAAGTCCCATTGCCTACTTGCCCAGGGGCAAGTTAAGTACTGTTCGGGCAAGTGCATGTGCCCCTAGACTTGCCCGATTGGGCAAGTAAATTTTTGGATGCAAATTATACCTGCTGTGGTGTTTGGAGTAAGTCAAACCACCTTATTTTGATACATAAAGCATCCAACATTATAAAGTCCAAAATAAGATAATTTCCTGGGTGGTAGTAAAAATGCATAGAAATATGTGTATTTTGGGCACGTGAAAAGTTAGTTCAGGCAAGTGAAAATAACCTTGTACTTGCCCAATAGGGCAAGTGGATTTTTGAAAACTTGTCCAAACCTGGGCCTATGTTGGACCTGGAGCTGAGGAACTTGCCTGTATGTGTGGACCTTGGCAAGTCTAGCTTTTGTTTGTTTAGGGATTTTAGGATTTGTTTTCAGTTGTTGGCTGCAGTTGGCCTGGATCCACTGTTTTCACTGCAGAGTAAAGCTAGTAAACCTGACCTAGTTGTTAAAGGTGTAAAAACCGAAAGGGGCGAGCAGGTCACAACCGGGAATCGAACCCGAGTTGTCCGCTTGGCGGTCACCAACGCTAACCACTACACTAAAAGGTCGCACGACCATTTAGCATGGTCAGTTAGCACTGTTACAAAGGCAACAGTTGTTAAACTTAAAGTTAAAGCCACTGCAGTTCCAATAATTAAGCTCAGAACACGTTCCTTAGGTCAACTGGAATGTCAGGAAAATCCTATATTTTTCCCAAACACCACTAAAAATTCCTGCGTAATATTTCAAACTGCAACAGTCCTGTCTTCCAAACATGTTAATTACAGTAATCATTCTTGAATGTTGGAGACTTTGTACTGTAAATTGTGGAACTTTTGCAACTTGGTTTCATTTTTGCAGTGACCTCTCCAATGCTCCAATGCAAATTCTGGGAAAATGCCTCCCTTGTATGACTAGTAGTACAGTACTGTGCTGTGTATAACACAGCTTTGTTTCAAAAATTCAAGTCAACTACAAATTTTAAACACTGACAATACAATACAGGACAAGACAATACTCATTTTCACTTGAGTTAAAAGTGAGGAAGTCGTGTAAAGTGCCTTTCCCAAGGGCACGAGATCGGTGGCATGTCAGGACTCGAACCCAGGACCTCTTGGTTTCGGAGTTGAGCACGCTGCCGCTACGCCACACGACCCCACATGTTGGATGTCTGGACATCTTGGCTCAACACATCTTCCCCAGTTGACCATCCCTTTAAATTTAAGTACTCTGTGTGTGTTCACACTTCCCTACGGCGTTCCCTGATGTTTACTTAGAATAGTCCTACAGTAACTTAGTGTTACCAGTATCCCAGCAGAAGGTACTGTGCCTGCACGAAACCCATAATGTATTGCATGTGCATTGCACTTAGGCAGAACATCTCATATCAGGCCATAGTCCCATATTCAAGGTGACATCCCATCTATAGTTTTCAAATGTTGTGTCAGAAAAGATATCGCCTATACAACAGGCAAAAGTCTGATGCAATGTCGACCAACCAACAATCCAATGAAAAGTTCAAACCATGAGAAATCTGTGTTTTGTGTAGGCGCAGTACGTTCTGCTGATGTGCTACCGCCTCGCCAGGCTTACTGTATGATGACTGTATGATGATGTACATTGTACAGAGGGTCCCTTTAAACCTAAGTGTCCCGTGTGTGTGTTCACACCTCCCCACCATGTCCCCAGTGTTTACTGAGTTTTGCCAGACTGATCGGGTGATGGAAGTACAGACAGTTCTCCTTCCAATTAGCCCAGGGCTCCTGACTGGGTGCAGGGAGGCACAAACTGTATCTGGAGCATGTCAAGTACTGCTCAGGAAGAGGTGTGATGATTAGTGTTTAACATCCCTCTGTCATGTAGGCAAGGCAATGGCTGGAAATACCACCTGCGGATTAGTGCAGGTTAAATTGGAGCTGTGCAGGGACTTGTATTTCTGAATCGGATGTCTACCTGCACTGGTCCATGTACATGTAGGAAATACAATAATTACCGGTATGTTTGTAGTACTAGTATGATCCAAACTTCTAAATGGTGTCAGGTACAGGTAAATTTTTTTCTGTTGTATCTAACTCTAAGAAAGATAGCTGTGATGGCCTGATACAATAAACTGCACTGGCTAGAACCCTGACACTCACACAAGAATGTGACTCTGATTGTACCAGAAGTTTGGTATAAATAAAAATATCAGATTAAATGACAACCCCTCCTCCATTCCAATAGATTCATGAAACAAACCTAAGTATACTAGAACTTAGAAGTGAACTTGAAGGTTACAAAAAATTCCAAGTACATCTTGGAAGACTTAAAGCTATTTCAATGTTCCCAATGTTTTTTTTGTTTTTTCTTCAGATGTAAAGGAACCACAGTGCGATGCCTTCGGGCGGCAGCTGGGTGTAGGTTTAAAGGAACGCCAGCGGCGCTGAAGGAACACATGCAGAAGTGCACTTACAAACACACCATCTCAAGTAAGTACATAACTACGTAAGTACATAACTTACAGAGCTCGAAATTCATTTTTGGGAATAGGTGCACTTGTGCATCCAACCTAAAAAATTGGGTGCACCATATAAAACAAAAATTATAGATCTTACTGCTCCTTTTGTGAGCTTGAATTGGAGCTAACTTCAAAATCTTAATAAACAAGTACTACAATAAAGATTTTATTATTTTTCTGACACTAAGTCCTAGATGCTAAGAATATCATGTATATTATTGTACATTTAATATGTACAAAAATAGATGTACCTACCAAAATATTTGGGTGCACCAGTGACCCACAGAAAAAAAATGGGGGCACAGCTCCAATTTTGGGTGCACTAAGGTGCACATGCACCCAGTATTTCGAACCCCACTTACAAATACAACATCTCAAGTAAGTACACGAACATACAATATTCATGATTACAGAAATAATTTCATCAGCTTGGTAGACCATAAAATTATAATCTAAAAGTTTTCGTTTAGTTTTACACAACCGGTAATGTCTCTCACCAGCTACTAATATAGCAGTGAGAAGCAGCACTCCATTCCAGTCAGGACTTCCCACAGAAGGTCTGAGGAAGGTGTTTGATAATTATAAAAACGTAAAGAGAGACATAACTGTTTGCGTGAAAGAGAAGTCAAAGTCATGATGTTGGCATTCATAAATCATTCATTATGAATCTGATCACAAGTTCATCAGATTTATTGGTGTAAAGTGATGATTTTGCACTGCAAAACTGTGAGACCGTCAAAGCATGTTGGCAGAACATACAGTTTGGCTAGGTTTACATTGAAAGTGTTTGGATACTGTTCTCTTTCAGTAGACGGTACTAAAAGCAGGTTGTATAGAACACGGGGTCACCTAAGTAAGTTCTAACACCTTCACAACCTATAGTACGGTGTAGTGTGCCCTGGGGGTGTGCACAGGTACATATATGGGTGTTGGTAAGTCGGTATATGGGTATGGGTGACAGTATATGGGTATGGGTGACAGGTATACCGGTATATATAGGTATGGGTGTGGGTATATGGGAATGAGTATGGGAAAGGTATAACGGTATGTATGGGTATGGGTGTGGGTGTGGGGACAGCTATATGTGGGTAGACTAAGGTGCATATGCTGGTGGGATTTCCAGCCCCAAATAGGAAATCTCATAATGGGTTACATGGAAACTTTGTCTCCCGTTCAAAACAATTTAAGTACATCATGTGTATATACATGTGTGAAGGCCTTGAAGGTAATAGATTGTAAAGCATGATATGTTTACATGTAGATGGCATGCACAAATAAAGATTACAAGCTGCATGCCTTAGATTGCACGCCACATTTAGAGAGAAGAGTAGTTTTTATTCCAGAATCCGTCCTAGAGAAAGAGTCTGTACCGATGTGCATGACCTTTAACCTTTAACCCCTGTTTAGGGCTGGCACAGGGCGATGACCTGACCTGTGCCTCGATACGGGACATGCGTCAGGTGCGGACACCTGTCACCTGCATCACAGGTCCTCACCTGCTTGTCTTAGCTACTCACCTGTGCATGGACTCACTACTACTACTAACCCCCTGTTGATATGTTTCATGCAGTATTGTCTTTGTTCTAAGACATTGTTGTATGAGGGTGTGCATGTATTACTGAATTCAACAAGTTTAGCTACTTACATATACTCACAACTAACCCCCTTAATGTATTATCTTCCTAACAAGCCTTGTCATGTACATTTTATTCAGCTATAGGCATGCTGCAGTGTGGGATTCTTTTAAATTAGAGGGTATTTTGAGGTCATCATATGGATCTGGTGGCTACTTTATGGCATACTGTGTATTAGTGTGTATTCCAAAAATTTTGCTATCTAAGGGAAAATATCCTACCAACTTTAGGAAACTGCTGCAACGCGTGTGAAGCTTCTACTTGGTGGTAGGGAAAAAATGAAAGAAATTATTTTCTTTCTTTCTTTATTGATATCTTCTCCATGTGAAGGACTGGTGCTGTTATAAAATATTAAAAACAAGTGCTGCAGTATACATGCATGAAGCAGCTTGCACTTCCACCAAAAAACAGTTACTGAAGCAACTGGATATGTTTTTGAACGTTTCCAGAATCATATCCAGTTGCTTGAGTAACTGTTTTGGTGTATTTTATTACCTGGATGTCTGACCGTCACCGACGGAGTTTGTACTTACTGCATTCTCTCCCCCCTGCAGCCATTCCAAGACTACCTGTACTGGAGGGAGAAATCACCACCATCGAGGTGCGAAAGTCGAGTCAGCAGGAGCACCTGGGCATCAGTGTGGTGGGGGGGTGTGAGACACCGCTGGTTTCGATGATCGTACAGGAGGTGTTCAGTAGTGGGGCAATCGCCACGGATGGAAGGATCGGGCCAGGCGATCAGATACTGGAGGTCAGATTCCTTATCTTTACATTTACAGAAGGAAAATATAGTGTTTTTGCTCTGTTTCTTCTTCTGCATACACACAAGGTCAATGGCCTGGACCAGATGGCTTTCACCATCGGTAACTGGGATTGTAGTGGTGTTGGGTTACATCATGAAGCAAGTGCCAGGACAAAGCTGGAAGGGCTGGTTGCCATACACTAATATATTAATGTGTTTGACTTAAAGTGACAATAAGGCCACACCAATTTAATTTGTTGGTTCTCAGACTTTTTCAGGAAAAATATGAAGCGACAGGGCGAAAAAAAATTAAAATAAAAACAGATCTAGGCATCCTATTATAGCCCCAAATGCTATGATAGGAGGTATGAAGTCAACACAAAAGGCTCGTTCAAAATTTAAACAATGAATTTTGAACTTCTAATGATACCACTGCATTGAAAGATGGAATAACTGTAACGTCTAGCAGGAAAAGGACTGTTTTCAACTGTTCAGGGCAAAATATGAGCGTTTTGCAGTTGATTCTGAATTTTTTTTTGCAAGTCAGGAAAAAATGAAGAGGCAAATCCGAGAACCAACAAATTAAATTGGTGTGGCCTAAAGAGAGCTGTAGACTAGACCATGTGAAGTCAAAATGGGAGGAGGATATCAGAGAATGTACCAGCAGGACACTAAGTCAAACGAAAACCGAGAAGGGTGGCGAAAACTGGTTGTTGGATCACCATTGTTGCCCCAACAGTCGAATAATTTAAGACTAAGGGATAGATGAAGATACCGGGTAGTGGAAAACACAGCTTGTATGTCCCCAGGTGAATGGAGAAGACCTTCGTGAGCTGACCCACCACCAGGCCTGCAGGGTTCTGAGGAAACCCTGTCCCCTGCTCAGACTCACCATCCTCAGGGAGAGAGTAGCCGAGGAGAGGACCACAGGCGCTGAAGTACAGGAGACCATCAAGGTGGAGCTCTGTAAAACTTCAGGTAAGGCCTGGGGAAATCGATGTCATGTTTCCGGTTAGTCTAGAAAAAAGATAAGGGTCAAGCTCAGTAAAATATTAGGTAACTAAAAGGTATAGTTATGTTTTGGTATGGAAGTATTGTTTTGGGTAGCCGAGGATAGGACCACAGGCGCCGAAGTACAGGAGACCATCAAGGTGGAACTCTGTAAAACCTCAGGTAAGGCCTAGGGAAATTTATGTTATGTTTCTGGCTTTAGTTTAGAAAAACATCAGGGTCTAGCTCTGTAAAACCTCAGGTAACTGGAAGTTATAGTTACTTTTTGGTATGGAAGTATTGTTTTGGGTGGCTGAGGAGAGGACCACAGGTGCTGAGGTACAGGAAACCATCAAGGTGGAACTCTGTAAAACTTCAGGTAAAGGAAAGTTATAAAAAAAAAAGTGCAAAAAAAAAAAGAGAATGAAGTCTAGGTGGTAAGGATGGTTGAAGAATAATGACTATAATGACAATAATAACAGTTACTGGTATTAGTGGTGTAACACAGAATGTGGTATACCTAACAATAAATTCTATGTTTATGTTCTTTCACATGCTGACCACTGAAAGAAGTAGTGTTAGTGTTACACCAATCTGCTCTGAGTCTATGTCTTCATTAGCTATCTAGACACATAATTTTTCCATATGTTTGGCGTCTGTACTTGAGTCAGATATTTAGCTGATGAAGACTAATTTCTTTCAGTTGGAGAACAGTTGGATTTTCATTATGTAATACATGTATCAATGATCTGTTTGTATGTCCAGGTGAGCAGCTGGGCATCAGGATCGCGGGACTGCCGGGCACCACGGGGGTGTGTGTGCGAGACCTCGTGGACGGAGGGCTGGCCGCTTCGGACGGGAGACTCCGAGCGAGCGACGTAATCCTGGAGATTAACGGCCAGGACGTGAGACACGCCACGTCGGAACAGGCTGCAGAACTCATACAGGTACATTTCTTGTGTTCCAATAATTAGAATTCTCGTTAACACATTCGTTAACACATTCAAAGTCATTTGTCTTCTCCTTTGGCTGTTTTGCTTCTCTTGCTGGTTGCTCTGGCATCTGAGCATCTTGTAGGGCTTGAAAAATATATGTAAATGACGTCCTTGCGCTTGTTTCTGTGTGAAGTGGGGGGCAGGGGTGATTATTCCATGGCATCTTCTTCACACCTTCCTTGTGCTTGGTTTGGAGACATTCTCTTCAAATGGCTGAGGTGTGAAATATGTTGTTAGCTTGAGGATTGAATCCACTCTATACTTCTTTATACTTCATAGTTAAGGACAACTGTAGTTTGATCCGGACATTAACAGTTGGTTGGCAGCTGCTTGGGTAATGTAAAATTGTGAAACTATAACATGTGTCTGCTCCCATTCCAGGCCAGTGTAGAGAAGGTTGACTTTGTCGTATCCAGACCGAGAAGACCGCAGCCTCCGGACCTCATCAAGGGCATGCTGGAAGCCGACGCTTCGGCCAAGGCACCGGAGGACTCCCGCCCCCCCTCCTTCCAGGTACATACTCCTTGTTGTAGGAACACCCGTGCATACTACCTTTATGTGTGAGTAAAGATACTCTTTTTACACAACCAAGTCTTTTATTCAGCTGTCGTTTCAGTGACTGTCGGTCACCTTCCTCAGGGCAATACATTTCTCTGTAACCATCCATAAGTGTAAATATGTAAATATTGTGCATTTGGGAATGCATTTGTAGCAGCGACACCTGTGCTGCAGTGCGATGTGAAACAGTCAGAACTGCCCTGTGGAAGATGGTCACCGAAACGTTGATTATATTGATTATTTTCTTGTTGTCTCAAAAATGTCTCAAAGTGTCTTTTTAGTTGTCCTGGCCTAAATTTTAGTGGTCAGTGGCCATCGGGACACTGTTTATTTCGAGCGCTGATAAAGTTTGATTTGATTGATTTGATTTCCAGGACAAGCTGATCAGCATACGGAAGGGCGCGCGTGAGTCACTGGGCATCAGTGTGGCGGGGGGGCGAGCCGGGACCAGGGGCGACGTTCCCGTGTTCGTGACAAACGTACAGCTCGATGGGTGCTTAGGGGGAAACGGGCAGCTCAGGAAAGGTGAGCAGGTTGTTTTCTAACAACTGATCTGCTAACCATCTTGTCGTCAACTCATTCAGTGTATCTCATTCAGTGTATGTGTTTCTGATTTACTCATGCCATGTCCTGCAATGTCCTTGTTCATAGGCCAACATATCTCTGCTGCTTTCCTCAAAAGAAAGGATATCACTTCTAACACAACAACTGAAAAATGAACTGATGTCAACTTGTAATCCATACTCATCTATTCCATGTTCCTGTATATTGTACCGGTACATTGTACAAATCATATAAAAATAACACAGTGTTTAGTCTTAGTTACATGTATATAGAAAATAGTATATTGTTACAGTCAACAGCATAGATATTAGTCTTGATAATGAGTACTGTTCAAGAAATTGCCATATATTGTACCTGTGTGGTTGGTTGATTGACCTAATGTCCTTGTCCTATAGGAGACATCCTGGTGAGCATTAATGGTACGACCCTGGTTGGACTGACCCATGAGGAGGCCGTGGGGGTGCTCAGGGCGTCGGCTCTGTCCCAGTGTATCCTGTAATAAACAATAAATATCACTTTTGTTTTTTTCTTTATAGGAGACATCCTGGTGAGCATTAATGGTACGACCCTGGTTGGACTGACCCACGAGGAAGCCGTGGGGGTGCTCAGGGCGTCTGCTCTGTCCCAGTGCATCCTGCTACGGGCCATGGCGCCGGCGAGAGATGCGGACAGCGATGATGATGATTCGGAGGATGATTCAGAAGAGGAGGATCCCGCAACGGGCAAAACTCCATCCTGGATCATGTGGATGAGGCTGCCAGAGTAAGTACTGACTGTATCTCAGGCTGCAGTACCTTTTGTAATCTATCCAGTAGTAGAGTTTGATTTGCCTTTACGCAGTGTTCTAGCCAGTGTCCAGGAATTTTGCTGCCTCAGGGTTCTAGCTAGCACAAAGTAGAGTAGGGGCCCCCTACGCTATAATTTTGACCCCCTACGCTAAATCCCCCCCACACACACACACACACATACAATGTACAGCATAGGGGCATTGTGGCTGTATTTCTTTGTTCAAGAATGCCAGATCAAATGTGAAAAATTACCAATCAAGGATACATACCTTAGAAATAATATTTTTTCCCTTTGAGTATCCCTCAAATGGCCCCTTTTTTAGCTCAAATTTTTAAAAGCTCCACATCGCGGAAGGAGGGCCCATCGACAGGCTAGTAGTATGACGGAAATAAATCTTGTCCAATCCATCAACTTTGATGGACAAAAATCAGGGTGTGAAGATATGGATAGAGATGTCGTTACACCCAGCTTAGTCTACCAGCCCCTCAAAATACAGGAAATAGCATTTCAGAGGGTAAAAATGTTCCTAGGGAGCATGCCCCCGGACTTCTCTAGGATTGCTATGAGAGAAACAAATTCAGGCTAGCCAGAACACTGCCTGGATGTCTAACTTTCATCAACTTTTCCTTGACTTTTCTTTCAGGATTTGCCAGGTCCTGAAGTCGGTATAGCTAGAGAGAGGCCAGTCCGGGAGCCTGGGGTTCAGCATTGTGGGGGGGGGGGGGGTTATTA
>NW_017804542.1:51151-60056 GCF_001625305.1 Branchiostoma belcheri
TCGGGCATATCTAACTAAGTTATTTTTAATAGAAAAAATATAACGGCTGGTACCTGGGAAATGTTAGTTGGTTATCTTTTGCGCCCTGATAATCGTCGGGTCGTTTTTTTCTTCTTCTTGTTTTGCTGGAATACGAAACGCTCACCGTGGGACCTACAAACCGAAGGCGACCTTTGTATACTTCCGGGTTCAAAATCTCGCCGAAGACGGCATAAATTTGCTTAGTAATATATATATTCTTTCGATTATGCATTTCTTCACTAGAGTATCGATGTTTAGTCGTGGAAAATAGCATTTTAGCGCTTATTTCCGAACAAAGAAAATTGTTTACACGTGCGTCAGATCGATCGACAGCTTTACCGCCGGCAGTCTCGCGCGGTGCACGAAACAAATTTTTGCGCCGCGTTTTAGGAGATAAATGCCGGAACACGAACTTTTATTATTTCAAATATACACTTTACAAATTTTTCTTTGAAAAATAGCCAAGGAGAAATCGCGAATCTAAAAATACCGCGGATTGTCCATTTTCCCGAAACCGCGAACTTTAGGCCCCGCGAATCTAAAGAGACTCACAGTAGGTCATGAACTGATGAAGCCCCAACATTTTTCGCCATGCAGTGGCATAGTGGCATTCGTTACGTTTCGCTGCGGTGTGATGCGTTGCACGAGAAATACCCCCAAATCGTACCTATGCAGAGTTCTATATAGATGGTACTGTATGTGCAAGACAACAATTGTTGGGCTCCGCTGGACAAGAGTTAGAGTTTATTTAAAAGTTTAATAAAGAAACAAGAAAGATCATATTTGCAACGCAAACGCACAATGTTAAACTTCACATGGTCTAGGGCAACAAACTACTGCTTTTTTTATATTTATGAGTCAAGCACATTTATATTCATGTAAATATGGTAACCAGTCCCTACAACTCTGTCTTGCTTCAAAATGTAACCCGACACCACAGGGTGTCTGCTACAGCACCAGTTACCATGATGACAGATGTCTGGTCCAGGTCATTGACCTTATTTGTGTGGAGAAGAAGAGGAAGGACAAACTTACCAAAAAACAATATGATTTTCTTCTGTGAAGGTAAACATAAATTTTTGAATGTTGTGTTCTTTTGTTGATAAACTTGTAGATGTGGTGACTTGATCCTGTCAGCAAACGGCCACCTTCTGACCGCCATCTCCCACACCATGTCTGTCACCCTGCTGAAGAGACTACAGGGCAGCGTCATGCTGGCTGTGGTGTCCTGGCCGGGAACCATGCTGTAATTTACAGTGTAAACCAGCATGTCGGCTGGATGTACTGTGTCTGTGCAAAACCAGTATTGTACTGTGCATATAGCCTCCATAGCATGCCAAAAAGTGGGGGTCTCCAGGGTCTTTGGGATCTTTTATGTGCTATTTTCTGATTGCATATAGACAACATAGCCGGCCTGGTTGAATTACCCCCATTTTTTGAACTGGGTTAATCAGAAAACAGCCGAAGACCACCAAACCCCTAGTTCTATAAGCCTGCTATGGAGGCAACTGTGCATAGCACTTTGGCAGAATGTCTCGTTTAAGGTCTTATTTCTGTGTTTTAGGATTAGCCAGGGTACCATCCAGATTTTCAATCTGTTGCAGAGCGAAAATTCGGATGGTACCCAGGCTATTTTAGGACGACATCCCATCTGTAGTTTTTGCATGTGGTGTCAGAAAAGCTATTGGCTGCAATGGGCAAAATTGTTATCTAACGATGACCAAACAGTCAATGAAACCTGTGAAAAGTCTGGCTTTTGCGCAGGCGCAGTACGTTCTGCCAACACTCTGTAAATGGCACGGTCACCCTAGACCCCAAAAATCAAACTACAAACATGCATGCAAACGACAAATCACTTTGAATTTCTAATCCAATCTGTGAATAACTTTAATTGTATCATTGCAAATATCAGAGCAAAGAAAGTATACCTGCCTTTTAGATAGAATTTAGATTTGCCAAAAGTGAAATTGTAGTTTGACGGTAAAGAGATGCAAATCCAAAGTGTTCAAACTTTCTTAAGTAAGTATACGCCGACATTCTTTTGTATACATGTACTTTACAACCATTGTATGCAATAAAGTAGAATAAGATGTATGAGTTAAATAGTTACACATTGCTCTGTATTTCTTGTGCTATGTGTATGCCACTTTTGGCTGGTGATAAAAAATGTGTTGATGTAAAATTCATGCAGTCATTACGTACGTAAGGCCTCAATTTCATATCAGTGAAATCTTTAAATTTGTCGAAAAGGGCTTGAATATTGAACTACAAATGTATGTGGTTACCTGCCCTTTAAATCAACCAAGAATGTCCAAGATGCTATAATTGATATCCAGTGCCTAGAGTTACATGTACCTGCTTTTTATAGATAAGTGTAAAGTGTAGTAGAAAATGTTATATACAGGTAGATGCTCTTGTGCCTTAGAATGCAATCTTTGTACACTGCGAATAGGTATTTGGATGTTACCGGTATACATGCAAACTGTACCTTGTGGCCTTTGGTAGGAGGAAAGCTTTAGAGCATCAAGTGCAAAATTAAGTTCTGCTAAAGGGTTTTGAAGAAGACAACTGCAAACTAATGAATGTGTACTTACAGAATCAATCCATACTCCACAGTATACGCCTTGTATCCAAATAGAAAATGCCCTCAACATGTGCCTTTCTAGCTAGCTGCATGTAGAAGTTTAGATACATGATGTACATATGTGATATGCAGCAAATTGCCTTTGCACTGGCTTACAATGCAGAAGATGAAATATCCTGATCGCAATAGTTGAAAAATATTTCATAGCAACCAATGATAGGTAAATGTGTTTTTGTGTCTGTTCATGACAATAGTTAGGGTATATTTGTTATAACATGACACTTGTTTACACAGTCATAGGTGCTAGGCAGACTAACTTCGTTAACTTGTTAATTATTAACCCGTAAAGCCATCAAATAGTAGGTACAATATCAGAGAAGAATAGGTCAGGAGTTGGCATTTGAATCCTGGAGCACCAATTTGATTTCTTGGTTTTCAGACTTGAAGAATCATACTTAACTGGAAAATATATTGAAAGCAAGCCAGAGGACAAGGTTGATGCCTAGGTGAACTCAGTTTTTTGCAGTGAATTGAATACAGTCAAATTAAGTTTTTCCCCTCCAGCCCTCTGCATTTATGATGTCCGCTTGCTAAATTTTCACCTTAAAATGTCTGAGAACCAAAGAAATAAATTGGTGTGGCCATTGTTTAAATCTGTGAACAGTGTTAGTCTTGGTGCAGGCAACATTGCTATTTGCAACACTTGATTAATCGTCATACATACATAGGAGAAATAGACAAGGCTGGGTAACATTCAATGTCTTAGACTAGATCTGTGCCTTTTGAAACAGGCTCTTCCACGCTCAAAGAGATTATATCAGTAGTATGCTCTGCACTTTCAAAATCAACACTTTCAAATAATCAGGATCTTCCTATGGTGTAAGTTGTGAGGTAGGACCACCCTATTATTTGTATTTCTTCTGTCTTTTTTTTTCTCATTTTTTGCCCTGGTAATTTTAGCCGAAGTAGTCTTCTTTATCATTGACTGTGGAGTCATATCAGTTACATTCAACATAACTTGCCATGTGTGTATCATAGCTATGAAATATTATATGATGGTATATTACTTTACTATTTATTACAGCCATACAAGTATATCTATGCTATATTTGATATTGATAATTGTGAAACCTCCAATGCAAGAGCTGGTTGACTGAATGTTGGTCACGTGCTTGGGTAAAGCAATAAACGCTTTCCTGTTAAATTGACGTGTTTGTCATTATTGTTTTGATAGGTTAGGCCACACCAATTTAATTTCTTGGTTAACGGATTTTTCTAGAAAAGTAATGGAGCGGGCGGGCGGAAAAAAATAAAAACAGGCCTGGACATCCTATTATGGCCCAAAATGGTACGATATAGGAGCCATGAAGTCAACACACCATGCCAGGCTTGTTCAAAATTTAAACAATGAATTTTGAACTTTTAATGATACTATTGCATTGAAAGATGGAATAACTGTAACAACTAGGATGAAAAGGACTGTTCTCAACTGTCAAGGGCAAAATATGAGCATTTTGCAGTTGATTCTGAATTTTTATTTTTATTTGCAAATCAGAAAAAGAATGAAGCGGGCGAATCCGTTAACCAAGAAATTAAATTGGTGTGACCTTACGACATCTCACTTAAATTTATTCATTGTCTCAAAGGCAAATCTTGTGTCAGTGAGGGTGTATTGTTTTGGGTTAGTGGCTGGTCTGTATCTGTCCAGACAGATTAGGTTGACGTGATGGGAAGATTGACAGGCAGAATGATAGATCAAATGGTCAGACATATGAAATGGGGTGAACTTGAAAACTAGGTAGACAGCATGTGGGTGGGGAAGCTTAACGTGTAGACGGTAAGAGTGACAGGTCAAAAGGTCAGACATGGGGTGAACTTGGTAGGTTGACAGGACATGGGTGGGGAAGATTGAAAGGCAGAATGGAGGTTCGAAGGTCAGACACAGAAAATGGGGTGAACGTGGAGGTCATGAAACCCATAAGTACATGCAAGAAGTCTGAAATATCTGATTTCTTGTTGTGAAGGTATTTCAGCACCAAGGACAAATGCCACTGTTTTTCAGCACTTATGGTGGGGAGGGAGGCGGTTTGCTAGTGCCTTTTTGTCTTATCTGCTATGACTGCCGGTACGTAAGGGCAATATATCTCCTTCCCTGTACTGGCAAGGGTCTGTATGAATGACAGGAAGTCGCAATGTCAGGATAGAAACTAACGTTACCATGGCCAGAACATGTGAAGATATGACTGGAAACATCTGCATTCCATAGGTGATGGAAGACATTATGAGAAAGGTGACAGCATCCCTTCTTTCAAAGTGTTTGCTAATTCTGCATGGAAGAAGGGAGTATGTTTTACTAGCCTCTCCCAGGCTTCGGGAGACACGAAAGGCTGGACAGAGTAGAAATTGACCCAAAAGAGAGATAACATGCCGAGGGACTTGGTTCGCTAGAAAGTACATTTTGCCGCACTGTGTACTCTCCGGCATAATAGCTGTCTTTTGGGTCAATTTCTACTCTTTCTAGCCGCCTCCCGAAGCCTGGAAGGGGCTAGATAGAGGTCACATCTCATAAAGCCTAATAAAGCCCGCGTTCAAAATTTAATTTTTTTTTCCCGACACAACTTGCGGGTTTCAGTGACGTGTGGCAATCGAAACAAGATGGCGGCCTCACTCCTGAAGGACATCTCCAACGACTTTCTGGAGTGCCAGATCTGCTTGCAGTCCTTCCGGGAGCCCAAGATTCTCCCATGTCTGCACACATTTTGCAGGGAATGTCTTCTTGAGTACACAAAGGCCCACTGCATCGATGGCAACCACATAGAATGCCCAACATGCCGCATTAACTCACCACTTCCGGGTGGGACTGTGAACGGACTCAAGGATAACTTCTTCGTGAAAAGTTTGAACGATACCGTTAACCTTCACAAGACGCTCCGGTCGGACGAACAGAAGATCGTCTGTAGCAACCCTTATTGCGACTCAAAGGGACTTGCCACATCGCGGTGTCTGAACTGTGACGGACTGTTGTGTGGCGAGTGTGTGGCAGCTCATTTGCGTATCAAAGTGACACGAGACCACACGGTCATAGGTGAATGAAGACCTTTATTGTACATTTTTTTTACCCCATTAGGCTAAGCACAGATCACATTATACATATACGAATACATATTCATATAAATATACATATTACTATTACATGTACATGTATATATAAATGTCTAATGCATTCTAGTCTTTTCAACTTCTAGCTTCTCTGTAAATGTACGATGCTGTATGAGTAGTTAGATTTGGTTTCTTTACTTGTTAAGAATCCGCAGTGGGGAAATTTACATAAAACATGTCCGAAAAGTATGTGTCTATCACTGTTATATAAAGGACAATCTATGGTAAAATGTACTTCGTCCTCTACTATTACTCTTAGGGCTGGACGAGTTGAGGGGTGGAGGGCAGGCCGCCGAAAGTGTGCGGCGCGGACAGGGACACACTTGCAGCGAACACCCGGACGAGGTCACCAAGTTCTTCTGTGAGACCTGCCAGGTCCCCATGTGTCGCGACTGTGCGCTACTCAAGCACAGGGAGCATTCCTTTGCACATCTTAAGGACCACAGCGCATCGCTGAAGGCTGAACTGCAAACTAAGATCGATCAGGTCAAAGAAAAGGCAAGCGAATACCGCGCAACGTGCTATGACCTGCAAACTAAACTTGAAGAAGAGAAAGAGGCAGAAAGAGACATCGACCAACAGATAGTTGACGTAGCCACTGAGCTGAAAGAAACTATCATCTCGGAAATAGACACACAGAAGGCATCTCTCCAGGCAGAAAACAGAAAAATTTCTGCACTTCGGCAAAAGCTGTTGTCCTCTGAAAAAGACGGCACCGAAAGCAAGCTTGTCTCCCTTGAAAGCACCGTACAGTTTGCAGAGAAACTCCTGACGTATGGAAGTGACTACGAAATCACAGACGTTGGGTCTGATACGAAGGAACGACTCGAAACTCTGGGTGCGGAGGGCGTCCCAAGCATTAGACAAATGCCACCTCGAGCCTTCGCCAAAACCACTCAGATGCCATCCATCGAGTTAGGATCCCTTAAAGGAGGTAGGACTTCAAGTCTTTCTATCTAGAGTAGGAAGTAAGGACGGGGGGGGGGCATTGCACGCTTTTCATGAAATCTGCTTCCATTTGTCCTTATTGATCATGGAGAAGGGCTGAAAAAGTTTCCTGATAGATTTTTTTCTCAGATTATTTACGTTAATATACTTCCTTCTTACTGTTTACTTTTAAGATTTTTAAAAGATTTTTTACATCACTAGTCACTACAAATCCAGGGAATCGATGCCCATTGTCTTGCTTGCAAAGTCCAATAACCAAAGTTCAGCAACTATAGAAGTTATGTCGACTATAACTTGGAGCCTCCCAGCGTACCAATCGCCGATTAATTTGTTCCTTGTTAATTCCCCTCTTCATTTTTGCAGAGATTGAGTCGTGTGAACTCGCACTACCTTGTGGCCACCCATGCGGGGACAAGCATCTTAACCTAGGCCACTGCAGGACGACCTGTCTTGCTCAAATCAGGTTGAAATGTGGTCACCTAGTGGGCCTGTGTCACGAAGTTGGGAACGTGGATGTCAACAAGATAAGCTGTTCCAAAGGTCACGATGTAAGGGTTGTCAGTAAAAGTACATTTTTTACCACGCAGTTAACTGATAACGTTAATGATTATGCGAACTCCTCTACTTAGTCTAGCAAATAAGATTATTCAACAATTAACACTCGTCTCTTGTGAATTATTTGTTTGAACAAAGCTTAAAAGCAATGCAAAGTTGAAACCGATCATTTTGTGTTTACTATTATTACATGCACGATACATCGCTATTTTCAGATTTTTATACGAGGGTGGATCAAAAAGTTCTCGGCCTCACCTAGAAAACGTCGTGGCAGAAAAAAATTTCTTACACTATGTTTCAACATAGTCCCCTCTAACTGCAATGCACTTGGTCCAGTGATGTTCCGGGTTTGTTTTCCCCTTGTGGAAGAAGGTTGCATCTGGAGCCCCCAGATAGGGCTCACCCGCACTGATGACGTCATCATTACCATAAAAACGTTGACCACGTAAGTGGAACTTCAGTTTAGGAAATAGGTAGAAGTCCGAGGGTGCTAGGTCAGGTGAATTGGAAGGGTGGGGTTAGACTTCATAGCCAAATTCGTTTGCTGCTGTCACTGACCCCTGTGCTGTGTGGACAGGTGCATTGTCATCACGCCAGCTCGGTGCTTTCCTCTCCTTATCTCTTTGATCGTTGTCCTCAACTGTTGCTATTCTGTTAAATAGTACTCCCCATTGATGTTTTAACCTATTCACAGGTATTCAGTCATGATTACTCCCTTGCTGTCCCAGAAAACAGAGACAAAACCCCTGTCAACGGATGAAACTCGATAAAACTTCGTTGGGGGCCGGGAAACATTCTTCATTCATTGTTTGTTCTGTTGTTTTGATTTGGGGTGAAAGTGGTGAAACCATGTCTCATCTTGGGTGAAAATGTTTTGAGGTAATTGCATGGATTGGACTAAATTCGTTCCTTGAAATGTCCAGCTTGTTTAACTTTTGATGTTCAGAAAACATTCTAGGCACCCACCTTACAGACAGGTTGCTCATCCCCAGGATGTCTGACAAAACATTGTGAACAGAGCCACAACACAGGCTAAAGACTCTGCTACATGTTGGACAGTCTCACATCTGTCATTTACTACCATGTGATGGATGGCCTCAACTGGATTGTCCATGGTGCTGATTTGTGGCATCCTGACATATGTTCATCTTTGGTGCTCACCTTGCAGCGCTTGTAGCTAGCAACCCACTTCTTTATAGTTGAATAAGAAGGAGAGTCTTCACCAAGTGTCCTGACCATGTGTTCATGGATTTCCTTACGAGAAATCCCTTTTTATCGATATACATGATCACAGCACACGCTTCTGTTGCGGCCATTTTGTGATTTTGCCCTCACCCGCCCCATTTTCACGGGGCGTCACGTGCTAACTAATGAATATAGAAATTTGAATTTTTGTGTGCAGTGATGTAAGACATCATAGTATACAGTTATACTAAAGAATAGGAGTTTGCCCTTTATTTTCTGGGTGAGGCCGAGAACTTTTTGATCCACCCTCGTATGAACAAATTTACATAGTTTTTCATTTACATCGTAGTGCTTGGATGTCATAATATGTTTGAACAATTCTATTCAATAGTTATATCGTTGTTTGGGCGTCACGAATACAGCTCAGAAGTCGCCTACGTACAGTTGTCTTCT